>NW_001889878.1:1075803-1099446 GCF_000143565.1 Laccaria bicolor S238N-H82
CGGCAGAAGAATGCCTCATTCCGAGAGCAACCAGAGGGACCAGCCTTTTCATTATCTTTACGCATCTTCTGTCCATTTCGCATTTCGGTGAAACCATCGAGTGCGAGCTGGAGAGTTTTAGACCAAAGCCACTGGCTCAATTGACTAATAAAATAGAATATGCAATCAATACTGAGCGAGCGATGCATAAAACGACACTTACGAATGAACTGGGTCTTCAGGTTTGAAGTTTCCGGATGGGGGTCCCTTTTGGTACTCCGTGACAGCATTGTCACCAAAATCAAGGCGCAGTCGCAGCCAAGACCGCTCGATTGAGATATTGTGCACACTTCGAAGATAACAGTGAGCAGGCAGCGTACCAATGTCGTAGTCAGGATGAAAAATTTGGCTGCAGAGACATGAGGACGATAGATTAGAATTATCATGAAAGGAAACTGCACCGAAGAGCATTAACAAGCCCATACAGTTGTGTCGTTTCTGAGCCGCAATCAGTACTAAACTGGAGAGGAAGCCCTGAGCGCGACATCAGTTTCAATATAAGGATGTGGTAATAATCACGTACCTTTGTATTTGAGGACGAGGCAAAGAAATAAATAGCCGATTATGTCACCCATTCGATTGCTTGGAACAACCCGTGCAGCGAGCCATCTCGCTGTTGCATCATCGACGACAGCCCATATTGGGAAACCTATCTTATAGAGCTTATCGTGGCCGTCGCCTGACCACCTCTCGTGGACGCCAATTGGTGCCTTGGGTACACGGTGGATCCTCTTTGCCCCCGGCTCACGAGCAAGAAACGCATCCGCATCATGAAGGTGCATGATGCCAGATATAGTGTCACGCGCCAATTGAATACCCTGGTCGTGGGCAATGTGATTTTTGATAGTCCCGAGCCCTTGTCCTTTCGAAGGGTCTCTGTCAAGCTGTTGTAAAACAACTTGCTCTTTCTCCTTTTCGGTGAGCTTTTGCAGTTTGGAACGAGGTCCCAATAACTGAAGGTCATTCCTCCGACGCTTGATAGAAGAGACACTGATCAAGTGCACGATTTTAAGTTATTAGGCTGAAAGATGTTCGACAATAAATGGATTACCTGGCTGAAATCCCGTACTCTGCAAACAGCCTCTGCTTTATACGGCTATTACTGGACAATCCCTCGCGATGAAATTTCGTCAGCGCTTCAGCGAGACGAGGGTCATCCACAGACGCTAAACTGTTTTTAGGACATTGTAATCAAACATATTGAGATGATATACGCACGGACAGTAGCATGTTGATTTTTACCCATAGGGTTGCGGTTATGGGACGACATTCGTTGAAGGTGCCGGCAAAGACAAAACAATAGTTAAGGGACAAGCAGAGGGTGACAAGCGCGATTTGGCTATCGAAACGTCAACGGGACGGTGATAACGCCGAAGTGAGCACGGTACAGGATGGCAAGCACTGGAAGAAAACCGCAGTTCGACCGTTGAAAGGGTCTTCAACTGATCACTGAGGTGAACAAGCAGACTATTTATATAAGTTGTACACAACCGCAACTGCTGTGAGACGAATTGTGGCATTCAATTTGCGGGCAGTCCATGTGGATGGTAGTTCTGAATTGGAGTTGCAGAACTGCATATCAGGTCAGGTAGCACCTTTAAGTTTCATATGAGTATGAGTGTAAATTTCGGGACAATAGGAATCAAACAGAAAGTAATGCACCTTGCCGCCGCCTGGAGTCAAAAGGCCGCTGCTGCGATGCCGAGGACACCGCCAAATCAGTTTCTTCTATCACACCTGGGCTTGCCTTCGAGGCACAGGCGTGCACTAAATCACCTCGAGAACAGGTTTCTTGGCACGTCTCGCAGAAGACGAGGACTAGCCACAGAAAATTATGTACGTGTGCCTGGTGTTCTCCTGCCATGGGCTTTCCAACTTGTCTGGGCGCTTGCACCGGTACTTGGGATGACGATGAAAGTTGTAGTTATATTATTTCGCAAAGGTATGACCTTGTGCATCCCAACCATCTCAACCTTCGTAAACTTCCTCATTCGTACAAGAGTAATCCGCACAGGCATCCTTTCGGAACCATAAGTGAGATTTCAAAAGAAAGATAGGAAAACATACGGCTGAGCGCTCCGCAGAAAACGTATTGATAGAAAACACACACTGCAGCTCGCTAGAATAGGTCACTTTACATGGAAAGGACTTCTTCAAATCGAGGGTGTTGAGAGAGCCATAAGGGAACATCTCGAGTATACGTGTGAGCGCTACGCAGAAAACGTATTGATAGAAAACACACTGCAGCTCGCTAAAATGGGTCACTTTACATGGAAAGGACGTCAATTGGCTGGGATCATACAGCGAAGCTTTTATTCAATTCACGGTTAATCCATGCGTGCACGTTGGAGTCGCCGCAGCTTCTGAATATCAAAGAAAGTA
This sequence comes from Laccaria bicolor S238N-H82, assembly GCF_000143565.1. NCBI lineage: Eukaryota > Fungi > Basidiomycota > Agaricomycetes > Agaricales > Hydnangiaceae > Laccaria > Laccaria bicolor. Next base: position 1,078,225 of record NW_001889878.1, read on the forward strand.
GTACCTAGAAATTTACGTGTGAGATTAGTGAAAAGAACGGTGGAAACAACACACTCTAACTGAAATCAGGCCATGCTTGGTGCGAGGGCTTTTGCTCATTCAGATCGAGGGTGTTGAGAGAGACATAAGAAAATACAATCGACGACGGACGTGGCCAAAAACAGGGTGGTAACATCACATGACCACACCATGAGTTATGACTTCAAGTTCCAAAGATATCGTTCAATATACTTTGTATAATGGAAATAAAGTGTTTTCCAAGTGTTTTCTTTCGCAGAAAACATATGAAAGTCCAATCTACGGCTACAGACTTTCCAAACAATCAATATGAATACTTATGTGGATATGCAAAGAGGTTTTCGTTAAGTTTTCGTATGACTTTCAAGAAGAAATACTGAAACAGTACTGAAACCAGCTGTTTATTCACGGAAAACATACGCGTTGTCACCCATGCCTACAGGCAGCTATTAGTTTTCATTTCATATTGTCACGCACTCAGAATTCGTGAAGAAGCGGTGCCAGTTCCCCCAAACACCCCTCGGAAATCAACTTCTCTTACCAATTACAGACCTGAGCCCAGCCGCCAACGGTACAAGATGTCCATCATCTTGATTTTCCATACCGCGTAATTGTCCGCGCCTTTAAGCGGTTCAATCCGGTAAACATTCGATGATCCATTACAGTGCCTTGCATAATGCTTTGCAGCGTGAATTTTTTGAAATTGTATTTGGCTGTGTTTAAACTGGTCCTGAGATGTCACATTCAGGCTTATTCCGGACATAGATCATTTCGTTGGGCCTTAGTTGTGACATATTAGGTTCACTACAAATATAATCAAATACGATTTGAAAAAATTCATGCTGCAAAGCATTATGCAAGACACTGTATTGGTCTCCATTTGCTGCTATGTAATTGATAGGGTAACGTGTGATATGGTATCGTGTATGATAAAGTCTGTGATGTGGTGATATAGCGGTATGATAAAGTTTTGTATAGTGTGTGTAGTATGTTTAGGGCTCGGGGCCCATAACCTGTTGGAGCAGCGAGTACGAGGGGTAGTGGTTGAGTGAGAAGGTAATGAATTCGGGGACTCTCAGTCCCCCTTATATACTACAAACATATGTAACTAGAATATACTACAAACTACTATAACTATCTACATTGTCCTATATGAGACTAGTACGTGCGCGTATGCACGGGATCGGCATACCGGAGTTGCCGGTCCGCCTCGACTATTCAACAGACAGACTTTTTGAAAGTTCTGTTCAAAACCTCTGAAGTTGCCTCCACGGAAGGTGGTTTGGAACGGAAAGGTACCGAGCAAGCATATAAATTTGAAATTCCCAGGATAAGCGCAGCGCCCTGAGTTTCGAGCAAAATGAATGCTGGCCCTGTTCTTATCTTTGACGCCGTTCACGTAGGACGGCAACGACCTTTTTTTTCTTTTCTTTCAAACCAGCTCTTTCGCCAGCTTGAATGGCGCCTCACAAAGACGCGAAACCTGCTTCAAAGGCGCTAGTGGTACGCCCCGCTTTACAACTGTAAACGACCGAAAAGCTTATCTGACTCTCCTCGTAGACTGGTGTTGTCGTTTTTTATCTGGTGGCTGCATTGTCGGTACGTTCTCACTTGTTGAAATGCGGAAGTGAACTTACACACTACCACTAGATGGTCATGGCGTGCGGCAATTTCTCTTGTCCTCCTTTGTAGAAACGCTCAACGATCACTTGCAGCAACAAATGGGTTCTGAACGTCACTTCAATCCCGCTCTTCTTCCTCTGGACCCAATTAACAATCGCCTCCCTCCTCTTCGTAATATCCGACACGCTACGCATCCTACCCGACCGTCTAACATTCGACCTGGAAACATGTAAAGGCCTCGTCCCAATGGTCGGCTTGAACGTACTCGGTTTAAGGTCAGTCCCCCCACCCATCCCCTTGTAGTACCCCCCAAAAGAAACTCACGACTCCACACAGCTTTAGCAACTACACCCTCAAATACGTCGACGCCTCCTTCTACCAAGTCGCTCGCGGCCTCGTTCTCCCCTTCACAGTCTTCACCTCTTTCATAGTCCTCCACTCCCGCCCATCCCTACGCATCCTCCTCACATGCGGCGTCGTCACACTCGGATTCTTCATCGGCGTGTTCCTAGATGGAACACCCATCTCCCTCGTCGGTGTCTTTTTCGGTGTCGCCAGCTCGGCGATCACGGCTACCCATTCCGTGGTTATCAAGCAAAGCCTTAACGTCGTTAATGGGAGCGCGCTTGCGCTGTCGTGGTATACTAACTTGTTGAGCGCTATTGTGCTGCTGCCGCTTCTTGTTCTGGTTGGTGAAGGTCCGGATGTGGTCAAGTTGCTGTTTGGCGTCGAGGAGCTTTTGGTCAAGGCTGGTGCTATGAGTCCATTGAGGACATTCCTTTGGGGATCTCTGATCACTGTAAGCCTCGCCCTTTCTCAGACACGTTGAATCATTCATGCTCATCTTTACCAAAGGGCATCCTTGGATTCATGATGAGCTTCGCCAGTCTACTTTCCATCAAAGTGACATCCCCAATCACTCACATGGTATCCTCAGCCGTTCGCGGCGTACTTTCATCCGTTCTTGGAATGTGGATATTCCACGACGTTATTACAGGGTACGTCTGCCCCCATAATCCCATATCTCATCCTCCGTGTTCCCGTCTTCCATGACTCGATCTGACGTATACATCTCCCTCAGGGGCCGTGCCTCTTCAATAGCTACCATTCTCTTCGGCTCCCTAATGTACACCTGGGTAAAACATCAAGAATCGCAGCCCGCTTCCAACTCTTCAAGTTCGAAAGACGCATATGACCGACTCAAGATGGACGTTGAATCAATGGCGGAGTCGAATCCCAGATAGCTACTATAGCCTACACCCACGATCGTTGCTTGACAGTATTTATTTCTTAGAGAAGCGCGCAGCAGGACTTTAGCATAGACACTGACGCGCGTGATGTGTGTAATACCCATCTTCGTCGAGAGCAGGGATGTGTACATTATAATTATCAGACCTGCTATCGTCTATTTTCCAACTGCTTCGTCACTCCTTCCAAAGATGCGCAGGAAGTATATTAGTGATAGCCCAAGAGACGTCTATAAGTATGTCAAAATGTTACAGGATGATCTGTCCTCTCTTTCTCTTCAAAGTTGCATTACCTCTTTATCGACATCCTGTACTCTTCGCCTGCGGTAAAGCAGGCAACTTCAATCCCCGGCCACACCTCTCCAGATTCCCATCCGTCAACTCGTACGCGGGCCGGTACCGCGGAGTTGCATCTTCGGTAGTTGAGGACCGTGATGGTTCGACCGGAGGGACGCCGTTCGACCGTGATGGTGTTGATGACGTACAAGACTCTGGCGAAACAGGTGTAGATAGTGGTGTTTTCCCTTCTACCAAAGGCTTCTGCTCTGGGACAAGAAGGGCAGGGTTGGGAAAAGTATTGTAAGTCGATCCTAGGGATGTGTAACTGAAGAAAAAAGAAGTTTAGAACAGAGCCAGATAAGAGAAGGGGGAAGAAACGTTACCCTTGATCGTATAAATCACAATACGGCACCTCAAGCTGCCGAAGGAACTTCCACACGTCCGCGTAGGACCAGTTGATTATTGGGTTTACGCGTTCAAAACATGGCCAGCCGGGGTCCGTCATATTTCTGTGAGATAATGTAGCTACACTAACAATCAACCGGAACGAAAATAAGAAGACGTGGGGTGAACGTACCCCCATGAGGATCCGTTCGGCGGGTACCAATCAAGATGGCAGTGACCTGTGGGAAGCGCTCCTTGTACATCGCCAATGCGTGAAGCATCCCCTCCCCAGGTCTAATCTTCCCTGCTGCTTTGGGAGCACCCGGCTCACCCGGCCCTGTAGTAAGCGTAGGGTCTACTTGGGATAGTGCAGACCGACACGAAAATAAATCGAGGTTGTACGTCTTTTCCGTCTTTGAGATGAAGGCTTCTAATGAAGGAAAGGGCGAGGGTACGGGGATGTATATCGAGTGAATGGGTTTCATCTCTTCGGAGAGTTGTAGCCGCCGTGCGATGGCTCCTGCGTAGAGGTGCAGAAGGACTGTGCCTATGAAAATGAGAAGAGTTGATGCTTGTCAATGGAGTGATGCGGGAAGGAAAACTCACAGTCTTTTCCGCCGTTGAAGCTGATAGAGAGGCCGTCTTGCCTTTGAGTAGTATTATTGTAAGGTCATCAACTGGCCCGTTACGAGAACCTCTCACACACCCGTGTGTATCCAAGGCATGATCAATGACTTCCAGAGCTTCCTTGACCAGCGGCCCGAGGGGGTCGTCGGGAGAGTTGGCGAGGGCGTATGCGCCCTCTGCGATGCGTTTGCAGTTCATGAGTGGGTTGTGCAGGTATCTGGACGCACGATCTAAGTAGGCGGTGAGGGAGTGGCGAAGACGGAGGAGCGGGATAATTCTATATCACGTGTTATATCGAGCTTTAGATAAGAAATTATCTAATCTAGCCTATGCATTGCTAACCAACATTCTCTCCTTCATCCCTTCTGTCAGGTCGACGTTGACCACGATTAATAGTGACGATTCTGAGGAACCCAATAACTTGACGACCTAGAGCTCCTCCATCTCATCATGTCAAACGTCGTCCTCGTCACAGGAGGAACGGGGCTAGTGGGGAAAGCGATAAAGCATATCGTTGATACCGAACCCGAAGGATCGCGTTTTGGAAAGCGAGATGGCGAGACTTGGATATTCGCCAGTTCATCAGAGGCCGATCTGAGGTGAGGAGGGTCGTAGGACTTATCGCTTTCTCGCCCCCTGCTTATCATACACAGAGATCCTGCACAGACGCGTCAGTTGTATGAGAAGTACAAGCCTACACATGTCATCCACCTCGCTGCTCTTGGTGCGTGAGTTCAAGCCGTAATAAGAACAGGCAAAAGCTGATTTTCTTCTCTAGTCGGAGGCTTGTTCAAGAATATGAAATACAAGGCACGCTCTCTAACCTTCTTTTACCCCCACAGATCGCTCGCTGACCATCTAACTAACAGCTCACCTTCCTTCGAGACAATATCCTCATCAACGATAACGTCCTACACGCCGCCTACGAACACAAAACCACCAAAGTCATCTCATGTCTCTCAACATGCGTTTTCCCAGATAAAGTCCAGTACCCCCTTGACGAAACTAAGATCCACAGTGGACCACCACACGAAAGTAACTTTGGCTACGCCCATGCGAAACGCATGGTCGATGTTCAGAATCAGTGCGCTTCATCTCTTTCTTTCAAACCCCTTTGTTGGTGGAGTTGATTACGATTCATAGTGCGTACAAGGAGGAATTCGGGTGTAACTTCACTTCGGCGATACCCACGAACGTGTTTGGGCCTCATGACAACTTGTACGTGAAGCGCTTCCTTACTTCCCTTTCAGGTGGTTGAATAGGTTTTAGTGATCTAGAAGATTCACACGTCATCCCTGGGCTCATTCACAAGTGTTACCTAGCAAAGAGTGCGTTCATCTAGCTCTATTCCACTTCTGAATGATATATATGACCTGGACTAGAGAACGACACACCTTTCGTCGTCGCAGGGACAGGGAAACCACTTCGCCAATTCATCTTCTCACATGACCTTGCGAAACTCTTCATATGGATGCTTCGGGAATACGACGACGTTGAACCTGTCATTCTCTCGGGTTAGTCATATCAACCTCTCTCTCCATCGAGTACTTCTGATCCTTGATTTCCATTTCACAGTTGGTGAAGATGAAGAAGTGAGCATCAAAGCGGTCGCAGACGCCATTGTGAATGCCGTGGGCTTTGAAGGAGAATACACCGTACGTCCCACACACAACATTACCAAGTCAGCCATTCAGCTAACCCTCTCTAGTTCGACACTACGCGCGCGGACGGCCAATTCCGGAAACCCGCATCGAACAAGAAGCTTTTGACGTTGATGGGCGGGTTCGAGTTCACCCCTTTCGATAAAGGTGGGTTACATTCACTTGTTTATATTGGATCTCCCTTTCTTACGACACCCTACTTTTACTTTACACAGCGTTGGACATCACCGTGAAGTGGTTCCTAGAGAACTATCACAATGCCCGAATAGGTTCATTGGCAAATAGATCATGAAAGACGTACTCAACTTGAAAACGATATCCGATGTGGACTATGTTGGTAGAAATGAATGGACTTGCGATTGTACTATTACTACTTTTGGACTTGGAGTGAATGGATACCTTGTATTAGTCTCGACACCAGCCGTTACGGTGATATTACAAACTTGAGGGGTAGAGATATTTGTACTTGATTTGTACCGCCTTTCCTTTGAGTTGGCTGGCTGTACTTAGATCACAGCCTCATGTCAACAACATGTCTAAGCCTTTAAGTACCTCCAGATATGATGCATTGCATTCTCTCCCGCTTGTATTGCACTAGCAACATCGATAAACCGCATGGCTTTCTTCCCCTTTGCATCAGGTTTTACCATCCAAGACTGTCATATGCATGATGTAGCTGGGGACGCCTACTTCAACTACAACTTCATAAGATCTACAGGTTTGTCCGGAATTTCAATGTTTCAACGATGTTGCTAAAAGTGATGAGGAAGTTCGCGATGAAACTTCGGACGGCCTAATGGTTCGCTTCTTGTCGTGGTTCATTCGTCTTTCTGAAGTTCCTTTCTATATCATAGATCGTACATACAAGGGACATGAACTTGCAAAGCGAAATAGCAAGGGGTTCCAATTATTACACGTACTCTGCGCTCTATGGAGGGTGCGTTGTGGCAGTCAAAGTCTTCAAAGGTCCTGGCGCCGAGCAGGTGAAAGTTTCTCATTCTACTCGGAGGATTTGTTGATTGCAACTCTCGCAGAATTGGAAGGACAATGTTGCTTTGACTAAAGACCTTTTGTGAGTATTGTCTACAAACTTTCAGATCATCTAATGGCTCGTCACTCGCTTAAAACCCAGCCATCCTAATGTTACAAAAATGATTGGGGTTTCTGGCGAAAACACAAAAAATCCACACATCGTTTACGGAAGTGAGTCTCTAGCATTCTGATTAACTCACTGTACTTACGGAGGCCTTAGTATCTGACAAAAAAATGACTTTATTGCTAGCCAAAGCGTTGCGTACCGATTTGAACAAGAGTGTTCAGCTATCGATAAAAACGGTTAGTTCTCGTTGGAAATGGTGATGTGGCCTAACCACGCAAACGACTCCAGGTCAAAGGTCTTGCGGTATGGATAGCTGTTTCAGCCATTTCTCCGCTTACATACATGTACATGTCCAGGCGGGACTAATTTACATGGAATCTCTCAACCTTTCATCAAAAGACATAGTTAACATTTTGAAATTGGAGGTGAGTATACTAGTCTAGTCTTTCACAACGAGAAGACGCTTACTTTCGAGGATCAGAACTTCGACATCTTTGTCAATGGCGGCGATGAGCCAGTTCTTTCGATTCACTTACCGGGTACCACTGCTCAAGGACACCACCATCCGGATTCTTCTTCATACCATTTCAAAGACCACCACATTGGGATCGAAATATTGAGCGGGCTCTGTCAAAAAGTTCGTAGTCTTTTTAGGCAGACCTATCCATCGCTGTGATAAAGCATCTTCTCCCACTCCAGCTATTTTCGGAGGTCAACTCCTTCCTCTATGGTACCATGTTTATTTTTATGTTTTTTTACAGCCGCTGAAGTTCAATGACAGATGATCTTCCAGAGAAGGAACTGGACACCGACGACTTCGTCGAAAATCACTCAATGGTCGTTCAAACCAATCGGGAAGGCCACTCAAACGTAGCCGAGGACGCTTCGGAAGTGTGGATATCTCATCAAGTTCCTCGGCGTGAGTTGCGGTGGAAACTTGACAAGAGTGTAAGCAATCGAAACCTCGAGTCTATAGTGCGCTGTTTCGACTCGGACCGTGTTTGGGCATCCTCAGCAGACTCTCCCCTGCCTCGTATCACAGCATCACCTCACAAATGGGGTTCCCATCGTTGTCCTGGGTATCTTCGTGAGGAAATAACCCTTACGGCGGATGTGTCAAGGAGCATTGTTGTTGCTCACCAATACCCCAGTCAAAATGAGATCTGTACGATATGTGGCCAGCTTGTTCGATATCCTCACAATCCAGATTATACTACTAAGCGTCGGCGACAGCCGCCGCCAAAAATGAATATCTCGGCACCATCCATCAGGAGTTATGTGCCTCATTCGTTTTCTGCGTGGCAACGTGAGTCTGATTATCTGCGAAGCTACAATTCGGAGGTACCTCATCATTTCCGTCTCTTTGTTGTTGCAGCCGATCCTGCCTTGGTGCCTATGCCACCGTCTGGGGAGCCAGTTTTGCACATTTTTGGGAGGGGAAGTCCTGGGTTGTTTGGTCCCCGCTCACCCGCCAACTCGCGCTGTGAGTTTTAATTATTTGCGAAGCGATTTGCAGCTTATTCTTTCTATCTCATTCTTGTTGCAGACAATCCTTCCATACAACTCACACTATCTCCTGAGGAGCCGACTGCCGTACATGGTGTTGGAAGCTCCAGGTTGTTCGGTCCTCGCTTGGAATCTGACGCAAACCGGAGCATTGCGACGTCAGAGACCCAAATAGGCAACACTCAGATGCAGGGCAGCATCCCACCACCCGACGCCCAGCGGTCTCGTCCCTCGCCAGTTGTGAAGTATCTCCGACTCTGGAACAGAGTTTATGGGAAAGGTAAATCGCGTGCTTCGCCAACTGTCGTGTGATGGCACTCCGACGAATTTCGGGTACTATCAGTGTCCAGGAGTTTGATATGCTATTTTTTTCTGGACCAATTATGAGTCTCACCAATATGAATGTCATTTTTTTTCTCTGCAATACCCGATACGTTAGTAAGGGTTACATCAGCAAGATGACATCTGGCTAGAGGTGCTAGAAGTGCTAGAAAACACTAGAAATTACTAGATGCCCTAGAAATGCTAGTACTAGAAACCTTTTTTTCCCTAGTACGTCATAGTACGTCCTAGCGTTTCTAGTAACTCTTACTTTTTCTAGCCACTTTTCTAGTCACTTTCTAGTCAACATTAGTGGTCATTCAGCAGCTCGTTACTTATTCTAGACTTGTGTTTAGTTAGGTTAGAAAGGCTTTTGAGCATCCTTATACACTCTCTTCTCCAATATGCTTAGTTTTTTGTTCATAGATATACTGTAGCATTTCGTTCAATTCGACGGTCACGCGTCACGGGGCCCTTCAAATTGCCGAAATGTCACGGTGGTCACGCAGATTTTTGTAAGGTGTCGAAATCGTCTGGAGCTCTGTGATAAATGTCGAAAATTTGCCCAAATTTTCGGCTTGTCACGGCGAATTTGTGAGGTTGCCGAAACCAAATTTTCGACAGACCTGTCACGCGTCACGGGCCCTGTTGAATTGAATGAAATGCTACAGTATGCATTGATTAAGTTGACTATACTGGTACAGAGATATAGACATGGGCTAGTGTCACCGTGTCGAGACCAGCGGAGGACAGCGTGTGGACGACAATTGCGTCAACAGTGAGGCAGGAGAGTATGGTAGGTCATCCTTACTTATGACAGAGAACGGGGCGATGGATGCGAAGCCTGATGAGGCGACGGTGCACATCTCATCGACGGTTCAGCCTGTATTTGCTGTGAAGAGAGATATGTGAGTTGGAATGTGTGGTGTCATTACAGTAATAATGTCTCAAACAGGCTGGCTCTGCACCTTTAGGTGTCAAAGATGTGCGGGGGCGATGGAGAGGAGCCAAAAAATCAGAAATCGGGTGCCGCGGGCAGCCGATTCTGACACATTTCCACTCGAGGTATGGCGAGGTATGTAATGTACATGTAAATATATAGGAAGAGGGTGGGTGGGTGACGAAAAATGAGAGAAAAGCTCAACTATGAGGATAGAGTGAGCTATTGTAACGACAACCCTAGAGAAGAAAAGAAATTCGCACCTAGCTGAGGGAGTGAGGTGTTGAAACGAGAGCCCTACAGAAAGGGGGGTTTCATCTCACTCCTCAGCTGGTAGTGCGAATCTAAAATAAGATAAGATCCGAGCGTGGATCATGAAGCGTGTATCCAAGCGTGGATATCGAAGCACATATCCAAGCGTGGATATTCAATGAGCAGCGGCTCTGAGTTACGCGTCAGTGGACACAGAGAGTTTGAAGTTGTGCGTGTGTAACTCAAGCTTTGGCCAGCTTTCATTGGACTTGAGTAAACAACGTTTAAACTCGACCAATGACACTTAAGCTTGATGGTGTTACAGAGGCGACGTGGGACATGAGATAGCCAAAAAATCAGAAATCGGGTGCCGCGGGCAGCCGATTCCGACACATTTCCACTCGAGGTATGGCTATAGTCCTATATTGAAGAAATAAAAAATAAAGTGATGAGTTCACATAGTGAAGGATGTGAGGAGCGGGGGGAAAGGTCTCGGTACATGCAGGATAAAAATTCAAAAAATTACAACTTGTCCGATAATAAAGTGGTTGATGTCCATAGTAGTCGAGATGGCGTAAGGCCATACGTGTTGGGGTTGATAAGAGTCCATGGGTGAGAAGAGTCTGTTGGTAAAGTAGATAAGAAAAGTCTATTGAGAAAAAGAAAAGGAAAAAAAGGTCGTTTCTCCAAAGCGTGGAGAAAGGTGGTTTGGGATCGCTTGGTTTGTCCGAAAAGGAGTGCTTGAATGAGCACGGGGTTTTTTTGAACGTAGATTTTGAAGGCGTCTGACGCCCATCTGCCAATAGCTTGAATTATTGAGGGTGGTACACCATTCTTGGCTAGGGAGGTGGCTCCTCCAGCACAGAGTGATTGGCCGGCGGTGTCGGAATTGAACAAAAATTGTTTGCGAGGGTCAAACTTGTGTGGGTTTTTGCGTATGATGATCGTATTTCCTTCGAAAAACCTGTCGGCCTTATGTCCAGGCAGGAAGAACTTGTAGGAAACGTCGTCAGATTGCACCGAGCTGTGCTTTGTGACCTTTCTCGGATCTTGGAGTTCTGGGTCGTCAGGGTAAGTCATTTCGCCTAGTCGGAGTAGTGCAAAGAAGCCTGTCAATAGCTGAGCAAGGAAGAGCGTGTCGTCATAATCAGTGGAGGAGGAGAGTGCATCGACGATGGTTTCAAGGTCTCCTATGGTGAGAGCACGTTTGCGCGAGGTGGGGACGGCTCGCATTCTCTTGCAGCCCTGCAATGTACGATGTACCAGAGCAGAGTTGCGAGAGGACCGAATATCCGGGAAGTAGGGTTCCAATTGATGGCATATGCCTGATAGGTACGTTCCCACCGAATCGGGTTTGATGTGGTGGCACATGTAGACGGTGAATAAGCTTAAGGCATCGGGGGTTGGGTCTAGTGGGTAGTCGTGCATTTTCACAAAGTTTAAGTAGGAATTGAGTGCTGATCCATAATTTTTCCAGGTTGAATTGTCCACTGCTTGTCCGAGGGCAATAGCACGCTCATGGACGAGGCGCTCCTGCGTCCAGACTTCCCTGAGGGGTTGTCTGGACTTGACGTTTGACGAGATCATTTTTGCGCAGCCCCCAGCGTCAATTGAGGGGGTGTAAAGGTGGATATGGTAAGTCCAGGCACATGTTGTCGTGCAAGGTCGAAATTTCTCCGCGATATCGCATCGGCAACATAGTTAAGTTCTCCTGCGATATGGAGCACGCGTAGGTGGAGGCTACCCTTTATGAGGGTGTCAGCGGCACTGATGAGGATGCTGTTATATCGCGGAAGGCATCGCAAAGTATTGAAGATGGCCACTGCATTATCATTATCAGTGTAAATCAATATGCGCGACGATTTTGTAGGGTGTTGTGAGTCATCAATGTAGTGGAGTGCAGACAGGACACACAACGCCTCGAAGTAAAAAAATTGTTCCTCGTTTAATCCATCAGGTACAGGTGAGTAGAAGCCGACACATTTGTCAGGCCACCAAAACCCCATACCCTCAAGACAGGCATCACAGTATATCGTGAAATCGGCAGATGAGGCATCCCATCGTAAATGTTGGATGAGGCGAATCCCTGAATCTTTTTCAAGGTGTCCAACTGCCCAGGACAAGTCGGCGCGAACAGCGTTATTAATTCTGACACATCTGTTTGGAGCATTTTTGCCACTTATCTTTGCATAGAAGTTGTTGAGAGCAGGTCGGAGGAGAGGGAAGACGTTGAAGCTCCAGTTCATCCAACCAGCTAAGAGTTGCCATTCCTTTAGTGAAAATCTTTGACGGTTGGTAATGAAATCGGTTATGGCAGCAATTAAGTCTTGCAATGAATCCAGGGGCATGGACATGGACAGCTCGTTAGCATCGACTTCTATTCCAATGATGGTGAGGACTGAGCCGTAGACTTGTTTCTTCTCCTTGTGTGGCAAGTTAATCTCATCCCAGAGTTGTAGGATCTTGACTTGATTCGTGGGCATGAACTTTCGATAAGGTTCATACCAAGTCACATTGTCCATATGCTCGGGACTGAACGAGTCATCTGAGTATGTTCCCAGTAACTCCACATTGCGCTTTTTCTTCGCAATCCACGAGACGAGGGACATAAAAGCAATCCAGTTACAACCTGAACCGCGTCCGCCGAAGGCACAATTCCTGTCAATATGTAAGGAGCCATCAATCCGATTTGCTTGCTTTATTTGCCAATAAGGGTGTACTGGTAGTAGCCGATAAGCTTCGGCGACGTCAGACTTGAAGAGGGTTCGAGGTGAGTCAGGACTTCGACGATGCATTGATAGGAGAAACTCCCCAAGATGGCACAGGTTGTCTAGTGGGTACCCGACAATGTCATCATGGGGTATCATACTGTTCAAAGAGCAATTCCCTGCACTTTGGTGAGTAACCATTCACAAATCTGTTGAATGAGGTTTGGGAATGGCAAATACTGGCATGCAATACATCCCTGGTAAAAGTTTTTCTCCAAATGCTTCGGAGAAATGCCCCTTGAATATTTCGTGATCACGTTGGTCACGTAAAAATTGGGCTTCCTTGGGATCATCCGTTTGAGGGTAGGAAAGGTCGAGCGTGTCTGGATATTCTCCAATGTGGGTATCGGCCCATGGCCAGAAACCCTCACGGAGGCCACGGCACACTGACTCTACGAATGGTTGGTTCAGATGCGATTCCAGGAGAAGTTGAAAGCGGTCGACATAGATGGGGGTAACGATGTCGAAAAGGTTTGGGTTTTCTGTAATTGTCTTCGTAGTGACAGGGTTAGCCAGTTCTGAGCTTGGAATGGTTGGCAGGGGTCTTGCTGTTTCAGACCAATCAGCGGACAATTTGGAGAAATAGTCGTAACCCTCCCAGATATTATGACGAAGGTACTTAGGTTGAAGGTCTAGAGCTAGATCCTTCTTTACAATCGCCAGACTTTTTGCCGTGACCCGTGCGTTTGCATTTTCTGCAGGCATGCTTGAATTGACAGTCTTCGGCTGAGTTCTTGCACCCGTTGATTGAATTATAACAGTGGCATAGTTCGGTTTTTGAGATTGTTCTGCCTGTGAGTCGCTTAGACGTGAGCCGAGAATGGTCTGACTCGATCCCATCTGGCATGACGATGGCTGAATAGAATCTGGAAAAACGGTGGGTGTCTGTAAGTAAAGCATTCTGGCCTCCCCCGACTTCGTTCCTGATGGCAGTATCGTACAGGATGATTTTTCGGTGGGAGGATGCGACTCTGGCTGAGAAATGGCCCTCAATGTATTCCCCATACTCCCGGAGTTCTCGCTCTCGATGAGGGAAAGCGAATTTAATCGCTTTGATGGTCGCATTCCAGGCGCTCGTCCACTCGCCGCTCGTTTGGACTTTCTTTGAAGGTTCTGATCGGCCAAGGGAGATTTCAGTAGATCCCACGCGTCCAGTGTTCTCCTTAGGAGCGGATATATGGTGCAATGATGAGAGCACTGCATCGAGGTTGACAGCTTGTCCTCGGACAATGTTGTCCCATTCTGAGCTTGGGAATCCGAGAGGCGCTGTTCTGGAGTTTTGAATCCACTGCTTAACGGTTTTGAAGTCTCGAGCGAATAAGGAGAGTATTCTGCGTGATTCTTCACATTCCTTGTTTCTGGTGCATCTCTCTTCTTCTTCTCGAGAGAACCAGGGCATTTGAGATTCGAAAACTCTATGTTTTTTATTGGATTGCGCTCCTTCAACGTCAGAGTCATTGGCATCATCATTGGTGTCGATGAAGTCTCCAGAAAGGGGTCTCTTAGACTTTCTGGATTCCCTGCTGATATGAGATATGAGTTCGTCGATCTCGGCGTCGCGTTGATGGCCTCTAACGTGTGCGGCTCGAGTGTTTGGTCCTTCAGGGAGCTGGAGTCCTTGTTGGACTTGTTCTCCTCGCCTAATCGCTGAAGCAGCGAGAGCCTCAATTTCGTTGAGGGTACGTGAGTAGGACTCAAGTGCTGCATCCTTAGTTTTCTCTGGTTTAGAGGTGTTCGAGTCCAGGACTGCGATAATCTTTGATAAGGCTTTGAGTTTTGTGATTTCTTTCCTTCGAAAGTCTTCGACAACATCATCCATGAGGTTGATGCTTTCCTGTTCGAAGGATGTGTTTCCACCTTGTACATCCCCTGCATTCGAGTCATTGCGTTCTTGACTCTGTAGCCGCTGTTCATTCGGGTTTGTCCCCATGACGATATCGTCTGATTGCTCATCTGGAGTCTCTTGAGTAAGGTCGGGATTCCCTGGTTCAGGTAAGGATTGAGTCAAAACCTCATGCGGAATACAAGCCTCTTTAACGTTGATGTGTTAGTTTGGGTAAAGGAGTGGGAAGGATGAAGCACAGACCTTCCCAATGGCAGCTCTGAGGGCTGTAGGCAACCCGTGTGTAGCTTCATTAGATGCAGTGTTTGAAGAGGGGAGAGAAAAAAAGACGTACCTGGTGTGATCCATCATGGGCACGAGATCCGCAACGCAATAACTGATCCATTGTGGATTAATCTACCACCCCACAGCAGCGGTTGGTGGACCTTCGAACTCATAACCCGAAATTTGAACGCAGAGGGATGTGATGAGATTGTGCGGTGGCCAGTCAAGGTTCTGAAATTTGGTGAAGGGGTCGGTGTTCTGTGAATGGTCATGAGGAGGAACGAGGATGGCCACGGCAGCAATGGCAGTGACATTGGCGGGCGTGGGGGAGTGACAGAGCATCAATGGTAAAGAGATTTTTTTTACAAGTTCGTTGGAACTCCAACATCATGTGGTCATGTTGAATTTTTCAATCAGCGTCTCTCGAGACCATTTGTTTGTTCTTCCTCCCACCATCTCAATCACCCATTGACCTGCCACAGGTCACAAATCTGAGCTTTCTGTGTGAGTGCCCCACAGCTCATCCCAAATACCCTGACACATTGACTCCCTTGTCGCCTCGTTTATGGGATCGACAGGGGTCTCGACAACCATCCCAGCTGTGACTTTCATCTTATCAACGCCACCGATTATGGCTCACGGTGTGAGCAGGGTAGGCCAAGCGATGATGGAATTCCATTTGCGAGGGACGCTGGGAGGAGGTTTACCGGTGGCAAGAAAGATAGTAAGTTTCCTTTGAGTCACTCCTTTGCTTTTCGTTTCATTTCGTTTTGGTTCGTTTCGTCTTGTCTCTGTTTAGCTTCATTTCGCCTCTGCTTCATTTCGTTTCACCCCACCCCTTTTCATTTCATCCCACTTTGTTTCATTCCATTTCATTTTCTTCTGTTCCTTTTTGCTTAAAGTACCCTCTCTTGCTTGAAGCATTCTCTCTGTTCAAGCCTTCTCTCTCTCTCTCTCTCCCTCTTCAGGCCTTCTTTCTCTATTTTGGGCTTCTCTTTTTATACTGCTTGAGGTTGCCATCTCTCCATTTCTCGTACGTTGAGCCTTTTTGTCTATCTGTCTTCTTTTTTCTCTCTTGCTCTTCCTTTGGGGTTTTGATACAGAGGCTGACATGTTCTATTGGGTATAGATATCTTGGTGATTGTAGCTGTCATCTCCGTAAGTGAATTTGAGTCCTTCAGTGCTTGTGATGACCCACCCATGGATGAGGGGCATGGAGCAGGAGCTGGTAAATATTTGTCTTAGCTTTCTTAAGTAGGGATTTGTTTGTCATTCGTTTATTGAATACATTTTACTATTGTTTATAAGAATCTTGCTGTACAAGAGTGTCCTAGTGGTGCTAGGATATTGACTGATCTACTAGAATAAGTATGAAATACTAGTACTAGCTGTCCTACCTTCCTAGTTGAGCGTTTAGAATCAGATAAGTCTGTTAGCCCTAGTTTGGGAAACTAGGAAACTAGAAATGACTAGAGTTACTAGAAATGCTAGAATTAGTAAATTCTAGCATTTCTAGAGAGATGCAGTCTTGCTGATTAGTATTACACTGTGGCCATGTTTGTAGCTGCTATGAGATACTTAAAAAGAGGAAAAAAGGAGGACTTTACTTGGACTTTACCCTCCCCCACAGATTCCATGTGGAGTCGAGACAATTTTTTTTTGGTGGTGACCCAGCCAAATTTTTGTCTAGAATCCATCTGCAAATGGACTCCACCTCAGAACACAGGGTTAGATGAGTTCACCCAGTGAGAGTCCATGTGGAATCCATGTGGAATCATTCCCTTCAATTTATCAAGTTTAAACAGAGTGTTTACTCAAGTCCAATATAAGCCGACCAAAGGCTAGTTGCACACACACAACAACAGTCGTGTGTCAGCAGACACACGACTCAGAGCTGCTGCTTGCTTTTCTCAAAACTCACGTGATCCATGCTTGGATGCATACTACTCGTGGTCACAAAAAGTAACGGGGCATGTGCTCGGACACACTCATGCACCTTGCTCGACTTAGACAACAATTCTACATTTATGCATTAAGCTGGTAGGATATCCAGGAAAAAACTATATGTTCACATTAAGGGAATATGAGAGATATTATCTACCAAATTAGAATCGGGTATGGCCTCCTTTAGCTGCTAAAATGTCCTGCACACACTCCTGCATAGTATCTATGTGTTTGTCTATACCGGAAATTGGCAGTGAGTCCCATGTATCCCTGACTGCATGGCAAAGCTTGTCTACAGATGTAGGGGGGTGTGGTAGAGCATGTAGGACCTTTTTTAGTTCATGCCAAACTGGCTCAATAGGATTTAAATCAGGGGATGATGGTGGGTGATATAGCAACAGAATGCCTGCAGTCGAAAACCAGTTCTGCGTTGATTTACTGCGGTGACTTGCTGCTCCATCCTGTTGAAAATAGACCTTGCCCATCTCTCCAGTGACCTCAGCATGGAAAGAAGCCAAAACACCCTCAAGTACCTGGTCTTTGTATCGTGCTGAGTTCATCCCTCCTCCCTTCCCTCCTGGATATTCCAAAACAATCAATGGCCCCTTTCTCCCCTTCATGATACAGGCCCAGACCATAACATGCACAGAGGACTGCTTGAATGTTGGGACAAGGCAATCTTCATTCAGTACCTCGTCGGTGCATCGTGTTACGTAGATTTTGCTGTGGTTGTCTCCAATATAAACATAGCACTCATCAGACCAAATGACTTTCGCCCAGTCAATCTCTGTAAACCCCTTGTACATTCGCGCCCACTGCACATGATCAACCTTGTGCCTCTTTGTAAGGTATGGGACCTTTTGCGCAACTCGTCTGTGGTATCCTTCCTCAGCTAAGATGTTTCGGCCTGTACTCTCACTGATTTTGGGCGACGTCGTGTTTGCTATCTTGCAGAAGGGCTTTCTACAGTTGGTTACTGCAGTTCAGACCATGAGCCGTTTGGTTCAATTGGAAACCTCCTTTGGACGACCTGAGCATCACAAGTTCTGCGAGTTTCCACTGGTTTCATATCTCTTCCAGATGCGGTCTGCTGAGGACTTTTTGATTCCAAACATACTGCCTGCTTCATGAACAGATTTCCCAGCTTCAACAGCACCGATGAATTGGTTTTTGGTAGGAGTGTCATATTGAGTGCGAGAAGTCTTATTCTCCTTCATGTAGTGGATAAAAATGAAGATGGGGTGGGTATATAGACTCAAATATTTTCAACCACCATCAACTTTGTGACACGCCAACTCACGTGCCCCATTACTTTTTGTGACCACGAGTATGACCCATAGGGCAATTGTCCATGTTGTACTTTTATGGTTCCATAGCACAGCTACTGAATGCCCTGTACTCTTTGGCCAAATCACACACTCTGCATCCTCATACATCCACACCTGGGATTCATAACTTCCATCTCTTTTTTCCTTTACTTTTACAGACTTTTCTTTACTCACAGACTTTCTCTTATATCTACAGGCTTTCCTTCATCACCACAATCCCCCACGACATCAACAACATCTCTCCCTACCCATATCACACATGCATGTACTTTCTCCTACATTTTCCCTTGCTCCTCACATCAATCATTACATGACCTTATCATCTTTTTCTTTTTTTTCTTTCTTATATAGGAATATAGCCATACCTTGAGTGGAAATATATTGGAATCAGGCATGCGCTGCGCCTGATCTTCCTGACTTCAGCTATTCTTTCCTCATCAGTCACTTATCACCTCTGCATCATGCATAGCCTAGGCGCTATTAGCTTATTTATTAAGAATAAAAAATGAAAGTGCACAAGCAAGAATTGAACCCTCAAGCTCCTGCAGTGTAAGGGTCCAGGTCACTGCACAATTATCCATTGCACCACAAGGCCTTAGATATATAGAGCAAACCAGTGCTCTATATGGCCGCCACACCCAGCATGTTCTGGATGCTACACATGCTGGTTTCTTTGGTTGTTTATACATGCCAACTGTCTTTCTTCCCCCCACCACCATCTCGTTCAGAGCCCACCACCCACCACTCATCCATGCACACCACATGTAAACAATGCCACCACACAACATCAACAATGACAATGCCAACACCAACATTGCCACAGAGTGCCTCATGCAGAAAGTCAGTTGTAGTGTGTTAGTTTGAAATATATGTGGGTTGTTTAGGCATTTGGGTTCTTCCAGCATCTTGTCAGTTCACTAGGTGCACATCACTCACTGCCATGTGTCAAGGTCTTCTGAATGTTAGGGCAGGAGTTGTCATGTCTATGATGGTGTGGGGGTGTTAGAGTTCATTGACTCTAATGTTGGCATATTCCTATGAATATGAATAGTCACTAGCTTAGAATGATTGAAGACTTACCAAAGATAATCACAAGTAAGGTACTTGATAAGCACAAGTGTTTATCTTGAAAGTATCAATTCCAATGTACTTGTTTGTGTAAGTGTCGAAGGGTCAAGTTAGGTAAATAGAGTTTTACCCTAGAGTACATAAGTCCTGGCATGTCTCAACATTAGACCAGCATAGCACTTTCCTATTGGATACATTAGTACTAGACATTAATGTGTCAGATTGTAAGTAGACAATAGCTTATAGCATTATTGGATACTGATGAAGGTGCTTGTTTACTAATCTTTATTCAAGAGCTAAGATCACATGATATGTTCAGGTAAAAGGTAAGAATGGACCCTCCCTAACTAATGGCTCTACTTAAATACATGACTATGTTATCCAGAAGAGCTGAGAACCTTCCATAATGTTCTACAACTATCACTGCTTTAGGAGTTCTTATACTGATGTATTTGGATCTGATAGTATTTGGTTGCACTGTGTTTGCTAAATAACACTTAGCCAAATGCTGTCAACTATGTCTCACATTAACTTTAATAAGTATGCATCAGACAATACATAACACAGTGCTTAGGTATATACTAGATACTGGTTGAGCAGTAACAGTGGGTACAAGTTAATAGAATCAAGTAACAGAGGATAAAGAAGGAAATGAAAGATGTTGTAGTGATGAATAGAGTGCAATGAGATGTAAGAGGTAAATGGAGAAGAGGGAATAGAGTGCCAATGAGGAGTACCATAACAGGGGGTGTTCCAGTCAAAAAATTCTATTTCTTGCATCCAGAACTTGTTTCTCCAGTTTCTCTGCCTCTGTGTATTTTTCCAGACATCGATATGTTAATGCAAGATTTTCCATGGCATTGATTGTATCTGGATGTTCCACTCCAAGAATTCTGGACCTTGCATCAAAAACTTGGAACTCCAGTTTCTCTGTCTTCATGTATTTTCCCAGGCATCCATATGTTACTGCTAGATTTGCCATAGCTGTGATGGTGTTTGGGTGTTCCATTCCAAGAATTCTCTTATTTGCATCCAGGACTTGAATATCCAGCTTCTCTGACTCTATGTACTTTCCCAGTTCATAATATGTCACTGCTAGACTTACCATGGCATGGATTGTGTCTGGGTGTTGCACTCCAAGATTTTTTTTCTTGCATCCAGCACATCAATCTTCAGCTTCTCTGCTTCTGTGTATTTTCCTGTGTTTTGATATGTTGCTGATAGATTTGCCATGGCTCTGATTGTGTCTGGATGTTCACTCCAAGAATTCTGTTGCTTGCATCCAGAACTTGGATCTCCAGTCTCTCTGTCTCTGTGTATTTTCCCAAACATTTATATGTCATTGCTAAATTTTCTATAGCTGTGACAGTCTCTGGGTGTTCCACTCCAAGACTTCTTTTCATTGCATCCAGAATTTCAATCTTCAGCTTCTCTGCTTCTGTATATTTTTCCATGTCATGATAATTTGCTGCTAAATTTGCCATGGCCATGATTGTGTCTGGGTGTTGCACTCCAAGAATTCTTTTCCTTGCATCCAGAACATCAATCTTCAGCTTCTCTGCTTCTGTGAATTTTCCTGTGTTTTGATATGTTGCTGATAGATTTGCCATGGCTCTGATTGTGTCTGGATGTGTCACTCCAAGGATTCTGTTGCTTGCATCCAGAACTTGCATTTCCAGCTTCTCTGCCTCTGCATATTTTTCCAGACAACAATATGTTCCTGCTAGATTTGCCATGGCTCTGATTGTGTTTGGGTGTTCCACACCAAGAACTCTGTTCTTTGCATCCAAAACTTGAATCTCTAGCTTCTCTGCCTCTGTGTACTTTCCCAAACTTCTAAATGTTGCTCCTAAATTTCCCATGGCTCCAATTGTATTTGGGTGTTCCACTCCAAGAATTCTGGTACTTGCTTCCACAACTTGAATCTCCAGCTTCTCTGCCTCTGTGTATTTTCCCATGTATTGATATGTTGATGCTAGGTTTGCCATGGCTCTGATTTTGTCTGGATGTTCCATTCCAAGGACTCTGTTACTCATATCCAGAACTTGCA
>NW_001889878.1:1099540-1102044 GCF_000143565.1 Laccaria bicolor S238N-H82
GTGTTGCTTCAGGCCTCTCAACGACGTGAGAAACGCTCGTCCCTCGCTCTTTATCCCTCCACCTTCGTCATCTGCCGGAAGGGTGTATGATGGGTCTGTCACCTCCATCGCAATATCAACCAACCCGCTAGGAAAGAGCACCTGGATACATTTAACTGGCGCAGGGTTGCACTGAGGATTGTGCGCAGAAAGGGCAAATTGGCACCATATAGAGAGGTATGGCGGGAGCGGAGGTTGGTTGGGCAGGTGAAAACGCGCCCTGGATGTCGATGTGGTGTTTCTGGGTGAATAATGGAGGCCATATGTCGGTCAAACGCGATCGAGCACGGACTCAACCAGCACAAGAGCGCGATGTACGTGATTGAGAGAAGCGTGTGGAGGTTGTTCGAGCCAGGAGGGATTGTAGCGGACCCTTGCATCGCACTGTGGGGTATGCTCGACCATTCGAAGCCAGAGTTGGTGGATGGATGGATGGACGAACGGACGAGGGAGTGGTGCCTCTGCGTCAGTCAGCAGTCGAGTATAGTAGCATATAGGAGGTAGCATTAGGGTCACGCAAGAAGCATGAGGGTAGACTCTATTAATATATGCACCGGAGTTGTCCAATGTCTGCAACCCAACAACCTTCAACTTGTCTTCAACCAATGCTTACCTCTACCAGCAGCCCTTTTCATTCCTCTGTCATGTACTTACTACAACCCCAGTGACGAGCAACAACCCATTAGTTGGCCCAAATCACAACCATGTCATATTTGCTTTGATGTATTCTCGAGAGATAATTATTTTAAGGGTCTCTCATAGTGCCTGCGCATGGGTGATGCGGTGCTTTACAACTGCCAATGCCAACGATCCGACGCCGTTGTCGTCTGATACGCACGTCTTAACGGAGGCACGGGCTTACACACGGCGTCGTGGAGCGTCGTGCCGGTAACTTTGCGGTACTTCAGCTCGACATCGGGGGAGTTGACATCGTGTTGGAATGAAAGGGTATGATTCATCCAGTTCTCGTCGTCAGGCTGTTTTGTTTAAGAGACATGGGTTCGTCACAATCTACAAGGAAATGAAGGGAGAAAGAACGCACGTCCGGGAAATCTTCACGAGCATGAACACCACGAGTCTCTTTACGGGCAGCAGCAGAGGTGATTGTCTGGATGACGCACTGAAGGATATTGCGCAGTTCAAGCGTCTCCACGAGATCCCTACATCACATCCCACCCCAATCAGAACTCGACATAAACGGTTCAAGAGGACGAGGCTCACGAGTTCCAAATCATGCTCCTGTCCTTGATACCGACATTTTTCCAAGTTTTTATAAATGGAGCGAACCTTTTCAACACCTTCATCGAGATTTTTTTGGGTCCTGAAGACAGCAGCATCGGTTTGCATGGCCTGTTGCATCTCAAGACGGATCTTGGCAGTTGGCTCTGGGCTGTCAGAACGCCTAATCGAACGATTCGTCAGCTACATTTACAGAAACTCACAACGGAAAGCATACCTAATCTCGTCCAGGAACTGAATGCGTTCAATGCCAACCTCGTCAGGGATCGCCTTGTGCGGCTCGCCAGGTGTCAGTGTGTCTCGGATATGATGAGCGACAACACGGCTGAACACGTCGATATCGAAAAGTGAGTTTGCACCAAGACGGTTGGCACCGTACAAGCGGCTTCTCCAGCAGCGTACAAACCAGGGACAATCTTGTCATTGCCGTCCTTGTCAACGGTAAGCACCTCGCCGGTCTATTTGGTAGGGATACCACCCACTGTGATAAAAGAATCATTAGAAACAATTACATTCATCGAGAGAAGGATGCATACTGTTGTAGTGCACGGTGGGCAGAACCGGGATAGGCTCCTTGGTGACGTCGACACCAGAGAATATGGCGGCAGTTTCAGAGATACCGGGCAGCCGCTCGTGGAGGACTTCAGCAGGGAAGGTGGCTCAGTTGTAGGTAGATGTGATCCTTCAGGACCAACACAACGACCTTCGCGAATTTCAATTGTCATGGAACGGGAAACGACATCACGCGAAGCAAGATCTTTCGCGGTAGGCGCCTATCGTTCCATGAACCGTTTACCCTCAGATTTCAGGAGATACCCTCCTTCACCTCGAGAACCTAAAACCAGAACGTCAGCCAAACACAGTTGTTGGTGGCCTGTAAGTATGTTTTACCTTCGAGGCACCCAGCACCATAAATACCAGTAGGATGGAACTGGACGAATTCCAGATCCTGAAGGGGAAGTTCAGCACGAACGACCATTGCATTTCCATCTCCAGAGCAAGTGTGGGCGCTCGTGCAGCTAAAGTACGCTCGCCCATAACCACCCGTCGCCAACACGGTCTTGTGCGAGCGGAAACGATGGAGTGTGCGGTCTTCCATATTAAGAGCAATGACACCCACGCACTTGCCGTCTTGCATGATCAAGTCGAGGGCAAAGTACTCAATGAAGAAGTTGGTGTTGTGACGCAGCGATTGGCCGTAAAGCGTGTGCAGGAGGGCATGACCA
>NW_001889878.1:1102094-1107659 GCF_000143565.1 Laccaria bicolor S238N-H82
ATAAGGTTAGCGTTGCGCACTGAGAAGATTCTTACTTTCGAGGATCAGTACTTCGACATCTTTGCTGGTGGCAGCGATGAGCCAGTTCTTTCGATTCACTTGTCGGATACCTCTGCTCGTGGACCCCAACCGGCTTACCATCCAGAAGACCACCGGGCTGGGACCGAAATGTTGAGCGCGCTCTGTCAGAAAGTTCGTGCTCCTTCTAAGACAGAAAGACCTATCCATTGCTGAGAAAAGGCATCTTCGCCCACTCCAGCTGTTTTTGGAGGTCAACTCCATCCTCTATGGTATCACATTTATTTTCAAGTTTTTTTACAGCCGCTGAAATTCAATGACAGACGATTCTCCAGAGCGGGAACACGCCGACGACTTCGTCGAAATTTACTCAAGTGTCGTTCAAAGCAATCGGAAAGGCCACTTAAACGTCGATGGGGACGTTTCGAGCCCGACAGAAGTGCGAACAGCTCATAGAACTCCTCGGCGTGAGGTGCGGTGGCAACTTGACAAGAGTGCAAACAATAGAAGCCTTGAGTCCATAGTGCGCCGTTTTGAGGACTACCTGGACTGCGTTTCGGCATCATCAGCAGACTCTCCCCTGCGTCGTATTACAGTGTTAGGTCATAAACGGATTTCCCATCGTTGTCCTGGATATCTTCGCGAGGAAATAACCCTCGCAGCAGATGTGTCAAGAAGTGTTGTTGTTGCTCACCAATACCCCAGTCAAAGCGAGATTTGCACAATATGTGGCCAGCTTGTCCAACATCCTAGCAATGCGGTGCCTCCGAGTTCTACTACTAATCGTTGGCGACAGCCTCCGCAAACAATAAATATACCGACACCGGCCATCAGGAGTTATACGCCTAAATCGTCTTCCTCTTATTATGACAGTGAGTTTGGATCAAATCATTTGTAACTCATACTTTCTATCTCATGCTTGTTGCAGACGATTCTCCCTTGACGGCAGGTGAGTTTGATCATTTGCGAAGCTGGTATTCGTATGTACCTCATCATCTCTGTCTCTTTCTTGTTCCAGTCACCCCTTTAGGAGCGTACAGCCCACCGTATGGGGAGCTAAATTTGCGTGTTCTTGGGATGGAAAGTCCTGGGTTGTTCGGTCGTCGCTCACCCCCTGACTCGTACTGTGAGAAAACACTTTGTAGCTCATACTTTTATCACATTCTTGTTCAATTGTTGCAGACAATCCATCCATTTATCTCGCGCCATCCTTTGAGGAGCCGGCTGCCTTCCATGGTATTGAAAGCTCCGGGCTGTTCCGTCCTCGCTGGGAATCTGACGCAGACTGGGGCAATGCGATACCAGAGAACCAAATACTCAACATCCAGATGTTGGGCAGCGCTTGGCAACGTGAGTCTGATTATTTGCGAAGCTGGCATTCTTGTATAGTTGATCATTCCTGTCTTTTTCTTGTTGCAGCTGATCCTGCCTTAACATTTGAGGAGGAGCTTCGCTCACCCTTTGAATCGTACTGTGAGTTTTGATTATTTGCGAAATGATTTGTAGCTCATACTTTCTATCTTAATCTTGTTCCGGACTATTCTCGCTTGGAGACAAGTGAGTTTTGATCATTTGCGAAGCTAGTATTCGTATGCACCTGATCATTTCCGTCTCTCTCTTATTGCACTCACTCCTTTCGGAGTGTACAGTCCACCGTCTGCGGAGCCAAATTTGCGTGTTTTAGGTATGGAAAATCAGGTTAAAAACGAGGCTCACCTCCCTTGGAATTTTCTCCCGAGCCATGCACCAACTTTCAGCTCCTTCCGAAGCTCCTTCGAAGATGAAAGAAAGGATCCTATGTATGACACTGTAGCCGCTGCTTCATCCTCCTCTGCTGTTCCGTGTTGGTTTGGTGATCCCACAGTGCCGTCATCGGTCCCCCAGAAGTCGGTTTCATCGGTAAAGATCCGGAAAGCCAATGAGATGCGACGCAGGAGACCAGGAAGGTTTACATGTTCCCTCTGTGGAGACACTTTCTGGTCGAAGCATAACATTATCAGTATGTATTCACCTGCGTCTATGCATTTCCTCCTTAAGTCGCTAATGATTCCACGTTTCGAAAGATCATCATGATATACATCTTCCTTCCACCCAATACCCATGTTGGCTGTGTCCCAGCGTCTTTGGCGTCAAGTCGTCCCTGTCGCGACATCGCAAGCTCTGCAATATTTCCGGAGTAGGACTCTATTAACATTACAGTTTTTCCCTCTTGCTTCTCAAGCTAGCTTGCCTTTCTCGTTGTGCAAACTTTCCTCGTTGTTACAATGACTCGCGTACCGTTATGACTTCGAATCATAGTATTCTAATGACATGGGTTGCGGGCGTTGGACAAAATGACCCAACCTCCAACCGATGCTTACGTCCCCCGTCAGTCGTGATTGTTTTCTATTCCCCTGATATGTACTGCTACCCCAATGGCTAGCCACAACCCATTAGCTCACATCGCAGCCACGTCGTATTTGCTTCGATGTAATCAACAGGTGCTTTACAGCCCAACCGCCAAGGCCGACCATCCAACGCCGTTGTCGTCTAAATTCTAATACACACGTTTGAACGGAGGCACAGGCTTGCACTCGACCTCATCGAGCGTCGTGTCAATAACCTTGCGGTACTTCAGCTCGACATCGGGGGAGTTGACATCGTGTTGGAATGAAAGGGTATGATTCATCCAGTTCTCGTCGTCAGGCTGTTTTGTTTGAGAGACATGAGTTCGTCACAATCTACAAGGAAATGAAGGGAGAAAGAACGCACGTCCGGGAAATCTTCACGAGCATGAACACCACGAGACTCTTTACGGGCAGCAGCAGAGGTGATTGTCTGGATGGCGCACTGGAGGATATTGCGCAGTTCAAGCGTCTCCACGAGATCCCTACATCACATCCTACCCAATCAAACTCGGCAAAAATGATTCAACGGGACGAAGCTCACGAGTTTTGAATCATGCTCCTGTCCTTGATACCGACGTTATCAAAGTTCTTATAGATGGAGCGAACCTTCTCGACACCTTCGTCGAGAGTTTTTTGGGTCCTGAAGACAGCAGCATCGGTCTGCATGGCCTTTTGCATGTCAAGACGAATCTTGGCAGTTGGCTCTGAGCTGTCAGAACGGCTAATGAAACCGTTCGTTAGCTACATTTGAAGAAGCTCACAGCGGAAGCATACCTAATCTTGTCCAGGAACTCAATGCTCTCAATGCCAGCCTCCTCAGGGATCGCCTTGTGCGGCTTGCCAGGTGTCAGTGTGTCTCGGATATGGTGGGCGACAGCACGGCCGAACACGACGATATCGAGCAGCAAGTTTGCACCAAGACGGTTGGCACCGTGCACGGACACACAAGCGGCTGCTCCGGCGGCGTATAAACCAGGGATGATCTAGTCATTGCCATCCTTGTCAACGGTGAGGACCTCGCCGGTGTATTTGGTAGGGATACCACCCACTGAAAGAAAAGAATCATCAGAAACGATTCCATTTATCGAGAGAAGGATCCATACTATTGTAGTGCACGGTGGGCAGAACCGGGATAGGCTCCTTGGTGACGTCGACACCAGAGAAGATGGCAGCAGTTTCAGATACCGGGCAGTCGTTCATGGAGGCCTTCAGCAGGCAGGTGGCTCAGTTGTAGGTAGATGTGATCCTTTTCCGGACCAACACCACGACCTTCGCGAATTTCAATTGTCATGGAAGGGGGAACGACATCACGTGAAGCAAGATCTTTCGCGGTAGGCGCCTATCGTTCCATGAACCGTTTACCCTCAGATTTCAGGAGATACCCTCCTTCACCTCGAGAACCTAAAACCAGAATGTCAGCCAAACACAGTTGTCGATGGCTTGTAAGTATGTTTACCTTCTGAGGCCCGGCACCATAAATACCCGTAGGATGGAACTGAACGAATTTCAGATCCTGAAGGGGAAGTCCGGCACGCACGACCATGGCATTTCCATCTCCAGAGCAAGGGTGGGTGCTCGTGCAGCTGAAGTACGTTCGCCCGTAACCGCCCGTCGCCAGGACGGTCTTGTGTGAGCGGAAACGACGGAGGTGCCGTCTTTGGTGTTCAGAGCAATGACACCCACGCACTCGCCGTCTTGCATGATCAAGTCGAGGGCAAAGTGCTTGATGAAGAAGTTGGTGTTGTGACGCAGAGATTGGCTGTAGAGCGTGTGTAGGAGGGCATGGCCAGTACGGTCAGCGGCAGCTGCGCAACGGTAGGCCTGGCCTCCCTTTCCAAATTTCAAAGATTGTCCACCAAAGGCGCGTTGGTAAATTTTGCCCTCTGGTGTGCGCGAGAAAGGCACTCCATAGTGTTCAGCCTGCACGGGCGAAATTCAGTCGATTGAGGGTCTGGGAAAATGATGGCTGAGAGCGAACCTTTGTGACACTCGGAGCTTCTCTACACATGTAGTGGGTTGCGACTCCGTCACCAAGCCAGTCGGGTCCCTCGATCTGTAGCAGGGAGAAACGTCAGACGACGGAGCTTGGCAGGTGATATGTGGTGTGGCACCGACAGTATCATACATATGCCAGTGCCAATTATCTTCGGTCGCTCTACATAACGCAAATCAGATGAAAGACTTGCAGAAATAAATAGAACATGCCCCAAGAGCAACATTTATACCACCCTACATAAATTTAACCATACAGCGGGGCCAAGAAAGGTTGTTCAACGCACCTGAGCAGCGACAGTGTGACTTCTGACGGGGAACAGCTTGATGATACAAGCAGTTCAAAACCAGCCTCAGTGAAACGAAAGGCTGCGCATAACCCCGCGCCACCAGCGCCTCTGAAAATCATTGATTCATAAATGGTAAGACTGGGGAAGTAGATTCAAGACAAACACGACAACCGCATCGAACTCGTGTTTAATTACCGGGTACTTTCTCGATGACCTCGACTGTGTCAATGGTAGAAAGGTGAAAAGAAGTGTGTCCTCGGCTGAAGCGTGTTTCCCACCCCGACTTCCTCAGCTTTGGCGGCGTTAGTGGCGACAATGAAAGGACAAAAGGGTGGGTCCAGTGTTTCCAGCATAGAAAGGGCGAACTGGTGATTACATCGACACTGCTGCACTTGAAGCTTGAAGCTTTGAGGCTTGGTGGGTGAGGCGGGACATGCGCCCGCCCTAGTAGTTGTCAGAACGAAGACCGCCTCGGTGTGTGTGGATATTGGAGACAGCCAAGTTGCAGCCCAATTGCAGCCAAGAGACAGCAAAAGTTGCAATAAGTACAATTATTTCACTCGATTTAAGCCACTGAATGTTAAATTCGATAAATTGCGCCTGTCACCGGATTCTGTTTTCCGTGAGAAATCATTTTCTTCCAAAGCCCTTCTACCCTGACTTCCATCCCATTCCTCTCGCCTCCATCTCTCGACCCCCTCTTGCTGCGGCCAACCCCCTCCAGGCAACGCGCTCAACGCTATGCCACGTGAAGCCCAGCTCCCATCGCGTTCTCGCCTTCAAGAGGCCATCGCGTTTGTGCGGTCGAGCATGATTTGCGCGTAGCGCGTTGGAATGGGAAACGATGCACCGCAACATACATCCGGCAGTGGGGATTA
>NW_001889878.1:1107709-1108732 GCF_000143565.1 Laccaria bicolor S238N-H82
ATACCACCCACTGAAAGAAAAGAATCATCAGAAACGATTCCATTTATCGAGAGAAGGATCCATACTATTGTAGTGCACGGTGGGCAGAACCGGGATAGGCTCCTTGGTGACGTCGACACCAGAGAAGATGGCAGCAGTTTCAGATACCGGGCAGTCGTTCATGGAGGCCTTCAGCAGGCAGGTGGCTCAGTTGTAGGTAGATGTGATCCTTTTCCGGACCAACACCACGACCTTCGCGAATTTCAATTGTCATGGAAGGGGGAACGACATCACGTGAAGCAAGATCTTTCGCGGTAGGCGCCTATCGTTCCATGAACCGTTTACCCTCAGATTTCAGGAGATACCCTCCTTCACCTCGAGAACCTAAAACCAGAATGTCAGCCAAACACAGTTGTCGATGGCTTGTAAGTATGTTTACCTTCTGAGGCCCGGCACCATAAATACCCGTAGGATGGAACTGAACGAATTTCAGATCCTGAAGGGGAAGTCCGGCACGCACGACCATGGCATTTCCATCTCCAGAGCAAGGGTGGGTGCTCGTGCAGCTGAAGTACGTTCGCCCGTAACCGCCCGTCGCCAGGACGGTCTTGTGTGAGCGGAAACGACGGAGGTGCCGTCTTTGGTGTTCAGAGCAATGACACCCACGCACTCGCCGTCTTGCATGATCAAGTCGAGGGCAAAGTGCTCGATGAAGAAGTTGGTGTTGTGACGCAGAGATTGGCCGTAGAGCGTGTGCAGGAGGGCATGTGGTCAGCGGCCGCGCACCGGTAGGCCGACTACGTTTCCCTATTTCAAAGATTGTTCAGCAAAAGCGCGTTGGTGGATCTTATCCTCTGATGTACGCGAGAAAGGCACGCCATAGTGTTCAGCCTGCACGGGCGAAATTCAGTCGATTGAGGGTCTGGGAAAATGATGGCTACCTTCATGACACTCGGAGCTTCTCTACACATGTAGTAGGTTGCGTCTCTGTCACCAAGCCAGTCGGGTCCTTTGATCTACAGCAGGGAGAAACGTCAGACGACG
>NW_001889878.1:1108782-1113215 GCF_000143565.1 Laccaria bicolor S238N-H82
TTGACTGATAATATATACTTTCCATGATTTACTGCACACACGCACAACAGCCCACACTCACTCTCCACACCCATCGTTTCCCGCGCTTTTTAGCGTCTCTCCCATCAACAGTCACCATGCAAATTCATCACGACATCGCCTCTCACCCATATTGTCCCGAGTCTGATGCCTCAACCCACACCCGACGCAATATTTGGAGCCCATCCGAACCTACCCAGTCCATCCGTCTCACAAGCAACCCATTCGCCCCACTCATCTCCAGCCGTCCCCCTTCCATCATCACGACTGGCACCCGCATTGCCTGCCCTCCTTCTCCAAAGCGAGCAGCACCCGAAATTACCTCACCATACCACCACGCACCATCCCCGCCTCATGCTCAAACCTCTCCATGTGGCCCTCCTTCCACCTGACTCCTGCGCTCTCCCACGTATGTTGAGGCGCGCTCTCGAAGATCTCGTCAGTCTGGGGAAATGGAAGGCCAGGTTTAGTTCTGAAAGTTCTTTTTTGCCCCCCTAGTATACTACATCTCATGTAAATATTATTACCTGCAAATATTATGTGCATTACATGAATTTAAGGCTTAATGACGGAACACAAACATTCAGCTGATGTGATATAGCAGAGGGTTAGGTCCCTGAGCCGAAAAACCCTTAAATCGGGTGCAGGGATAGGCCAGCTCATGGAAATGCACATTAAATTGAGCTGGTTGGCATCACAGGGCCTTAAATCCACTAAATTGAACTTGATTTAAGCTAAATCCATCGTGCATAAGCACTTATGCCGACTTATGTGTACTCATCCCACTTATTTTCAGGTCCTTGCAGCAAACCATCTATCAAACATCCCCCTAAAGAGCAAAAAAAGCGGTAGACATGTAGCTGCAGATGCATTGGAGGCATTATGCAATTTTTGTATTTTTCCCGAAAATTCAACAGCACCCAGGCCCCAATCAAGGACGCGCCGCAAGGTCCATTTTGGACAAAGGTTGCATATTTGCTCAAAGGAAAGCCGGAACTGGGAAAAAAATAGCATTTCGATGTATAATAAATACAAAATGGTGCACTACAAGCTAAATTTTGGGAGGGGACAAAGCGGCGGGTCGAAGCGGCGGGGGAGGAGGAGAAATGGGAGAAGGACGCGACGCGCCAGGTCACGTGGTCACGTGCACCTTCCGAAAGCGGCGGGGATCCGGGAGATCCCGTTAAATCGGCCCACATAAGTATGGCAAGGGGTGATCGCGAAAATACATCCGTTGGTGGAGTTTGGCTGTTCACAGCCTCACGTCCGCTCTACCCCAAGATGTAACGGCGCTTCGCATTCTGTCGCGCTTGTCTTGCACCTACGGCGATGAACCGCATGCCCTTCTTCGCCCATGCCTCAGGTTTTACCATCAAAGACAGTCATATGTCCGAAGTTGGTGGGGACTATTTCAACATCCACTTCACGATGCCTGCAGAATCTACAGGCTGGTTCCGAATTTCAATCTTTCGACGATCTTATTGAACGAAGTATTTAGAGCGCATTGCAACACAACTACTGGGGAAAAGGAAAGAGTGTGATCTTGACAAAGGTGATGCGGAAGCCGATGGACCCAGGAAGAGATTGAGAGAAGTTCGCGATGAAACTTCGGATGGCCTGATGGTTCGCTTCCGATTCTCATGAATATACCCCTTGCTTGATGAATTTATCTTCTGTTTCATAGGTTGTGCATTCAAAGGACATAGATTTGCAGAGACAACTAACAAGTGGCTCCAATTATCGCACACACTCAGCATTCTACGAAGGGCGCGTTGTGGCGGTCAAGGTTTTCGAGGGTCCTCGCGCCAAGCAGGTTAAAAAATTCTTATTCCACTCGCAGATTTATTAATCGTAACTCTTGCAGAGTTGGAATCTCAATCTTACATTCGCTAAAAACTTTCTGTGAATATCATCTATGACCTTTCGTATCTTTCAATGACTCGCTCAAAACTCAGTCATTCTAATGTTCCAAAAATTGTCGGGATTTCTGACGAAAACAGAACAGAAAGTCCATTCATCGTTTTTCATGGGAGTGGGTTTCTAGCACTCCCCTAGCCACATTACACTCATGGGCATATCAGTATCTGACAGAAAAATGAGTTCGTTGTTAGCCAATGCGTTGCGCACCGATCTGAATAAAAGTGTTCGGCTATCGATGAGAACGGTCAGTTACATACATCGTCGGCCGTGGTGATGCGGCTTAACCACGCAAATGACACCAGGTTAAAGGGCTCGCGGTATGGATGGCTCTATTCCAGCCATGGCTTGTCTGAAATACGTTCTCTGGTATACTAGGCAGGGCTGAGTTACATGGAATCTCAGAACCTTCTACCGAAGGGCATAATTAAATTGGAGGTGAGTTTATAAGGTTAGCCCTGCGCACTGAGAAGATTCTTACTTTCGAGGATCAGAACTTCGACATCTTTGCTGGTGGCAGTGATGAGCCAGTTCTTTCGATTCACTTGTCGGATACCACTGCTCGTGGACCGCCACCGGCTTACCATCCAGAAGGGGCTCGTATACCGTTCGACCAAACACACCAGCGAACTGGGACCGAAATGTTGAGCGGGCTCTGTCAGAAAGTTCGTGCTCCTTCTAAGACAGAAAGACCTATCCATTGCTGAGACAAGGCGTCTTCGCCCCCTCCAGCTGTTTACGGAGGTCAACACCATCCTCTATGGTATCACATTTATTTCCATGTTTTTTTACAGCCACTGAAATCCAATGACAGATGATTCTCCAGAGCGGGAACTCGACGCCGACGACTTGGTTGAAAATTACTCAAGCGTCGTGCAAAGCAATCGGGAAGGCCACCCAAACGACGCCGGGGACGTTTCGAGCCCGACAGAAGTGCGAACAGCTCATAACACTCCTCGGCGTGAGGTGCGGTGGCAACTTGACAAGAGTGCAAACAATAGAAGCCTCGAGTCCATAGTGCGCCATTTCGAGGACTACCTGGACTGTGTTTCGGCATCATCAGCAGACTCTCCCCTGCATCGCATTACAGCGTCTCCTCATAAACGGGTTTCCCATCGTTGTCCTGGGTATCTTCGCGAGGAGATAACCCTCACAGCAGATGTGTCAAGAAGCGTTGTTGTTGCTCACCAATACCCCAGTCAAAGCGAGATTTGCACAATATGTGGCCAGCTTGTTCAACATCCTAGCAATCCGGTGCCTCATCCTACTACTAATCGTCGGCGACAGCCTCCGCAAAAAATAGATATCCCGACACCATCCACCAGGAGTTATCCGCCTGAATCGTCTTCTTCTTATGACAGTGAGTTTAGATCATTTGCGAAGCTAGTATTCGTATGCACCTGATCATTCCCGTCTCTTTCTTGTTGCAGACGATCCTGTTGAGGAGCCTCGCTCACCCTCTGACTCGTACTGTGAATTTTGATTATTCACCAAATGATTTGTAACTCATACTTTCTATCTCATGCTTGTTGCAGATGATTCTCCCTTGGAGGCAGGTGAGTTTTGATCATTTGCGAAGCTGGTATTTGTATGTACCTCATCATTTCCGTCTCTTTCTTGTTCCAGTCACGCCTGTCGGAGCGTACAGCCCACCGT
This sequence comes from Laccaria bicolor S238N-H82, assembly GCF_000143565.1. Lineage (NCBI taxonomy): Eukaryota > Fungi > Basidiomycota > Agaricomycetes > Agaricales > Hydnangiaceae > Laccaria > Laccaria bicolor. The sequence continues at coordinate 1,112,374 of NW_001889878.1, forward strand.
CTGGGGAGCCAAATTTGCATGTTCTTGGGATGGAAAGTCCTGGGTTGTTCGGTCGTCGCTCACCCCCCGACTCGTACTGTGAGTTTTGATTATTTGCGAAAAGATTTGTAGCTCATGCTTTTTATCTCATTCTTGTTGCAGACAATCCTTCCATTTATCTCACACCATCCCTTGAGGAGCCGGCTGCCTTCCATGATTTTGAAAGCTCCGGATTGTTCCGCCCTCGCTTGGAATCTGACGCGGACTGGGGCATTGCGACGCCAGAGAACCAAATACTCAACATCCAGATGTCGGGCAGCGCTTGGCAACGTGAGTTTGATTAATTGCGAAGCTGGCATTCGTATGTACCTGATCATTCCCGTCCCTTTCTTGTTGCAGCCGATCCTGCCTTCACGTTTGGTGAGCCTCGCTCATCCTCTGATTCGTACTGTGAGTTTTGATTATTTTGCGAAATGATTTGTAGCTCATAATTTCTATCTCAATTTTGTTGCAGACTATTCTCGCTTGGAGACAAGTAATTTTTTTGCGAAGCTAGTATTCGTATGTACCTGATCCTTATTGCAGTCACAGCGTACAGCCCACCGTCTGCAGAGCCAAATTTGCGTGTTTTTGGGATGGAAAATCAGGTCGAAAACGAGGCTTACTTCCCTTCGAATTTTCTTCCGAGTTCCATCCTTGATCCTCACGATCCGAGAACGGCATTGGATGACGAACTCAACCGCATGAACGCTTACGACGACAACCCAGCTGGGATATTCGGAAAGAGAACTGGGTCTCTTCTTTATGATAGTCCTGGCGCTGGATATCTAGACTTAGATCTCCGGGGAAATGTTTTTTGACGC
>NW_001889878.1:1113568-1116487 GCF_000143565.1 Laccaria bicolor S238N-H82
TTAGAAGGGTTTCATTGAAGTCCGACTGGGCTTGCGGGATCCTTTCGGTTCATTCCTACCATCCGCTGAGTGTATGACCATTCAAATTGAAAAAAAGCCATACATCGACTTCCAGCACCTTCCGAAGCTCCTTCGAAGATGAAAGAAAGGATCCGATGTGTGACACTGTAGCCGCTGCTTCATCCTCCTCTGCTGTTTCGTGTTGGTTTGGTGATCCCACAGTGCCGTCATCGTCCCCCCAGAAGTCGGTTTCAACGGCAAAGCTCCGGAAAGCCGGTGAGATGCGACGAAGGAGACCAGGAAGGTTGACATTGGAGACACTTTCACGGCGAAGCATAACGTTATCAGTATGTATTCACCTGCGTCTATGCATTTCCTCCTCAAGTCGCTAATGATTCCACGTTACAAAAGATCATCATAATTCACATCTTGGTTTCAAGCCATACCCATGTGCTCGGGATCATGTATTGCTTCAACACTCTAGGTTTTCTCCCTCTTGCTTCTTATGCTAGCTTTCCTTTTTCGTTTTGCGAACTTGACTGGTTGTTGCAATGACTCGCGTACCGTTATAACTTCGGAATTATAGTATTCTACTGACATGGGTTGCGGGCGTTGGACAACCTCCAACCAATGCTTACGTCCCCCATTAGACATTGTAATGGCTTTTTATTCCTCTGATATGTACTACTACCCCAGTGACTAGCAAATATTAGCTCGCCCAAATCACAGCCACGTCGTATTGGTTTTGATGCGTTTCCAAGAGGTGATGCGGTGCTTTATAACCCAACCACAAAAGCCGGGGACCATCCGACGCCGTCGTCGTCTAATACACACGTTTGAACGGAGGCACGGGCTTGCACTCGGTCTCGTCAAGTGTTGTGTCAATAACTTTGCGGTACTTCAGCTCGAAGTCGGCCCGAGAGCTGACAACGTGTTGGAATGAAAGGATATGTTTCATCCAGTTCTCGTCGTCACGCTGTTTTGGTTAAAAAGAGACATGAGTTGGTCACGAGAAAGAACACACGTCTGGGAAATCTTCACGAGCATGAGCACCACGAGACTCCTTACGGGCGGCAGCAGAGGTGATTGTTTGGATGGCGCACTGGAGGACATTGCGCAGTTCAAGCGTCTCCACGAGATCCCTACATCATATCCCACCCCAATCAGAACTCGGCACAAACGGTTCAAGGAAACGAAGCTCACGAGTTCCAAATCATGCTCCTGTCCTTGATACCGACATTATCAAAGTTTTTATAAATGGAGCGAACCTTCTCAACACCTTCGTCGAGAGTTTTTTGGGTCCTGAAGACAGCAGCATCGGTCTGCATGGCCTTTTGCATGTCAAGACGGATCTTGGCAGTTGGCTCTGGGGCCTAATCGAACGATTCGTCACCTACATTTTCAGAAGCTCACAACAAAAGCATACCTAATCTTGTCCAGGAACTCGATGCTCTCGAGGCCAGCCTCCTCAGGGATCGCCTTGTGCGGCTCGCCAGGTGTCAGTGTGTCTCGGATATGGTGTGCGACAGCATGGCCGAACACGACGATATCGAGCAGCGAGTTTGCACCAAGACGGTTGGCACCGTGCACGGACACACAAGCGGCTTCTCCGGCAGCGTACAAACCAGGGACGATCTTGTCATTGCCATCCTTGTCAATGGTAAGGACCTCGCCGGTGTATTTGGTAGGAATGCCACCCACTGAAAGAAAAGAACCATCGGAAACGATTCCATTCATCGAGAGAAGGATGCATACTGTTGTAGTGCACGGTGGGCAGAACCAGAATAGGCTTCATGGTGACGTCAACACCAGAGAAGATGGCGGCAGTTTCAGAGACATCGAGCAGCCGCTCGTGGAGAACTTTACCAGGAAGGTGGCTCAATGTGATCCTTTCCAGGACCCTACGACCTTCGCGAATTTCAAATGTCATGGAACAGGAAACGACATCACGCGAAGCAAGATCTTTCGCGGTAGGCGCGTATCGTTCCATGAACCGTTCACCCTCAGAGTTCAAGAGATACCCTCCTTCACCTCGAGAACCTAAAACCTGAACGTCAGCCAAACGCACTTGTTGATGGCTTGTAAGAACGTTTACCTTCTGCGATAAGGGATCCAGCGCCATAGATACCAGTGGGGTGGAACCGGACGAATTCCAGATCCTGAAGGGAAAGTCCGGCACGAACGACCATGACATTTCCATCTCCAGAGCAAGTGTGGGCGCTCGTGCAGCTGAAGTACGCTCGCCCGTAACCACCCGTCGCCAACACGGTCTTGTGCGAGCGGAAACGATGAGGTGCGCCGTCTTCCATGTTTAGAGCGATGACACCCACGCACGCGCCGTCTTGCATGATCAAGTCGAGGGCAAAGTACTCGATGAAGAAGTTGGTGCTGTGGCGCAGAGATTGGCCGTAGAGCGTGTGCAGGAGGGCATGTGGTCAGCGGCCGCGCACCGGTAGGCCGACTACGTTTCCCTATTTCAAAGATTGTTCAGCAAAAGCGCGTTGGTGGATCTTATCCTCTGATGTACGCGAGAAAGGCACGCCATAGTGTTCAGCCTGCACGGGCGAAATTCAGTCGATTGAGGGTCTGGGAAAATGATGGCTACCTTCATGACACTCGGAGCTTCTCTACACATGTAGTAGGTTGCGTCTCTGTCACCAAGCCAGTCGGGTCCTTTGATCTACAGCAGGGAGAAACGTCAGACGACGAAGCTCGGCAGGTGGTATGTGGTGTGGCACCCACAGTATCATACATATGCCACCGCCAATTATCTTCGGTCGTTCTAAATAACGCAAGTCAGATGAAAGACTTGCAGAAATAAGTTGAACATACCCCAAGAGCAGCATTGATACCACCCTACATAACTTAGCAATACAGCGGGACCACGAAAGTCGTTCAACGCACCTGAGCAGCGACAGT
>NW_001889878.1:1116537-1117732 GCF_000143565.1 Laccaria bicolor S238N-H82
GGGAACAACTTGATGATACAAGCAGATCGAAACCAGTTTCAGCCAAACGAAAGGCTGCGCATAACCCCGCGCCACTGGGGAAGTAAATTCGAGACAAGCACGACAACCGCATCGGATATGTGTTCAATTAGTGGGTATTTTCCCGATGACCAAGACTGTGGTGGAAAGGTGAGAAGAAGTGTGTCCAAGTCGTCGGCTGGAGCTTGTTTCTCGCCTTGACTTCCTTAGCTTTGGCGGGGTTAGTGCCGACGATGAAAGGACAAAAGGGTGAGGCAGTGTTTCCAGCANAGAAAAGGCGAGCTGGTGATTACATCGACACTGCTGCTTCAAACTTGAAGCTTGAAGCTCGGCGGGTGAGGAGGGACATGCGTCCGCCTGAGTAGTTGTCAGAACGAAGACTGCGGATATTGGCGAGACAGCAAAAGACTTGCAATAAATATACATAGCAAGTGGTGATCGCGAAAATACATCCGTTCCTTATTCGGAGTGAGGCTGTTCACAGCCTCATCCAAGATGTAACGGCGCTTCGCATTCTGTCGTGCTTGCCTTGCACCTACGGCGATGAACCGCATGCCCTTCTTCGCCCATGCCTCAGGTTTTACCATCAAAGACAGTCATATGTCCGAAGTTGGTGGGGACTATTTCAACATCCACTTCACGATGCCTGCAGAATCTACAGGCTGGTTCCTCCGAATTTCAATATTTCAACGATTTTATTGAACGAAGTGTTTAGAGCGCATTGCAACACAACTACTGGGGAAAAGGAAAGAGTGTGATCTTGACAAAGGTGATGCGGAAGCCGATGGACCCAGGAAGAGATTGAGAGAAGTTCCCAATGAAACTTCGGACGGCCTGATGGTTCGCTTCTTCTCATGAATCATACCCCTTGCTTGCCGAATTTATTTTCCGTTCCATAGGTTGTGCATTCAAAGGACATAGATTTGCAGGGACAACTAACAAGCGGCGCCAATTATCGCACACACTCAGCATTCTACGAAGGGCGCGTTGTGGCGGTCAAGGTTTTCGAGGGTCCTCGCGCCAAGCAGGTTAAAAAATTCTTATTCCACTCGGAGATTTATTAATCGTAACTCTTGCAGAGTTGGAAGCTCAATCTTACTTTCGCTAAAACTTTCTGTGAATATCATCTACGACCTTTCGTATCTTCTAATGACTCGCTCAAAACTCAGTCATTCCC
>NW_001889878.1:1117782-1124035 GCF_000143565.1 Laccaria bicolor S238N-H82
GAACCCCTATCTCGTTTTACATGTGTTTTAATGCGGGATACTTCGGTCCGAATTACAAATATGAAATTTAATGAACGTGTGGTATATTTTGTAGTCTATCTCTGTGAACACTACAGATTTTGTAGTGTCGCGTCTTTCATTTTCAAACGCATCAGTGTTTGATGCGTACGCGGAGTTAGCCGACGTAGCTATTCTTAGCTTGGCATGATCTCGCGTGTTTCTTTCTATGGCCCGGTTTACCGGTTTGACAGATGACATCACAAAATGATTAACGTTTCCTGATGCGTTGATGCGCATGCGTACGCGTTTACCAATAGTCTTCGGCCTTCCGTCGCTTCCGAGTTTTTAATTAAAATGCCTTGTCTTGGCTCGTCTTTTCATTACGGAGGTCGGGAGACACTCCGAAGGTGTTTTCAAATGTCTTTCTTAATTGTCAGGGGGTTCTTATTATATTTCATATAATAGAATGTGTCTTTTTCTCATGTTTGTACTTGTGACGTTCAGACGCATCAGTCTTTGATGCGTACGCGGGAACTGCCGTACATGACTTTCTGAATGGCCGTGAGCCACGCTAAGTCTTCATACATTTACTACCTAGGTGTAGTTTAGTCTTTCCATGTTTCAGACATGCCGTTTAGGCGTCTATGTTGTCTTTTCTGTATTTCTTGTATAAGCACGAGTTTTCACAATAAATCCATTATGTGTTTCTAAACCCTTGAGTAGTAATGCAATTCTTCTCCCTGCGTTGGGTGTTTACTCTAGAACCTCTCCGTGCTCTATTTCATGGTAGGTGAATCTTAGATGGGATCCAAGTATAATGTCACGACGCGTACTGCTGCCAGTTCCAAAGCCTTTGTCCTATTTTCAGATTCCACGCATTTGCATTTTTAGTCAACTGCGCCGGGTATGCGCATTGGCTCTTTGTATCATTGCAATTGTATGTAGTGTATTTATTAGAGACGACCTTTATCGGTAAAATCGTTAAAATCGAATTTTATACGGGTGAAATGGTTTCATCCGTATCATCTCCCCCCCACTATAATACTGACCGTCCTCGGTCATTGCAAGATTCCCTTCTGAGGACGTCTTTTTCTGGACTTTGTCTTGTGGTTCACACGTTCTCATATTGTAGCGACGGATCGCCAAGATTTTCCAGGATCGACTGACATATTTTGACACTTCCTGAAGGTGTCAATGTCCGCCACACCGACGTTTTCCTCGTTATAGTATGCATCTCACTCACGTCAAGTCAAAAGCCTCCGAAAATCTATTTTTAGACACAAGCGCCCAATAAACTTTCTTTTAAACTTTGGGATTCTCAATGATTCGCAGGAACTGCAACAAATCGGACACGGAGCTCCTCTGGAACACAGGAACCTTTTTGTTTTTCTCGTGCTATAAAGGAGGGCCCCTTTTTGGTCGTCTTTCTTTCTTAAAGTTCCCTTTCTTCTTCTCACATTCCCCTCTGCTTTCTGCTCACTTTGCCATGGCTAGTTGGCAAGTGCTCTTCGACGGCTCTGTCTACACTCGCGCTGCATACCATTCCACTCGCTCTCTGTTCGACGAGGAGGCACTTGCGATTTGCGATGGTGAAGACATCGCCAATCTATTGGCTATTGTCCATCCGCTCATGGTAAGTCGTCTCTTATCTTTTTCTTTTCCTGTTAACTCAACATTTGTTTTCTTAGTCGAGATACTGCCGTTCTCTTGACGACGGCGTGCAAGAAACTCAATGCGACCTTCGCGTGCGTAAATCTCTTTACAACGCGTGGGCCGTTTTGAGTACCGACCATGCCAACTCCGCTTGGGATGAGTGGATGCTCGAGGCGCCTGAAGGCGACGAGGATTATTATCTCCCAGTGCGTGTCCTTGTTTCTTCATCTTTTTACTCTATCTGACTTTTTATTTCTAGGTGGATTGTCTTACTGGGGACTTCGTCATGACTCCGTTGAGTAATGACGAACTCCTTCAAGTTCTCCCTGCAATCTGTGATGCGCCTGTCAGGGCAAACCCTTTTCCAGCTTCATCTACTCCTGTCGCTAGTCGTCATCCATCGCCCGTTGACGAGGAGTCTGACCGAGAGGACTCTCCCATCTTTGTAAGTTTTCTTATTCTAAGTATTTCGTTCTTTTTCTGATTTATTCTTTACTTCTTTTTAGAAACGTCGTAGAGGCGTTCTCGCGTCGCCAGGCCTCATGAAGTTTACGCCTTCGCTGCTGGACAGTCCTCCCGCTGCCGGCCACTCTCGTACTTCTGCTACTCCAGCAACTGGTTCTGCTGACACGCCAATTCCTATTTCTTTATCTCCTACGCCGCCGCTTGGTATCTTGCCGCCTATCGCATCTTTTCCAGCACCGCCTGCCAACGCCTCTTCGATCCTCGCAGTCCCCCGCCTCAACATTCCTAAGGTGGAGATGCACACGCGTCGTGATCGCCCTGCAAAAGCTATTGCCAAAATGAAGAACACTCTCGTGCTTGCTCCAAGCACGAAATCTAAGGCCAGCAAACGCAAACGGAGTCCCAGTGAGGAAGGAGAGGATGAGCAATCGGACAAGTCGTTCGTTGCTAGTCCTCCTCCTCGTAAACGTGGACGGCCCCGTAAAAGCGGTACGTCTTCATGTTTTCTTATAATTCACGCTTCACTTTTTAACTTCGAACTTTTTTCTTATAGCGCCAGAGGTCATTAACCCCGAGCTAACTCGTGATAAGCAAAGGCTCTGTAAGTTTTTTTTTTTTTTTTTTTTTTCTTTCTTTTCTTTTTTCTTTTCATTTCTAGTTGCTAACGAAAGTCTTTGTTTATTCAGTACCTCCTCATGAGCGTTTCATAGGGGCGTTCAACGTCCCCACCGACTTGGAGCATCTTTTCAACAAACCATTCGTGAGTTACTTTATTGTATCTTCTTTTTATTTTACTCAAGTTCTCTTCTGTTCAGATCCCCGAGCCTTGCGTTCAATGCTCGATGGGCAAAAACCGAAAGGAGGAGAAATGTCAGTTTCAAGGCTGGGGTTACCCCTGTGTGCCTTGTACTACTGCGCATTTCACCTGCTGTGAATTCAGCTTGAAACCTGTTCGTCGTGCTGAAGTCCGCGGTATCTTGGGACGTCGCCCTGTTCGCTTGGCTCCGGAACGTAAGTTCTCGAGTTTTTATTTAAAAAATTCTCTTCTGACTTCGCTTCTGTTTGTAGTCATTATTTCTCATGTCCAAGACGCTATATTCGATCAACAGCACATCCGCGCACAACACGCGATCCTTGACTCCCTCATGTATCGTCGGGATACCAACATGCGCCGCGCTGCTCGAGCGCTCTTTGACCTCGCTGTTCTCGAAGGCCGTGAAAACTTGGTTGGAACCATTTTTCAGACTCAAGAGGACCTCGACCACTACTTTCCTTTCTTTATGAACTATCTTGGCGATCTTGCCAATCCCTCCGATGGCGAGGCTGCCAAAGACTCCCTCGACAATCTGGCAGAGATGGCCGTTCTGTTTGAGAAGATCTGCCCTGGTCGTCCTCCTACCGATGATTCTGACGAGGACGACGAAGACGATCAAGACAATGAAAGCGAGGCCCCGGCCAACGATGGGTGAGCGAGGCGCTTTCATATTCCTTATGCATCTTTTTGGGACTTTATACAATATTCTTTACACAAAACCTCTTAATATCGTATTATCTTTGTATTTCTTGTAGTTTTTGTTAGGTAGACTAATAAAAGCTTGTATCTTGTTGTTTTTCTACTAGTGTGAAAGAAGACTGAAGTCGCCTAAACTGACTTAGAGACTTTTTCAACCAATTTCTAAGTTCGTTCTTTTAATTATAAAATCGCAAAACATTTATCTCTTGATTTCACAAGGTACATTATATGTTATAATAGATCACTATCCTCCCCCCTACTTTCAAAATCAACTGTCCTCAGTTGTTCCGCCAAGCGTGAAGAGTGCGTCTGAAGCGACGACAATTCTATTAATAGCACATGTGATTATCATACATGATACCTCCTGAAATGATGCTCAACTCCTGATGAGCGCTTTGTCAAATTCTTCATTCTCTAGTCAGGGGTGTAGAACAGTGGAACGACTTAAAAGACGAGAAAAATCGTCGAGTATTGTAGCACAATTCACGACGCTTTTACCCAGCCTAACATGTCACCTCCTGTACCTCTCGCTTCCACTCTCGTCATCCGCGACAATATCAACGAAGCGTTTAAGACTTATGTCAACTCGAAGCCGACGTTCCAGCCCCTTGTTCTGCTCAGCATGCTTTCTAGCATCGCTGGACTCTGCGTACGCTTCTTATAATATATACGTGAATGTCATTTTAATTCGTATGTCTTGCTTCTTGTTAGGGGACTCTTGTCACCAGTGGCGATCCCGCCATTTTCACTGATCACAACTTATCGGAGCCTGTCTTCATCGTTCGCCAAGAGTACAATAGTCTCAATGACTTGGACAAGTCCGTTACCGCTCCTGTAGGCTTCAATGTCTGTCGGGACTTCTGTAAGAAGGTCCAGATCATCCGAGATGCAGGAAACGCACAGAAGCGTGGCGCCGCTGATATCGCTGCAGCCCTCGCTGATGTTAAACCCAAGGTCCGTTATTTTTCTTTAATCTCGTTTTTCTATTTTTAATCGTTCTCTTGCTCAGCCTCGCCCTCGTAAAGCCGTGAAATCCAAGGCTGTCATCGACGACAAGGACGACGACGAGATCGAGATTATTGGCGATGTCGACGTCACAATGGGTGCGTCTGATGGTCCCATTACTGCCGCTTCAGGTCCTGACGCCGTGCGTATCTCTTAATTTTCATAGGTCTTATTAATTCATTTACTCGGTCATTCGCGCAGATGAAAATCGATAACCTCTTCAATGGGGAAGTCGAAGCAAAGGTCGCTACCAAGGATAAGGGCAAAAAGCGTGCCGCAAGCAAGGTAAGCCACGCGATGCGTTCTTTTTGATTTTTAATACGCAAATGCTCATAAATTCGTTGTTAGTTCCCATTCAAACGCGCAGAGACTGTGCGTATTCCGTACGCGTCTGTCCCTGGCATGGACACTAAAAATCGTATTTTCTTCAAGGCGACCGCTATCGAGAATGGTCAGGTTGCGTCGTCCAGCAACAAGCGGGCTCGGATTGATCCCTCTTCTGCCACTGACCTTGCCGACCTTCAGCGTCGTCGCGGTACGTCCTTTCAGTTCTTTTTTATAGAAATAACACGAAGCTAACGTCATATTTTTATCATTCTGTGCATAGGACACTCTTTGTCACTTGATAGTTCCATCAAGGACTTTATCACGTCAGCGCACCCGCACCGTTCTCGACAAACCCATGCCTGGCGAACCCACGCTGGATTATTATCGTACTACCGAGCTGGACTTGCGAAACCGCGTCATTACTGTCCTTCAGCGTATGGACTTAGAGCTCAAACTCTTTGAAGTCGTCAATGCTGAGTATGAGACTGTTGCTGACTTGCTCAAAGATTATGAGGAAATCGAGGCGTTTCTCGCTTAAGTAGGCAATTATACGGACTTAGTAGGGGTCTGCTAATACTTCTAGAGTGCCCACTGGTTCGTCCATGTTTTCTTCTGAATTTGAAAACACTTCATCTCCAGGTTGCCAATCTCTTCTAGAAAGTCCATCTGCTGCAAAGGTCTTCCCTTTTACATGTTGCAACGTAAAGTGGAACATGAGGATTTTGTCAATCCATCTATTTACAGTAGCATTTGGTCCCATGCCAGGATTTGTTAGCATTCCAGCAAGGTACTTTGCATCTGTTTCCACTATTAAACGTCTTACACCAAGTAACCAATATGAAGCAGCTTCAAGGGCTCTCATGAGTCCAAATAATTCTCTCTTTGGTTGTGACATTCTTGCTTCTCTGTCATTCAAGGTTATAGAACCAAACCTTGCATAGTTTCTTTTTCCTGTATCTTTGTCATCTTGAAAGATGTAAAAGCCAACAGCCTTCCATGAGGTGTCTACTGCTAGTACAACTGGATTGGGATTATTAATATAATCTAAAGGCACCAATGCAGGACATTCTCTGAGACTTTTCTTGAGTTCTGCCATGGATTCTTCTTGAGCAGGCCCCCATTCAAAAGGAGCACCTTTCCTTGCCAAGTCATTGATAGGCTGTGCTTTCTTTGCAAAGTTTTCAATAAACATCCGGCATACCCCAACAGTTCCGAGAAATGCTCTCACATCATGCAGATTTTTACAAGGTCCCCAATTATCAATGAGCTTTACTCTGTCTGTCTCTGGTT
>NW_001889878.1:1126113-1127770 GCF_000143565.1 Laccaria bicolor S238N-H82
CCAGCGTCTAACAAACATTCAATCTGTCCCATTCTATTAATTACTGGGAAGACGGTTCGTAATGCATGAGACTCCTTTGCAACATAGATTTGTTTCGGTTTCTCAGATGGACCTAAACTCTGCAGGTATTGCGCTACTGGATCACTGATTATGATAGACCCTTTTGGCACATTTCCTTCATCTCTTGTTGTCACTATAAAAGCCGCTTTTATATTTAAATCATTAATAGATATCGCGTCTGCCTCCAATTCAAATTTTGTAGGTTTTAACGGTACCGCATCAACGTCAGGCTCTTCCATCATAGTAACTTTTCGGTTTTGAGCTTGTTGTACTGGCATCCTTTTCTTAGATAAAGCTTTAATCAAGTCGTGTCTAATACCTGGGGAAATGCTTATCAAAGTCTCTGCCGTCAGTGTAACTGGGGCATTATAGAGATTCGCTAAAGCCTCTCTCTCATGTGTCACATTCTCAATTGGTGCTTGGTGTTTATAAGAAACAGGTCTTTTCTCAGTATCAATAATTGGCTCAAAATTATCAATCTTTATTTCTTCTTTTTGTCTAGGATCATTCAGGTCAGGAATATTTAAGTATGGTAACTGTTTATGCCTAGGCACTGGATCCTCTTCTTCATCATCCCTTGGGAGAAGTGGTTTAGGCTTCCCTTTCGGTTTTGGTATAGTTTTCTGGGTTTCTTTAATTACTACAGGCGGAATTTCTTCCTCCATTTCTTCAATTTCTTCTTCTTGCTCATCATCAGAATCTTCGAATTCTGCTAATTGTCTGCGGTTTTTAGCTTTAGTTTGGTTCTCAAGAGCTTTCTTACTTCTGGTATTGGCCGCATTCCTACCAGATCGCTCAATCCTTGAACCTATGAGAAACCCTGCTGTCCCTGAGTATCAGCTTGACTGCGTCTAGTAGCTACATAACTTGCAGCTTCTTGACCTTGACCTTGCTGTTCCTCAAAATATGACAGAATGTTTTTCATATTGTTAACTATGTCAACTTCTTGTGCCGATGGATGTGCCACCTGTGCCGGCACTTTATTACCCAACAGCGTATCAATTCGAGTAGCCATTTTATCTAAAAGATCATCTCTCGAATCTCTAATCTGGTTGGTGTATACTGATTTAACTCGAGCATCTATTCCCAACTGGACGATACCTGGCTCTCCGCTGTTCTGTGTGTAAATTTCTCCAGGCGATGCAAACATATTGCTTTGTGCCATCATATCTTTATTGCTAGCTTCCTCAACAATCATTTTAGCAGACTTCCCATTTGTCCCTCTAGGTACTGGTTGTCCTGTGAGCGCGAAAAACATCTTATGACCGGACATTTTAATTTTTCCCGTTCTAATATGTTCTTCCCTATGAGGACAATTCATTGCGAAATGCCCTGTTTCTTCACAGTACCAGCATCCATCTGAACCCATTCTCCAAGTAGGCTGTGTCTGCCTCATGGTGGGTGCCGAGGTAACATGCTGGGTCATTAACGTCTCAGTTAATTTGTTCATTTCTTGTCTAGACGCTTGGAAAGCGCTCATCTGTGCTTTTTCACTCGATGTAATTTTATCCATGAGTAACACCGCTTTCTGGTTTAATTCTCGGATATCATCTTCTAGCTTAACACTATGTGCCGGTGTATTATGTGTCTGATGCAC
>NW_001889878.1:1127820-1156710 GCF_000143565.1 Laccaria bicolor S238N-H82
TCTAATCGTTCCTTGCAGGAATGGCAGAATGTCTGAATAACCTCGTCTACCACCAGCATGGCAACACGGATGAAAACTACAGCACCTCTTTCAACCCGCGCTCCACCTCCTTGGAGATCCGCACCCCAGAAGAGCTCGCAGCCGTAAACGAGTTCCTCCTCACCCTCGGCCGCGATGTTTCTGATGGTCGGCATCAGCCGGTGCCCAGTCCAAACCTCCCCACAGACGCTTTCGACGCTGCCAACTTGAGTCAATTTGGTCTCGCCGGGATGCCTGGCCTACCGGTCTCACTTGACTCATGACGCTTCTGTTTACACAGCCTCTCCAGAGTTCAAGTTCCTCGACAGCTTTGAACACTCTTCCTATGTTGACATGTAAGGGCTCCTGACCTCCCCTCTGGACCAGTTCCTCGCCTCTCCTCTGGCCGATTTCCTCGCCTCGCCTCTCCTCACGTCGGCGACAGCCCCCGCCAAAAATAAATAGACAACTCCGGTGCACAACCCAACCTTCAACCAATGTTTACGTCCCCCAATGGCTTTTTATTATGCGCTACGACCCCAGTGACTAGCAAGAACCCAGTAGCTCGCGCAAATCACAGTCATGTCGTACTTAGTTGCTTTGATGTATTTATTCTCCATAATTATTTTAAGGGTCTCTCATAGTACCTAAGCATACTGAATAGAGGTGATGGGGTACATTACAACCCAACCGCCAAGGCCGACCATCCGACGCCGTTGTCATCTAATACACACGTTTGAACGGAGGCACAGGCTTGCACTCGGCCTCATCGAGCGTCGTGTCGATAACTTTGCGGTACTTCAGCTCGACGTCGGGAGAGTTGACATCGTGCTGGAATGAAAGGGTATGTTTCATCCAGTTCTCATCGTCACGCTGTTTTGGTTAGAAAGAGACATGAGTTGGCAATCTACACGGAAGTGAACGGAGAACGCACGTCTGGGAAATCTTCACGAGCATGAGCACCACGAGACTCTTTACGGGCAGCAGCAGAGGTGATAGTCTGGATGGCGCACTGGAGGATATTGCGCAGTTCAAGCGTCTCCACGAGATCCCTACATCATATCCCACCCCAATCAGAACTCGACACAAACGGTTCAAGGGGACAATGCTCACGAGTTCCAAATCATGCTCCTGTCCTTGATACCGACATTATCGAAGTTTTTATAGATGGAGCGAACCTTCTCGACACCTTCGTCCAGAGTTTTTTGGGTCCTGAAGACAGCAGCGTCCGTTTGCATGGCCTTCTGCATGTCAAGACGGATCTTGGCAGTTGGCTCTGGGCCGTCAGAACGCCTAATGAAACCGTTCGTTAGCTACATCTCAAGAAGCTCACAACAAAAGCATACCTAATCTTGTCCAGGAACTCGATGCTCTCAATGCCAGCCTCGTCAGGGATCGTCTTGTGCGGCTTGCCAGGTGTCAGTGTGTCTCGGATATGGTGGGCGACAGCACGGCCGAACACGACGATATCCAACAGTGAGTTTGCACCAAGACGGTTGGCACCATGCACGGACACACAAGCGGCTTCTCCGGCAGCGTACAAACCAGGGACGATCTTGTCATTGCCACCCTTGTCAACGGTAAGAACCTCGCCGGTATATTTGGTAGGGATACCACCCACTGAGAGAAAAGACCCATCAGAGACGAGTCCATTCATCGAGAGAAAGATCCATACTGTTGTAGTGCACAGTGGGCAAAACCGGGATAGGCCCCTTGGTGACGTCGACACCAGAGAAGATGGCGGCAGTTTCAGAGATTCCGGGCAGCCGCTCGTGGAGGACTTCAGCAGGAAGGTGGCTCAGCTGTAAGTAAATATGATCCTTTTCAGGACCAACACCACGACCTTCGCGGATTTCAATTGTCATGGAACGGGAAACGACATCACGCGAAGCGAGATCTTTCGCAGTAGGCGCGTATCGTTCCATGAATCGTTCACCCTCAGAGTTCAGGAGATACCCTCCTTCACCACGAGAACCTAAAACGAGAACGTCAGCCAAACGCGCTTGTTGATGGCGTGTAAGAAAACTTACCTTCTGTGATAAGGCACCCGGCACCATAGATACCCGTGGGATGGAACTGGACAAATTCCAGATCCTGAAGGGGAAGTCCGGCACGAACGACCATCGCATTTCCATCTCCAGAGCAAGTGTGGGCGCTCGTGCAGCTAAAGTACGCTCGCCCATAACCACCCGTCGCCAAGACGGTCTTGTGTGAGCGGAAACGATGGAGTGTGCCGTCTTCCATGTTCAGAGCAATGACACCTACGCACTCGCCGTCTTGCATGATCAAGTCGAGGGCAAAGTACTCGATGAAGAAATTGGTGTTGTGACGCAGAGATTGGCCGTAGAGCGTGTGCAGGAGGGCGTGGCCAGTACGGTCAGCGGCGGCTGCGCAACGGTAGGCCTGGCCTCCCTTTCCGTATTTCAAGGATTGACCACCAAAGGCGCGTTGGTAGATTTTGCCCTCAGGTGTACGCGAGAAAGGCACGCCGTAGTGTTCAAGCTGCACGGGTAAAATCTAATCAATTGAGGGTCTTGGAAAGTAATGACCGGATGCAAACCTCAATGACAGTGTGGGGAGCTTCTCTACACATGTAATGGATCGCGTCTTGGTCACCAAGCCAGTCGGATCCTTTGACCTACAGCATGGAGAATCGTCAGACGACCAGGTTTAGCAGGTGGTATGTGGTATGGCGCCCACAGTATCATACATATGCCATCGCCAATCATCTTCAGTCATGTTCTAGACAACGCAAATTAGATGAAATACTTGCAGAAATGGATAGTACATACCCCGAGAGCAGCATTGATACCACCCTACATATACATAGGCTTAACAACAGGGGGGAGCCAGGAAAGGTGGTTCAAACGCACCTGAGCAGCGACGGTGTGACTCCTGGTGGGGAACAACTTGGTGATACAAGCCGTTTTGAAACCAGCTTCAGCTAAACCAAAGGCAGCGCGTAACCCAGCACCACCAGCGCCTCTAAAGTTTTTGACTCATGAATGGCAAGACTCGGAATGCAGATTGAAGACAAACACGACAACCGCATCGAACTCGTGTTCAATTAATGGGTACTTTCCCGATGACCATGACTGTGGTGGAAAGGTGAGAAGAAGCGTGTATCGGCTGAAGCGCGTTTCCCACCTTGACTTCCTCGGCCTTGGCAGGGTTAGTGGCGACAAGCTTTGCGACTGAGGGGGAGTCGTGGAAGGCTCGTGAAGAGCGAGGCAAAACTCTCGGAAGAGCTTTCCTGAGCATGAAGGACGTCAAGGAAGAGGAAGGAAATAGACAAGAATTAGATCTAGACTCTCAATATTCCGACCGTTCCGACCAACAAATCACGGTCGCGTGATTTACTGGTTCACCTACCTTATCTCTAATAATCTCCCGTAGGCATCGGTTATGACGATGGTGATGATATGTAGCCGACCTCCTACACGCAGACTTCGAACTTAGCCCGCTCACGGGTAATCTGCTTTCTAGCCGTTATTCTATATGTGTCGTTGACTACTCATTCATGTCCATTCATCCCCTCCGGGACTGCAGCATGATTGCCCCAGTGGGCCGGCACCGACAAGTTGGTACGACGTGAATCGTTTTGGGCTTCAGGATAGGCACTTCAGAAACCAGCAGCAGCAGCAGCACCGTTTCACCGCCAACACAGAGGGTGCTTGACGAAGTTGGTTTCGTGATGCTTGGTTCGTTCATGTCGTTGACCCGTCGAGGTGGTAAGAAACACCGACTACAAAGTATATCAAAGCTAGATCTACAAAAAAAATGAGCAAATGTTCATGCACTTGACTCCAATGAACTCACCAACAGATATACACGCCAAAATCAAACAATCACTGCGTCCGTTTCGCCTCCCTCCCCCTCCTCTCCTCCTCCCACCTCTTCCTCCACCTCACCCACTCACTCTCCCGCCCTGCATCCGGCCACACTGCCCACCCATCCCGTATCTCCAACCACGTCGACACCGGATTACTCAACAACCAAATCTTCGTTCGCCCCAAATACGAAGACGGCCAACACCGTGGAACAAGCTCTGATACAACGTACAGCGCCAAACCAAGGAAAGAACCGATACTCAGCCCCCAGATGATTTGGCGCGCGTTGTGGTATCCAAGATAATACCTGCCACACGAGAAGTCAGCATATTGTACGTGTGGCAAGTAATGAAGCGTACCGTGAATACGCAACGAGCCCAGCCCAAGCTAACACCCCAGTATAAACCACCACACGCCACAGGCCATCTAACAGGGGATACCCCGCAGACGAAAACCTATGCCTGACATAAAGATGGCAAATCAAGAAAGTAGCAAAATAAGCCATATATTGGCTATGAGACGACGGGAACCCATATCCGTTTCCTATACTTCCTAAACGTGAAAAAAAAAAAAACGAATCAGCAAAGCCATCTTTCTATAGTGAGGAAGAAGTAAAATACCAATAGGCCTTTCCTCCTTGATAATCCGCTTAATAACCCAATTCAACAGCTCACAAGCAACTTGGCCAATCCACATCGTGATGATGAGAAACTCCCTTGTCTGCACTGCCAGCGCCGCGTACGATGCCTATGTCACATTATCTTTTTCTCAGTTCACTATCCTTAAGAGTGTGGAGGCCCGAGAAATTTGAGTCTGACCATGAGTAAAATCGGGCTCAGCGTAATCAGCGCGAGTGCCAACGAAAAGAGCGATGTATCATCATCTGTTTCTGGTGCAGTCAATTCCATTTCTGCGTTCCTTTTTCGGTGTCTGGGGAGACTCACATAAGACGTGCGTGAGGTCTAATGACGCTCGTGGTCCTTCGAGCCTCATGTCGTTCAAAGGGAGTAGTATAGATAGTGATGGTGGTTGTTCGTCGTACGATTGTCAGTCAAATCGTTCAGTGTGTCATTCGGAGAGCGGGCCGAACTCGGTGAGGTCCCCGAGCCCTCCTCAAGTTGGCTGTCCTTGATCACAGCCTCAAGTCTACTCTACCCCCAGATGTAACGGCGCTTCGCATTCTCTCGCGCTTGTCTTGCACCTTCAGCGATAAACCACATGCCCTTCTTAGCCCATGCCTCATATTCTACCTTCAAAGACAATCTTATGTATGACGTTGGTGGGGACTTGAACGTCCACTTCGCGATGTCTGCAGAATCTACAGGTTGGTCCGAAATTTCAATGTTTCAATAATGTTACTAAATGAATTGTCCAGAGCGCATTGCAACACAATTACTGGGGAAAAGGAGAGAGCGTGATCCAGAGAAAAGTGATGAGGGAGTAAATGGGCCTAGAAAGAGACATAGAGAAGTTCGGGATGAAACTTCGGACGGCCTGATGGTTCGCTTCTTGTCATGAATCACTCCCCTTGACGAAGTTCTTTTCCGTTTCATAGATTGTACATCCAAAGGATATAGACTTGCATGGACAACTAACGAGTGGTCGCAATTATCGCACACACTCGGCATTCCACAGAGGGCGCGTTGTGGCGGTCAAGGTTTTCGATGGGCCTCGCGCCAAGCAGGTAAAAAAAATTTCATTCCACTCGGAGATCTATCAATCGTAACTCTTGCAGAGTTGGAAGCTCAATCTTACTTTAGCCAAAAACCTTCTGTGAATATCATCCACGTTCTTTCGTATCTTCTAATGACTCGCTCAAAACCCAGCCATTCCAATGTTCCAAAAACTATTGGGATTTCTGGCGAAAACATATGGGGAAGTCCATTCATCGTTTTTCAGGGAAGTGAGTTTCTAGCATTCTCTCCAACACATTAAACTCATGGGGATATCAGTATCTGACAGAAAAATGAACTCGTTGTTAGCTAAAACGTTGCGTACCGATCTGAATAAAAGTGTTCAGCTATCGATGAAAACGGTTAGTTATTTTGTTGGTGATGGTGATGTGGTTTAATCATGCGAATGGCACCAGGTCAAAGGGCTCGCGGTATTGACGGCTTTGTCTCAGCTATGGTTTGTCTGAAATACGTCTTCTAGGCAGGACTGAGTTACGTGGAATCTCAGAACCTTCTATCGAAGGGCATAGTTAGCCATCTGAAATGGGAGGTGAGTTTATAAGGTTAGCCTTTCGCATTGAGAAGACTCTTATTTTCGAGGATCAGAACTTCGACATTTTTGCTGGTGACTGCGATCAGCCAGTTCTTTCAGTTCACTTACCTGATACCACTGCTCATGGACTCCATCCGGCTCCATCTTTTTACCATTCAGAAGACCACCGTGGTGGCATCGAGATATTGAACGGGGTCTGCCAGAAAGTTCGTACTCGTTCTATGGTAGACAGACCTATCCATCGCTGAGACAAATCTTCTTCTTCCACTCCAGTTGTTTTCGGAGGTCAACTCGATCCTTTATGGTACCACATTCATTTCCAAGTCTTCAACGGCTGCTAAAAGTCAATGACAGACGATTCTCCAGAGAGGAAACTCGACGCCGACGACGTAGTCGAAAATTACTCAAGGGTGGCTCAAACCAATTGGGAAGGCCACTCAAACGTCGCCGGGGACGTTCCGAGCTCGACGGAAGTACGAACCTCCCATAAAACTCCTCGGCGCGAGGTGCGGTGGAAACTTGAAAAGAGTGCAAACAATCGAAGCCTCGAGTCTATAGCGCGCCGTTTCGAGGACTACTTGGCCCGCGTTTCGGAATCCTCAGCAGATTCTCCCCTACGTCGTATTACAGCGTCACCTCATAAACTGGTTTCCCATTGTTGTCCTGGGTATCTTCGCGAGGAGATAACCCTCACAGCAGATGTGTCAAGAAGCGTTGTTGTTGCTCACCAATACCCCAGTCAAAGCGAGATTTGCATAATATGTGGCCAGCTTGTTCAATATCCACCCGGTATACCCTTCTCGAATGCAGACAGCCAGATGCAAGATCCAGCCATGCCCGCCACTGTCATACCACACCAACATCTACACACCCAACAACGCCCAACCAATCTTGATGCGGAGCAAATCTGGCAGGGCTTTGAGATGATTTCTACCGAACCGCTAGGACCCGATCTTTCCGGAAGGAACTCTATCGGAAACGGCAACCACCTAAGTAATGGGCTGGTTCAGTACCACGGAGGATATCTCCCTAGAACAGTGCACCACGCTTCCGAACTCGACGCGCACTACTGGAAGAATATGTTGATAGAACTTGGTTTCGGGGACAATGCGAAACCAATGCCGTAGTAGCCACCGTTGATACTAGCGATACGCGCACAATGCAACAATACGTGCACCACCCCACCAACATCATCCGCCCGCCCAACATCAGAATCAGTACCACGGGGAATATCTCCCTGGAACAGTACACCACGCTTCCGAACTCGACGCGCACTACTGGAAGAATATGCTTATAGAACTTGGTTTCGGGGACAATGACGTAGTAACCACCGTTGGTACTAGAGATACGCGCACAATGCAACAATACGTGGACCACCCTCACCAACATCATGCGCCCGCCCAACATCAGAATCAGTACCACGGGGGATATCCCCCTGGAACAGTACACCACGCTTCCGAACTCGACGCGCACTACTGGAAGAATATGCTTATAGAACTTGGTTTCGGGGACAATGACGTAGTAACCACCGTTGGTACTAGAGATACGCGCACAATGCAACAATACGTGGACCACCCTCACCAACATCATGCGCCCGCCCAACATCGGAGTCAGTACCACGGGGGATATCCCCCTGGAACAGTGCACCACGCTTCCGACCTCGACGCACACTACTGGAAGAATATGTTAGTATAGAACTTGGTTTCGGGGACAATGGCAAAACCAATGCTGTAGTAACCACCGTTGGTACAAGCGATACACGCACAATGCAACAATATGTGGAACACCCTCACCAACATCATTCGCCTGCCCAACATCAGAATCAGAATCACCAGAGCAATCCACATCACCACATGCCACATCCTGCTTCACACCCAACTACGGCCACTGAATTCTTTATCCTGCCCAAACCAGGCTCAGGCTGGCCTCCATTTTTTCAACTATCCAATGTATCCTACGGCAGCTCTATCATCCATTAAATTACTGACCTCCAGAGGTCTGACTGGTGATCTACATTCCTGTTTGGATATCCTATCAGCATCGTCGCAGCACGCATTGTACTTATGCCTTCCTGTTACCAAGTGATAATCTCCCAAAATTTGCTTTTCTACCGAACCACTTCCTGTTTGGATTTTGAGATGACTTCCACCGAACGGCGCCGATCAGAGCCTTGGGAGAGCAGGCCGAACCCGGCCGAGAAATAGAATTTCCCGACGTGCTACGGGGTAGAGTAAGTAAAGTACACAGTCAATCGTTCGAAATACAGCTGTCCAATATGTACTTTGTACATTTCGTTCGAGAGGAGAAAACCATGTCCAGTTCCAGTTCCAGTTCCAAGTCCAACGAGAGAAAGAAAAGTTCAAACGAGCTAATACTTAGTTCTGATCCTCAACCAAACTACCAGCAGCCTTGAGGTCAGCTTGCACCATCTCATGAACGAGAGAGTCAAAGTCCACTTTCCGCTTCCATCCGAGAACGCGCTCTGCTTTTGCCGGGTTGCCGAGCAAGAGCCTGGAAGAATGGAAGGAAATATGAGCAGGCTGCTTTCATCCATGCCACACGAAACAAAAAAAAAGACATACTCGACTTCGGCGGGACGGAAATATCTAGAGTCGACTTTAACGACGCTCTTCCCCGTCTTGACGTCGATCGCGTGTTCCTCCTCTCCCGTTCCTTCCCACCTGATGACATGATTTAGAAAAAGTTATCATCTTCAGGTTGAAATAGACGCACTTGAGCTCAATCCCCACTTCAGTGAACGATTTCTCCACAAATTCACGGACGGGGTGAGTCTCTCCCGTGGCGAGAACAAAGTCCTCAGGGGCGGGCTGCTGCAGCATCAACCACATCCCCTCTACATAATCACGAGCTGCCCAAAGTCTGTGTGAAAACTCATCAACCAAGTCAAAGTGATCAACGCACCATGGCCCCAATCACGACGCGCATCCAAGTTCCCCAAATACAAACACGCCTGCTTCCCCAGCGAAATATCCGCAGCAGCCCTCGTAATCTTCCTCGTCACAAACGTCCGTCCCCTCCTCGGACTCTCATGATTGAACAAAATCCCATTACACGCATACATCCCATATGCCTCTCTATAATTCACCACAATCCAATAAGCGTACAATTTCGCACAGCCATATGGAGAGCGGGGGTAGAAAGGCGTCGTTTCGCTCTGAGGCGTCTCCACGACCTTGCCGTACAGCTCTGACGTCGAAGCTTGATAAAACCGAACATGTTTCTCCAACCCGCATGTACGGATAGCGTCGAGGAGGCGGAGGGTGCCTAGCCCGTCGACGTCCCCTGTGTATTCTGCCATCTCGAAAGAGACTTTAACGTGTGATTGCGCACCGAGATTGTAGATCTCCGTAGGCTGGACCTGGGCGATGATGTACACGAGGTTGGTGCTATCGCTTAGGTCACCATAATGGAGCTTGAACTTTATCGGACCTATCGTGTGCGGTGTGGGCGCGCATATATATAAGGGGAAAAGGGGGGCTACGTACGTTCATGCTGGTCTTCGTATAGGTGGTGCAGCCGCCCAGTGTTAAAGCTCGAAGAACGACGGATGATGCCGTGCACCTCGTACCCCTTGTCCAGCAGAAACTCAGTCCTGAACAACAACCCGTTCACGTCAGATTGATCAGGCGTCGCTTTATCTAGGCGCCTACTCACAGATACGACCCGTCCTGCCCAGTAATGCCTACGAAACAACCAAAGCCCATCAGTCAGACGACGTCGTGCACACGAGGTAGATGAATAGATTGAGTAGTACAGACCAGAGATGAGCGCGACTTTGCGCTTTTGGAACTCCTCAGGGGTCGGGAGGTTGGCTCTTGAGAGTGTGCCTACGATATCGGCGATGGACATGATGAGTGTAAAGGACAACAAAGGGAGTTGGGTGTCAATCCGTCGATAACCAAATAGAAGGCAGAGTTTGTCCAGCCAGGAACATAACGCAGCTCCAGATCGCAGCTTGACCTATATTTGGCTTTCGGCCCCAATCCGGCCCCTATAATTAATTGAGAACTCCGGATGTTTCGCACTTCAACTCATTGCTTGTTCCACCTTCAACGTTCCTTCAATGGCTCCTGTCAAACGCCAGGCTCCTCATCGCGACAAGTCGCCGGCAGTGGCGCAGTGGATTCCAAAGCCATTCAACCTGCTCGAGGGTAACCCATTCGAATACTCGCAACATGACATCTCTTCTGTATCAGGAACGGAAGCCTTTGAAACAAGTATTCAGACACGCGATGGAGGTCGCTGTGTCGTTTGTGGTTGCTCTGAACGACGGGCCTTGGATTACTGCCACATCGTCCCGACGTCAGAAACTGACACTGTGCGTTATGAATCACTGTTTTACCATATCAGAACTGATCATGGTACAGTGGGACGAGATGAGAGACACTGGTTTCGTGCCTCGAACAGCAAAAAGTGTGGAGCATGAGCCACGAAACGGTATTCAGCTGTGTGCTAGCCACCAAGCACTATTCAATGCACATTGCTACTATATACGTTGGATGCCTGAGGTATTTTTTTCTAGTCTCTCAAGCCACACCCCCGAGTCTGACCCAATTGTAGCAAAGACAATTTATTTTTATCAACCATTGCCAATCCGGGAATGAAGAAGTCTATCATGGAAAAGCAATAAACCTAGACGCAAGTGACGACCGAGTGCCATTTCATGGTGCATTTCTTTTTCATGAAATGCGAGTGCGTGGCTACTGGCCACTGCGTGAGGATCGAGCTGTCCCTTTACCTATCCGTTCGGTTGATTGCCTTACTACTGATGTCCATGGTGGTAAGTCTGGTGGGCATGGGCGTAGCCGTGGCGGTCTCGTTCGTGGCAGCAAACCCATTCGTCGTCCCCGCGCTCCCGGGCCAATCCCTGATGTTAATGCATCGGGAAAGGTCTTCATCCCAACCAACCCATTCGCAAATCCTGCTGCACTCGAAGCACTGAAAAAATCTTTTGCGGAACAACCCAACTGGAAAGCATCAGTTAGGGAGGGTACAACTCCGAGTCAGTGGGAAGGTAATGCAGATGAGAATGCCGCCAAGTGGCGGAAACTTAAACACATTGAAACATAAATACTACTGACTTCTTGAACTTGTTTCATTTGTCGTTCATATTCTTATATCTCATTGTTGTGCGTGGTCTTCAACTTTTCTTGTAGTACAAGCAAGTGCATAGCGTGGCGCTGTGGTGAGAGTGGATGAACATGTTTGGCGCGGAACTGCCGAATGGGATGTTGCCGTGAAAGTGGGCAAGTCAATGGTGGAGTCAGGAACGGCAGGGATGGCTTCTTTGACTCCCTCTAGACTTGAATCGTTTATGCTGAGCGCCATAAACACCGCCTTGCCCAAGGAAGGATTCGCAGAGAAGTCAATGTGGGTAGGGCTCATTTCTAAGGCCACCGTATTGCCCCTCGCTGGAGAATCCTGTGGAGGAGGGGCTCGATACAGTCTGGAAAGAGGGTCTAGGTTCGAATGCTTTCTGCCCGGACGATGAACGAGGGAGATATTTGGAGCGCAAGCTGAAAAGACTGTACCCCATGCAGCGTGTTGTTGGTTGGAAATCTCATGTCTTTGCCCATTGTAGGGCCGCGTGGTCGGTGATGAGTGTGAATTGGGGTTGTGAAGAACCATCCAAAGATTTGAGTATACTTGTGCAGGACAGTTGGAGAGGCGGGTGAGGGCAACACGGTCGGGAGTACGCCCGTCCTGCATGAATTCTAGGATGAATTTTGCAGGAAGATCACATTTTCCACCGTCTGGGGCCTTGTGCACAATTTATGTATAGTTCGCACTTTATAATGGTGGGGTTCAATCGGACGTTTTCCTGATGTAACGTTTTGACGTCGCGATGTTAAGGAACAGGGAGCGAGTAATGAGAAACGTGATGGAGGGAGCATGTAGTCATGGGCGACGAGTGAAAGGACAGGAGAATCACTTGACGCCGACTCGGAAGACGACGACGTGACCGTTGCCGGTTGACTCTACGATGCGTTAATGCAGCTCGTTACGACCCATAATATTGGACCGGCATCCCATCGGCTAGTACTGATGTTAACGAAAGTTCAAGGCCTTCTTTCACAAGGCAATCTAATTCTTCTTGTATGTCCGGACCCATGACAAGGCTATACAGGGTAATCACAGCCACTGATTGAATCTGGGATACAGTCGCTCGGTTTGAGTCCACTTCGGCCGGTCGCAAAGCGCACTGTCGGAACCTGTACACAAGCATATCGCGGAACAAATGCATGTGTTCGTCCAATGTACTAGAGCCATAGTACGCGAAGCTACGCAGATTCGGAAGAAGAATATCTGCATGGGGTGGATAGAGTTGTTGAAGGAGCCTTGCTGTGAGTAGCTGAACGTCTGGATCCTCATCAAATTCGAGGATTAATTCCTTTGTAGATGGGATACAACCCAAAACCTGGAACAATTCATCATCGGAAGTAATTTCACCTGTAAGAGTGACCTTTTCCAAGAGATGCGAGGAGCAAAATGACATCATGATTGTAGGCAAGATGGCCGTTGGCGATGAAGAAGAATTGCAGAGGTAGACCTCACGAAGGGAAGGTAGCTCGACTGACTCCAACATCTGAGTTATCCCAACCCCATTTGAAATAATGTTGAGGCTGAGATACTCCAGACATTCCAACACGAGGGGCCGCACAAACACGTCTTGCTGTTGACCCTGGATGGATGACCCACCACAGGTGAGTGTGCAGCGAACGATATTAGGCACCTTTTGAAGAAATTCACGAACTTCATGCAGCCAAATATCATGCGAAATGAATTCCTTTAATTGGTGCCACGGAGCCAGGACATTGACCAGGCGGATATTGTTGATACGAAGTGTTGAGAGCTGTGAGGCCACTGAGAATAGATTAAACGGTCGTTCTCCTGACTCAAAATTAACGGTAGCGGCGGTGAGAAGAGGAAGGGAATCTCTAGCCGTGGGGATGGCATTATAACAACTTTTGCTGTCGGGAAGGAAGAACTCAATTTCTTTCCACTGCGTTGATACTGACGCTAACAGGGTCAAGATTTCTTTCAGAGAGGGCCTTCCCTTCCAGTCTTTACTCTGACCCGACACAAGACAAAAGGAGAGGGGACACCCCGCAGTTCTGGACAGCCAGTCCCGGAGAAGAATGGATTTAGCCTTGCAGTCATTTTGTGTTAGTTGGAGGTATATGTTCGTCCAAAACACGGGAGACGACCAAACAAAATCCCTCCAACCTCGGCAAATTTTACCTAGAAAAAAAGGATTCCCCTCCCCATAAGGTAGCCGGCTCAACGCATTGCAGAATATCTCAGTCTGGATCTCCGCTGGAAGTTGATCGATTGGGGATAGAGCATTCAGTTGTGATTCTAATCGTCGATGTTGCTGTTCTTGTTCAAGCAAAAAAGCCTGCTTTTGTGCTATTTGGGCCCGCGTGTCCTCCATTTCTGATTCTAACGCTGCAACTTGTCGGAGTAAAGCGTACCGAGCGGACTCATGCTCAGAATGATGGCAACCATGTTCTGGCATACTTCTGGCATCTCTTCAATTCTTTTTCATCAATCTTGGACGAGGCATACATACTCACCTTGATATGTAACTGCCTCAAGGGTTGATGAGAATAGGTGAGATGGGTGGTTGATGGGTGGATATGATCAGGAGCGCTTTGCGCATGTTTGTAACTTTGTTATGTATTCAAGGTTCGAGCAACTTGAAGTTCAACTCGCTGCGAAAATCTACTCCTCACTTAGCCTACCATTTGGCTGGTATTTTTGATGGTGAATCTCTTGTCAAATAATCTACTTTTCTACCCACTGACCAAGCAAAAATGAATGAGAATATGTCCTTACTAGTTCGTGTAAGGCAAGTGTAACTTAGCGCAAACACCACAATATTCGTTCGTTGAAATATAAGATATAAGACTTGAAATCTTGAGACTTGAGAAAGCCCTGTAGGTGTCACTGTAGTTGGGCTCGCCAGATAGTAGGCAGAGTTTGTTGAGGATTCCAGGCAGGAAACATAGCACCAGAGCACATATATATCAGCACCTGAATGCTGTTCCGCTTCATCGGCCTGTTGAGGTGGGTTTTTGTTTGAGGGTGGTGATAAGTTTCGAGGATGCAGTTTTGGTTCTAACCCATCTGTTGTAGAAAACTTGGGTGTGTTTCACCGCACACACGGTCTGGTACATGCCCTGGACCAATCTGGAAATGGGAGTCGTGACCGTTCCTCACTCAATATTTGGAACAACTCCAGTTGGTCATAGAAGTTACATGATGACTTCCCCTGATATATTCCAAGTTCTAGTGGCATTGTGCATCGATTTCTGACCCTCAGCTTCTATCACTTTGGATATTAAGGTGGCTATGAAATCAGTGGAGATGGCAACAACGCGGTCGGCGCGGTGTTTCCCAGGTCTAAGGACAAGAAGAAAGGGAGAAATACGGCCTTCCAGGGGTAGTACATTGGTTCCATTGATGGCATTTTCCAGCGCGCCGACTGTAACAGACTGAGCATAACTTTTTAGTCGACTCTCCCAAGTCAATATATGTCCAGCCTGTGAGTATACTATCCAGGCTGAAGGCCCAAAGTTTGCAAAGGCATTGGCCAAGACACGTTCTGGATGTACATGCTGCTGCAATTGTCGCCTATATGGCACAAATGTAAAGAACATTGAAAATCCGAATGAGTTGATAGGCCTACCCAGATAAGATGTCTTTCAATGACCATGGCTTCATGATGTATTGTGTGCATGTCGTTGTATTCGATGGTCGCCTAAAATGACTGCCACGCGGAGAGGCGGCCTCGAGTATGAAGAGACAAAGCATTCGTAGATAGTCGGGAACTTCCTCAAGATGTCGTCCCGTTTTCACGAGACACCATGTTGTGAGTGGAAGATGTGGAAGGTCATTCGCTCGAATTTTCCGTGCCCGGTCGACCCGATATTCAAAGGTCTTTCCTTCACTGAAGAAGTAGAATCCACTGGGCTCATTCATAAACAATGTGGGGAGCCCCGCTTCTAGTCGAAGGCGGAGCACCACAGATAAAAATGTTGTTTTTCCTTTAAGGGATCAAACCAGTGAGCCGAGATGATGTTGGAAACCAACGTACATACCAATCCCTGCGTGGCCGTGCAAAGTAAATATTTTGGAGAGCTGACGGCTGTCGGGCCTCCTTGTGTGCGTCCAGAACGGATTCCCATCTGCGAGAAAACCAGAGTTTGTCTGTTGGCTTGAGTATGCGCCACGCTCGAAGAACTCCAACACTGCGTTCAGAGCAAGTTCGTATTCAGGTAGGACCAACACTTCGGACAATGGAATGCCCGTCAAAGCTTTCAGCCAGGGTACCTCCATGAAAGTGCATGGCTCTAGTTCTACATCGCACTTGTCATCGTCACGGGGAATATCACATGTATCATAGGCGATGAAATCGCCCCCGCTTGCAGAGAGGATCGCCAGGGCGTGGTTCTCCTCAAAGGGCCCTACTGCTAGGTCGAGTAAGTCAGCATGAGGTGCTGGCAAGATGCAAAAATGTAACTAACCCACTATGGGGCGAAGGTGGTCGTGCTCTTGTGAGGGGGGTACGTTTAGAAAAAAAAATTGATGGAATGGCATATAGGGGACTCACTGGGAAGGCGCACAATCAGGCTTAACTGTGAACGGGGAGGCTCGAAAGGCCAGTACTCTGAAACAAGACGCTCCTCCAGGAGCTGGTACTTCTCCGATTCCTCCAGCAATTGCCCAGGGTATGACACCTACCAACACATGAATGCCAACAAATCATGTAGTCAGTGAGGAACTTCACCACGCCGAGTATTACCCCTTCCACTCCTGCTCGCGATAGGTCTGGCCTAATAGTTGCTAACAGGTCTTTCTTAAACAAACCCACGCTCAAGCTGAACATTGTGACGACTTGAGTTGTTCGGTTTCCCTCGCCCTCCACGACAGCTTGCAAAGCGAGACGTGGACCACCCCAAAATTTGACCTGAAGTGAGTTCTCCTTCAAGTTCGGGATAACTTCCGCGAGTTCTGTAAATGGTTCAAGCTTACGCCAACGCTCCCCCGATAATGTGTCATCTGAATGGTCCACCTGTTGAAGGGTGAGCATAATCCAAATGATATAATTGATGTGGCACACATATAATAAATCAAGGTCGAGATAAGTTTGAGGAACGAGGCATCCCCTTGCACTCAAAGTTTCCCAAATGACTTCTTGAAGGTCTATTCCCGATGTGTGGATGCCCGCTTGAACTGGGAAGGGCTCACTACCTTCCAGGACTGCTGAGAAAGTCACCAAGGGATGACCGTAAATTGTCACGAAGATGCTGATAACGTTTTTTGGAGGTTGGCATGACCAATAGCGGCCAAGGCGCGCCATACTAGCAAGCTGGTAAGAGGAATCAGGGACTCCGAGTCCTGACAAGCTTATGCAGTGGCAGAATTCCACTGGTATACCATAGAGCCTAACGCCATACGAAGACTTGAGAATTCTGACCTTCAGATCATCTACATTCATCTTAGCGTCTGCAGGTACCGAGAACACCTGTGTGAGTTCATTGCCTTCAACGAAATAGCACAGTTCCCGAAGATCAGTCATCAGGCGAGGGTGGAAGAACTGGGGAGAAACAGGTCTCGGTCAGGATGGCGACGATTCACCTTTCACGTGACGTCGCACTGCGATTCTTCATGGTTGAAGTCATACATGGGATTATGCCCAAGTTCCGAGTTCTCGATACGGTCCAAGACTTGCTCATATGCCGAGACATCGTCGAAAGGTGGTACTGGATGAGCGACATTGAAACAGTTAGTAGCTGTAGTGTTGGTGAAGAGGAAAACTATCTCACGCTTGCCGTTTGACTTGATCGAAGATGTGTATGTTCGACTTGTGTTCGACGCGAGGTAGCCACCAAAAGATGGTAAGGACGACAGGCTCGTGACTCCCATCTCCCTTTGTCCTAGCAAGCAAAGCCCCCGCCTTG
Source organism: Laccaria bicolor S238N-H82 (assembly GCF_000143565.1). Lineage (NCBI taxonomy): Eukaryota > Fungi > Basidiomycota > Agaricomycetes > Agaricales > Hydnangiaceae > Laccaria > Laccaria bicolor. The sequence continues at coordinate 1,144,883 of NW_001889878.1, forward strand.
GGTCCGTTTCAGTCACAGCACCGGAACTTGGGTTTATGAAGTATGATTGTTATGCCAGTAAACAACCAGTAAATAGAGGGCCCGGGGCAGAGTGTTTGGTTCTGAGTTGATTCTGTAGTCGGTTTTGGGACGGCATTCAGAAAGAACCAGACCAGAACCGGGAAGTCTGTAGTTCGTGGAGGCTTAGAGCTTCTGTGCAACGACTACCATTGTTTCGTATGGGTATTCAAAGATGCCAAGCTTCTCGTCAAGCCATATGTTCTCTCCGTCGTCCAATATGCGCCTAAAGTCTTGCTGCACCTCCGCCTTCACAGCCGGGGGGCAAAACTGTGATGTAGCTTTTTCTAAATGCTCGGTCGATAACGGTATTGGTAGTTCCTTCCAGATTATACGACCAAGTTTGCTCATGAGGCGTCCGAAATGCCTCTTGGTAAGAGACCAAGACGAAATTGAGGGGTGCCTTCTTCGTGACGTTCGAGCCTCTCGCGGACTTGCGCTACCCACGCTGCTTGATCCCAACGGTGGATGCCTACCTGTACTACTTGTGATGTCCTCCAGATTTTCGGTTTGAGTATGCGGTCGAACTCGGCGGCTGCAAGTTCGTAGTCGGGGCACCAGTGGAAGGCCTAGCCAGCGTCCTTAGTTCAGCGAGATCTTAAGGGACTGAAAGCACGACAGACCTGTGCAACGACTGTGAGATCTGCCACTCTCGATTCCCGTGGCGTCAAAAGTGCCTTGGTTTATGCTTATGCGTTCATCGTTCACGACTTTCGAGAACATGCTTCTCGTGCCTTCACTAGGTTCTATGGCTCGAATCTCTTTGACAGGGGAATCCCATTCAGGTTGAGCCAGAAGGGCTCTGGTGAAGATGCCAGTTCCAACGCCAATTCTTCGACTAGGGTTGATAGAAAAAATCAAATCATCGTCAAGGCATTGAAGGAACGGGCTACTCCACGATATTCATGGCGTGCGACGCGCGAATGAAAGACGATGCCGGTGCTTGGTAAGAAGGGCGGATACTTTCATGAGATCAGCAACGAAGGAAGAGTATCAGCATTGTCGTGCTTACCGGTCATACAACTCATTGGTTCCTGTTCCACAGCCCGACTTTGCGGTGTCATGGAAGTGATTCGACATGGAGAGATGATGACGTTGCCAGTAGAGCAATTCGAGGTTGGCGCAGCGGCTGCTTTAGAAAAGCTTGAAGTAGGCGAATTTCTGGCTGCACCTAGTCATAAGCTGGCGAGGTGTCTATAGTAATTTGAAAAGTTATCTACGTGATCGAGGAGTCAACAATTTGCTCACCGGCAGTTCGCCATCCGGTGGTCGGCCCGCCGTACCGTGCACACGGACGATGCGTCGATGAGCAAGGAGTTGGCGAGGAGGGGCTCTTCAGATACTAACATGCATCTGCCTGTTTACGGCGCTAGCCTCCAGAGTTCATGGCTATTAGAAATTCGGCGAAGTTAACGGTACAAAGGCTGCTTGGGCATCACTAAGTGCGATTCACCACATCACTAAGTGCGATTTACCACATCACAAAACTTGATAAGAGAATTTTTCCAGATCGACGTAGTCAATATACACAAGCGGGTGTATCAACCCCTTGACCATGAGTACATCATTTGCAGACCCGCCCACGATACCCTTCTCATACGGGGTCGCAATAAGAGGCAGCATTTTCTCCTCACCACCGATGACGTTGTTGGCCCATGTCAAGATGTCCGACGAGCGTAGCTCGCTCAAAGGCTTCACCTCGCCCGTTGAAGAAGAACATTCACTGTATCCAAAAAATCCAAAGTCAGCATCCCCAGTAACCCAAGACCTGTCCAGACTATCTGAGTCAGTCGAAGACTGAAGTCCAGCTTCGGAGCCTTGACATGTACCAGGCGTCGTCTCTTCCAAATCCAGACGAGAAGAAGACTGGAATGTTGGCCTAGCTTGCATGGGATCGGCCTGTTGATGGTCCTTGTCATGAGCAGAGGGCCGCAATGCCTCGAAAGTATCAGATCGGTTAGATATGGGAACCGGTAAGGCATTGCATGGATTATTGACAGATGTGTTGAATTGATCCTCGTAGCTCCGAGTCGGGAGAGGATCCCAATACCATAAGCTTACAATTTCTTGTCCCATCGTAACAAGGTCGCTGTGATATTTACTTGAGGATACTATTGAAGTCAACCGAGGGAGGCTGTGGAGGAGGGAGAACGGGATGGATAGCAACGTTTTGATAGGGGGAATTTGGTTACTGGAGTACGGCTCAATGCCAGGACAGTCATCTGCCGTATAGATGTGCATCGGATACGTTTGCACATCTCCGAATGCGCATACTATGGGAGCACAATGCCAACGGTGCAAATTTTCCCTACATCCCTGGCATGATGGTCGTAATGAAAATGACGACAGGAGAATCTACATGTCACTCACCCCAAACACTTCGTCATATGTCGGTCTTCCAGGATCCGCGAGACCAGCCTTAATCTCATTCAACCGATACGTCTTGAGATCTCGTTCATACGCAAGGGTTTTAGCGATGATGTCCTCATGCAAGAAAAGCGTCCATAAAGTTTTAGGAAAGTCCATGCCGTTATATACGTCGATTCTGACTTTGACGAACATCAGCGTTGATCAATTATGAATGAAGCGGAGCGTACGGGGCACCATATTTTCCGGCACCTCAGCTGAATGTGCGGGGTGCCTGTCTTCACGAAGGTGGCGGTCCAACATCTCCTTGAGCTACTGTCGTTAGAGTTGATGGATAAGATAGCTCTGTAGCACTCACTCTGCAGCCGGGGTTTATGGCCGGGTTCAGCATGTGAGCCCATTGAAGTGCATGTCTTGAGTGTGTAATAATGCAAGTGTCTTCATAATAATGTTCCATCAACGCACAGACATCCAAAGGAGGGTTGTCGTCGGTGTGCGGTGGCATGGTGATGGGCGATATTTGAGACACGGAATATCGTGAGACACGAAGGCTGAAAAGTTGTCGACGTCTTCCATAGGAGAATCAGGTTTGTCTCGTTTTAGGGTAAGAAGGTCGACTATAAGAAAGAGCCAAGCACGGTATGTATTTGGCGAAAATTGGCCAAGGCGTCTGCCACCATCTGGGTTCAAATGCATCAAGAGCCAAACAGTACTTGAGCAGTACCCGCATCACGATTCAGAGGTTCCCATTGCTTTCTGTACGTTACTAATTTACAAACTGGACTATCATCGGCTTGTTGGAACTTGATACTCATAGTATCAAATAGAACCACGCAACAACTCATCCTCCTTGAAAGTTTTCACGACCTAAAAAAAGACGAAATATGAGATTCGGCACATCCACAACTAACTCATCCAAACCTTTGCGAAGAATTCGTCATCTGCCAAAACGCGGACCCCAGTAGAGGCAAGGGCTTTGGAGACATCAAGGCAGGCATTGTGCGATGTAATGGTTGCTGCGGACTCAGCGAAAGCGCTCGTATGGTTTCCACCGTTCTTGACAGTTGGGATTGCTATGAAAACAAGGTCATTTAACTTGTTAGGTGTCTTGGCATAGAAATCGTAGCGTACCAAATCCGGGGTGTAACGCAGGGAGTGCTATAGAATGAGTTCGTCAGACGGGGAACCGTACACTGATAACCATTACAGACCATAAGTAACATTTCCCTGGGTTATTCTAAGCAACTACGCAATCTTAAAGGAGGCAAAATAGACATACGAAGTCGGTTGACGCGCTTTTGATACCCCACTCATAGTCGATGGAGCCATACTTGTTGAGAATGACATTTGCGACTTCGTCTCCTGAGTAAGTGCGTAGTATTGTTAACAATGTAGAGAAGGAATTCAGCAACGAGCTTACCAAGGGCCTTATTCTGCCTCAAATCAAAAGTGGCGCCCAAGTACTCGATGGAGACTTCACAGCCTGTGGCAAGACCAGCGGCTCTGCAAGACTAACATTAGCTCAGAGAACACTAGTATTACTTCGGGTGCCTACTCGAAGCATGGGGTCACACGCTTGAGTGTCTCTTGCATCTCTTCACGCGTAGGTGCACGGACGTAGCAGCTGAAGAATCAACTGTTGAATTAGCTCTTCGTGTTGATTAGATCTTCAAGACCGACATGAATTTTGCATAGTCAGGAATGACTGGAAACATGAATTAGTTGACCAAGGAATAAACGATGAGATGATGCAATTACTATTTGCAACCCAGTCTTTGCCTTCAAAGATACCATGAACGCGATGTGTAGGCTTCAACTGCTGACGTAGAGCCGAGATGTTGTTATAACCGAGGACGGCGGCATCAAGTGCATTCTTCCCCTCCCAAGGTGAAAGCGCCGCATGAGCGCTAGAATAGGATCAGAATGGAGCTCGATTGCAGAAATAGTATACGTGCGTATGTCCACGATATTCAACGATCAACCGCTGAAGAGCAAGGCAGCTGGAGAGGCTGACCGAGCCGACGGGGCCAGGTGCAGGGTGACACCTGCTCAAATGAATCAATTCAAGAATGAAGAAATGCTAGCTTCGTTGCACACATTAAACAGGCATCCATCCCCTTATATGCACCTTTTTCAAGGAGAATCACCTTACCGGAGCCACCTTCTTCAGCTGTCGGCGAACACGTTCGGTTGAGCAAAGGCAGATGAGTAGGTAGGCCTGTCTCCTACCAGGTGTTCCTAAAAGTACAATCTTCCCGGGAATGTCGTGCTTCTCGAGTGCGGCTCTAATGGCTAACGCAACTGCAACACCTGGAAAGCGGCAAATGTTTGCAAGAAATAACGTCGAGTAAATTTAGGGGAAGCTACCTGAAATTCCAATGAGATTATGGCCGCATGCATGACCGATACCTTCCAATGCATCCATCTAAATAGATAGGTTAAGACTGGTTCAAAGTCTCCCCAGAAAAGCTAGCATACCTCAGAGTTGATGCCAATCGTTCTCCCTCCCGATCCATGCGCAAATGTAGCCTGCCATGCGGTTGGGAGATGGAACTGCTTCGTCACCTCCCATCCATGCTTGGTCATGAACTCAGTGTAAGCGTCGTGAGCATGACTGTGGAAGGTTCTTGAGTACGGCAAGGGGACCTGATTATCGACTCAGACGTACTACTCTTCAAATCGGAGTTCAGGATGCGCTGACGAGGGGGATATCATCTAGATTAGATCGCTTGTATCGCTTTGAGCACTCACCATGAATATCAAGGCTAAGAGCCCTCAATTCTGCATCCAGATCCTTGATTGTAGACTCAATCGTCTCGAGAACATCGGGCCTATAAATATCGCTGGAGCCCGGACGGCGAGGTTTTGGCTGAGCATTGTCGTCAGGTCGCCACACTTCGTTGACAGAAAAGTTATCGTTGGTGTGGTCGCAGATGCACATAGTGGTCCGGGTGAGAGGCCACGCGCTTATGAGCAAGCATTTATAACGGATCTTCTGCTGTAATGAATGACATCGCCAAAAATCGATTCTTGAGCAATTTAGCCTCTTGTTCGCCCAACCTGTGCAAAGTTGTAGACGTGTAGAACAAGTCAAGAACAAGTTGCTGTTGAGGGCTGTTGTCGTGATCTTTCGATCAACGATGACAACGGAAGCTCAACTTACGGCCTTCATCGCGCGGCAACGTACTCTACTAGCCAAAGAACGAGATGCTGAAGTTGAACGAAGCTCACTGCTGTTGTCCAACTGTGGCCCCAAATTGCTAGAACAGAAGGGACTGTCATTAGGCGGGCTTGGCGTCTCAAGCATCAACATCGGTTTGGGTGGAAAAACGTACGTTCAGAGCGAAATCTTTCCGAACAACATACACTGATCTATTCAAAGGGTAGGTTAGTTGAATTAGAACGCCCCTCCGCGTATCACTCTAGCCCACTCTTCCCTCCACACACGATCAGGTTGGCATTCCATTCCAGTTGTGGATTTCCTTTGAATAACGTGTCGTTAGACCAGGAGATCTTGCTCGGATTGAAGCTAATGTGTCATCGGGCGGGGCCACGAAGAAGGCCAAAAAACCAACCTCGACTGACACAAAGTCGACTCAGGTGGAAGGCGTCGTTTACAAAGTGAGTGAGCCTGTACCAGGTTTTGATGTTATCATGATGATTCTACGATGCTACAGGTCTCTGATACACGTATCGTCATCGCGGTCGAGCCATCAGACTCTGCTTCAGAAGACCTAGACCTCCCAGAACGTTGTCGAGTCGTTAAGCTTGCAAATAGTGTGACATACGATCGGTACATCTCCTTTGCGTTAAATGAGGCTCAGAATTCTGATCAGCATTGAGCAGCATGGACAAGGCAATTGATCACATCGAGAAGACTGTTATACCTTCTGTCTGTCGTGTCGGCCTGGATTTTTGAGAGTATTACTTAGCTCTTACAGGGCGATGCCTCGAAAGCGGCTGTGAACCCTTTGATTCAAGTCCTCCTCGGCATAACGCCACCCTCTCGAAGAATTCCCCTTGATAATATCGTCTTTTTCGATGAACACCTAAACGAGAGTCAGAAAGAAGCTGTCAAGTTCTGCCTGGAATCCCCGGAAGTAGCATGCATTCACGGCCCTCCAGGTATGTTCACCTTCATCATTGGCTTCTCTTACTGATGCGGATCAGGTACTGGGAAGACGCATACGTTGATCGAAATCATTCGCCAGCTGACGGCTGAAAGTCCCACGAATCCGAAGCCCAAGCGACTTCTCGTCTGCGGCGCCTCCAACTTGTCAGTCGACAACATCTTAGAGCGTTTATTGGCGCTGCCCGCCGACGGAAAGTCTGAGAAGGTAAAAGTGACACGGATTGGTCACCCGGCTAGGGTCATGACACACGAAGGCATTATAGAATCCACGTTAGAGGTCAAGGCTACTCGGACAGAGCAGGTGTGTTCATCACCTTTTTTTTTGAGCTTTCTCTTTAAATGCTTTGCTAGGCGGCATTGGCCAAAGATGTCAAGAACGAGTTAGAGACTGCTCTTGGAGTTTTGTCTGGAAAGGGAAAAAGTGTGAAAGGAAAGGGACCAAGGGGCGCGGAGCGTAAAAAGATGTGGGAGGAAGTGAAGGCTCTGCGAAAAGAGTCTGTTCACCGCGCCTTTTTTTGTGATTTTAAGGTCTTACGAACCTCATCCGACCAGGTACCGCCAGAGGGAAGGCGGGGTTGTGAAATCTGTCCTCGGGGAATCACAAGTGCGTTCTAGCAACAGTTTCAGATCCATTTCGTTCAACCTCATCAACGCAGATCGTTCTTGCTACATGTCATTCTTCTGGCGGCCGACAGCTTCGTTATCATGACTTTGACGTCGTTATCATTGATGAAGCGACGCAAGCCCTCGAAGCTGTGAGTATCACTGTGTGTTGTGCTACTTTATCTCCCAATTGACGTTCCCATTAACTGCAGGTCTGCTGGATTCCCATTTTCAAAGCAAAGAAGCTCATACTGGCGGGAGACCCCATGCAGCTTCCTCCAACTATACTCTCAATTGGCAACAACAAGAAAGCAAAAGCAAAAGCTGGAAAATCTGCATCAATAGCCACGAACAAGTCATCGGGATTAAAGAAAGAAGTAACAGTGAAAACAGAACATGAGGAACCCGTGGAGGACGGCGCAAGCTCTGGTACTGATGAGAACAAGTCGGAAGAAGAGCAAGAAATTGAAGGAGAGGAGGCCCCAACTCCTGAGCCACTGCCCTCGAAACTCAAAACTTTGACAACAAGGCGCATCGAGCTCATGCCTCCACGCACCCTGGAGACCACCCTTTTTGACCGCCTCGAGAAGATGTACGGCCCCAGCATCAAAAGAATGCTCAAAGTTCAATATCGGTTCGTCTTATTTCCTCTTTTCCGTCCACTTCCTTACACCCTTGATAGAATGCATGCTCAGATCTGTGCCTTCCCGTCCAAGACCCTATATGGTTCTAAACTTCAATCCCACTCCTCCGTTGCGGCACGCCTACTGCAAGACTTGCCCAACACACATGCCGATTCGGAGGAAGACGTCAAAGACATGCTACAGACTCCAGTAGTGTTCTTCGATACCGCTGGCTGCGAGTACTTTGAGAGACTTGACGGAGACGGGGATGAAGGAAGCAGATGCAACGAGAATGAGGTGACTATTGTGAAGAATTGGGTTGAGAAACTCGTAAGTCACCCTTCCACACTCTGTGCCCGTGACTCACGTTGTGTAAAGGTAGAGGTTGGGATACAGCCGAAACAGATCGCCATCATCACTCCGTATGTGGAGATATTGAAAGCTGATTATCGTAAAGGTACTGAAGTCTACATAGATATCAAGCGCAGGTGACGTTGCTGACGTCTACCCTTCGCCCGACATACGGCCCCGATTTGGAGATTGGCACAGTGGATGGAATGCAAGGCAGAGAAAAGGAAGTGATCATCATCAGCTTAGTTCGAAGCAATGACACCGTAAGCCTGTTTCCCTCTTTGCTGAGGAAACTCAATAGTTGAATTCGTCTCTTTTCGCAGAGGGAAGTTGGATTTTTGAAGGAGAAACGCAGAATGAACGGTGAGATCATCTCCTTTCTTTCAAACATAGTTGACCGACATTCACTTCTTCTTCCAGTTGCTATGACTCGGGCGAAACGTCACCTTGTGAGTCAAACTACTTAGGACGACCTTTTCATTCTGACCCGCCAATCCGAAGTGCATCGTTGGCGATTCTTCAACTGTCTGTCATGGTGGATCATATCTCAAGAAATGGCTTGCGTGGCTGGACACTAACGCAGATGTCAAGTATGCGGGTCTCGAATAGGAAACCCCCTTGCCTTGTATCGTCGTTCAGCATGAACTGTTTTGGTCTCGTTTGGTGTCCCTCTGAAGTGTGCTGCTATGGAGGCGGAATCTGCATTTATGGCTTTCAGCATCGAAACTTATACTAAAACAAAGCTATAGACGAGGGTTTTCAAAAAATGTGGTCTAAAACTTTGTCAGTGCCGCTGTTGGAATATTGCACTGAGATGTTAGTCTCTTGTACTCGGGTACAGATGATAATCAATTGAGATGTGATGCATGACAAGCGACCGTTTCAACTCTGAGCTCCCCTACAGTTGCGGACAAACAAAGTCATCAAATTTGATAACTTGAGAACCAGAATTTTTATCAAAATTCTGACTTCAGATTCAGATTCAGAGACCTCGAAACTGTTCAAAAAAGGTGTTCCCTTAATTTTCCCACGCGTTTTTGGTTTGGCCAAATTTTTGGGTGTTTTCAACGCACCCAAAAGTCTTCTGAGTCGGCCATCTTTGGATCAATTCTGTGCAATTTATAACCCTGGTGCAGTAGATGCGTGAAAAAATGAACCAGGGTCCATTTATATCTTTTTCCGGGGCACCTTGACCGGAAAGGGTATGCCCACGTGACAGTTTTAGCAAAATTCCCACCATCAAAGACATCAATATTTCAGGGAGACTTTGATAAAATCAAAGAGAGGAAACAAAAAGGAGTCCATTGGCATATTTTTCGTATTTTTAGCTATTTTTTCAGGCACTGGCCAAATTTTTGGGGTATAAAACCCTTATATTGTCATTTCTGGGAATTCTGCTCGTTGGAATTGATCAAGGAGATCAATAGGAACCCATTTATACCATTATCTACCAATTCCGATGTTTTTCGGAGTCCCAAAAAATAGGTCAATAAATTTGTTGACTTTGTTTGTCTGCAACTGTATATTTCGGAGGAGGCAGCGAAAGATTGTATGAGAATGTCTCAACATTTCAAATCTCCTAATTCCCTGCTCTTTCTCTTACCTCCACCACAATGAAGGTGCTACTGCAGTCCCCCAAAACCTCTAAAACCATCACTCCCATTTTCTTTCATTGGGGCGCCAATCACTGTCATCCAGCACCTTGAGTGTCACCCACCGACCTTCCCCTCTGACACCTCTTGGGACATCCTTTGTCCAGTTCCGGAGTCATCGATCGCCACTTTTACAAGACCACCCTTGATGGAGCGTTCAAATCTACAGAAAGCGGCTCTGATCCAAACAAGGAAAGAATTGGCAGACACGGAAGCAACGTACGTCACTTCTCTCAGGGCACCTTTTTTCAACTTAAAGTAATATATCCATAGATTCGAGGACCAGTTGAAAGGTCTTGAAGAAAAAATCAAGGTATCTCACAAGGTGTTGTTGCAAAGAGTGGCGAAAAAGGAAAAAAGGAATGTCTTTTCTTTCAGGACTTCCCTTGCTTATACTTAACAAATCCTTAGCTGTGATGAGCAGCTGAAATTTCTCAAAAGAAAAATACATGAAGTCAACACTATCAAAGCATCTCAAAAGGTGTTCATGGGACAAGAGGCTGAATGCCAATACTCAGACCCTTCAGGGTATGTACTATCATATGACTTCTTCTTGAAAGTTTCTGACCTTTCTTTTAGTCATAAACAATAATCTAATGGCCAACCTGAGTCATGAGACAAAGTCCCAGATGAGAGATTTTAACTTGGGTTATAGTGAGTCTGTTCGCATTTTCCCAATTGGTGTTCTTACCCCTTGCAGTTACATCGATTCTGGAGGGGGTCTATCCGCATGCATGTGGACCACATGAACGATCCCCACATTGATACGCTTTGCACGGGGATGAACGTGAAAGTGCGAAACACGCAAACAAGGATCAAGCGCGTCGGGGGAAAACCCTAAACACCTAACACTCACTCACACACACACACACACACTATCACAATCTCGGTGCAAGAGTTCGAGGGCCTTTGGTATTAAGAAATACCACTTTTGTCTTCTTAGGTTCAAGTCTCAAGAGTTTTCGTTCAAAATTGGGTTTTTATTATAAGGTGTGGTTTAGAATAGTTCAATAGAACAAAGTATATCTTTCTGGGAACTTGGTCTCTTAAATGCAAAGTTCTTTGATCACAGTTTCTTTTATTAACACAAAACACGACTTTAATTGACTTTTATGACTCCCGTGAGTTTTTATTATGTCACTACGCTCCAAAACCAAGGGTACGAGTACGCTGTCTCGTCTAAAATGATACTGTGTCCTTAAAACCTCTTATTCAAAAGTCTCCAAGCAAGTTGACTCCCAAGCACGCTGGCTTCGTTCACACTGTACTTATCTGACCACGAAGAAATCTCCTTTAATTGATTACAACTGTCCACCTCCTAAGTCTCTACTTGGAGTGCAACTAGCTGGTCAACGGGGGACGATTGCTTCCCTTTTGACCTGCCAGCACGCTCCTTATATACTCCAGGAACCCCTATCTACGTTTTACATGTGTTTTAATGCGGGATACTTCGGTCCGAATTACAAATATGAAATTTAATGAACGTGTGGTATATTTTGTAGTCTATCTCTGTGAACACTACAGATTTTGTAGTGTCGCGTCTTTCATTTTCAAACGCATCAGTGTTTGATGCGTACGCGGAGTTAGCCGACGTAGCTATTCTTAGCTTGGCATGATCTCGCGTGTTTCTTTCTATGGCCCAGTTTACCGGTTTGACAGATGACATCACAAAATGATTAACGTTTCCTGATGCGTTGATGCGCATGCGTACGCGTTTACCAATAGTCTTCGGCCTTCCGTCGCTTCCGAGTTTTTAATTAAAATGCCTTGTCTTGGCTCGTCTTTTCATTACGGAGGTCGGGAGACACTCCGAAGGTGTTTTCAAATGTCTTTCTTAATTGTCAGGGGGTTCTTATTATATTTCATATAATAGAATGTGTCTTTTTCTCATGTTTGTACTTGTGACGTTCAGACGCATCAGTCTTTGATGCGTACGCGGGAACTGCCGTACATGACTTTCTGAATGGCCGTGAGCCACGCTAAGTCTTCATACATTTACTACCTAGGTGTAGTTTAGTCTTTCCATGTTTCAGACATGCCGTT
>NW_001889878.1:1156916-1159295 GCF_000143565.1 Laccaria bicolor S238N-H82
TTCTTTTCTTGATCATCATCGATACATGCTCTTTGAACAAGTCCTCCATTTGGTCAATGAATCTCAACATTTCAATGGGTTTTTCCTTGTCAAAGTTAGGGGCTCCTCGAGAGCCTGGCAATGGCATCGGTCTAGACGATCTTCTGCCTCCAGTGGCAGGAGCTTCATCTTGGGTATTATCTGGCATGTTTGTAATATTTCTTTGGGCTAACGAGTTCGGGTTTATATTATCAGATGCCCTAACAGTTTTTCTACGAGTCACGCGAGGAGGTGGTTGGGATACTGTCTCTGTTCTTAACGGAAACCTTTGCTCTACTGCTGTTGCAGGTTGCTTAGCTTTTCGTTTAGATGGAGGTGGTAAACCTGACGATTCCCCTGCTCTAATAGAATTCGCTGTTTGTCTGATTTTTGGTGCCGTGGTGAACGGCTCTGCACTAGTATTTAAATTGCTTCAGACGCTAGCGGTTTTTAATTCAAACTTTCGTTCAAATAGAATGATCCAGTAGATCACTAAACTTTCAAGTTTTTGCTTTATCAAAAACAAAAGGAGACCCTCGCGGTGGGCTCCAGATGATACGCTTTGCACGGGGATGAACGTGAAAGTGCGAAACACGCAAACAAGGATCAAGCGCGTCGGGGGAAAACCCTAAACACCTAACACTCACTCACACACACACACACACACTATCACAATCTCGGTGCAAGAGTTCGAGGGCCTTTGGTATTAAGAAATACCACTTTTGTCTTCTTAGGTTCAAGTCTCAAGAGTTTTCGTTCAAAATTGGGTTTTTATTATAAGGTGTGGTTTAGAATAGTTCAATAGAACAAAGTATATCTTTCTGGGAACTTGGTCTCTTAAATGCAAAGTTCTTTGATCACAGTTTCTTTTATTAACACAAAACACGACTTTAATTGACTTTTATGACTCCCGTGAGTTTTTATTATGTCACTACGCTCCAAAACCAAGGGTACGAGTACGCTGTCTCGTCTAAAATGATACTGTGTCCTTAAAACCTCTTATTCAAAAGTCTCCAAGCAAGTTGACTCCCAAGCACGCTGGCTTCGTTCACACTGTACTTATCTGACCACGAAGAAATCTCCTTTAATTGATTACAACTGTCCACCTCCTAAGTCTCTACTTGGAGTGCAACTAGCTGGTCAACGGGGGACGATTGCTTCCCTTTTGACCTGCCAGCACGCTCCTTATATACTCCAGGAACCCCTATCTACGTTTTACATGTGTTTTAATGCGGGATACTTCGGTCCGAATTACAAATATGAAATTTAATGAACGTGTGGTATATTTTGTAGTCTATCTCTGTGAACACTACAGATTTTGTAGTGTCGCGTCTTTCATTTTCAAACGCATCAGTGTTTGATGCGTACGCGGAGTTAGCCGACGTAGCTATTCTTAGCTTGGCATGATCTCGCGTGTTTCTTTCTATGGCCCAGTTTACCGGTTTGACAGATGACATCACAAAATGATTAACGTTTCCTGATGCGTTGATGCGCATGCGTACGCGTTTACCAATAGTCTTCGGCCTTCCGTCGCTTCCGAGTTTTTAATTAAAATGCCTTGTCTTGGCTCGTCTTTTCATTACGGAGGTCGGGAGACACTCCGAAGGTGTTTTCAAATGTCTTTCTTAATTGTCAGGGGGTTCTTATTATATTTCATATAATAGAATGTGTCTTTTTCTCATGTTTGTACTTGTGACGTTCAGACGCATCAGTCTTTGATGCGTACGCGGGAACTGCCGTACATGACTTTCTGAATGGCCGTGAGCCACGCTAAGTCTTCATACATTTACTACCTAGGTGTAGTTTAGTCTTTCCATGTTTCAGACATGCCGTTTAGGCGTCTATGTTGTCTTTTCTGTATTTCTTGTATAAGCACGAGTTTTCACAATAAATCCATTATGTGTTTCTAAACCCTTGAGTAGTAATGCAATTCTTCTCCCTGCGTTGGGTGTTTACTCTAGAACCTCTCCGTGCTCTATTTCATGGTAGGTGAATCTTAGATGGGATCCAAGTATAATGTCACGACGCGTACTGCTGCCAGTTCCAAAGCCTTTGTCCTATTTTCAGATTCCACGCATTTGCATTTTTAGTCAACTGCGCCGGGTATGCGCATTGGCTCTTTGTATCATTGCAATTGTATGTAGTGTATTTATTAGAGACGACCTTTATCGGTAAAATCGTTGAAATCGAATTTTATACAGGTGAAATGGTTTCATCCGTATCAACGTCCCCGGCCTATAATACTGACCGTCCTCGGTCATTGCAAGATTCCCTTCTGAGGACGTCTTTTTCTGGACTTTGTCTTGTGGTTCACACGTTCTCATATTGTAGCGACGGATCGCCAAGATTTTCCAGGATCGA
>NW_001889878.1:1161567-1220832 GCF_000143565.1 Laccaria bicolor S238N-H82
TCCTCCGCCCCCAAATAGTCCCCCACCCGTGTTCGTTGTCTGACCCGTGTTCATATTCCCAACCCCCCACTCACACCCGCAGTCGTGTTATTAAGAACAGGCAGCATCGGCTGTGCTTGTAGCGAATTTGTCGGTTGAATCCCAAATATTGAGGGTTGGGTTTGCTGAGGTTGTTGTTGGGGGTTGCTGCTACCAAAGATGCTTGGCCGTTGTTGTTGTGGTTGCTGTGATGAGGAGTCGACAAGGCACACTCCCGTTCCAAATTGTTGTTGTGGATTCGGCGGTGCCACTGGTTGGCGTGCTATGGCGATTGGTCCCGTGCCCGTAGATGTGAAGCCGTCTGACATGAGGTTTATATGAAGAACTTGTTCAGTGCTATAAAGAAGAGATGGATGGTCTGTCAAAAGTTGAATTGTTGTGGTTCAAGGGAGATTCACGTACAATTCAGTGAAGGCTTTTGTACTTTGACAGACTAGATCGATGTCGTCACTTCTTACAAGCATGAGGTTTTCAATACGCCTTTTAGGCGTCGCTCGATGCCAGCAACGATTGCGTGCAGGAACAGGTGCTCTTTCGACCCTTCATCCAGCTGCTTGATAACTACAACCTTCCTTCCGGCTTGACGGCCTTGGAGGACGATTGCGACCTAGTAATATCGTCGTAAGGCGTGTGTTACGCGGGGGGTATTGAACCTCATACCTTGCCGGGCTTGTACACTGTATGATGAGTTAGTAGGTTGGTCGCCTTGAATGGAAGGCGGCGACGACGTACTTCGTACCATGTCAAACCACCCCCGTCGCGTGCCCGCCTCACGCAGTGACGTTGACTTTGAGACTACTTCCCGCGAGTCCTTTACCATCGTGTTGGATCAGTGACAAGTACGTCTTCTTATTGAATTCAACCCAGTATTGACCAACGATCGTTATCCCCTGCATAACTTTCGCCTAACAGTGTGGTGCCTTCGTCGACAAGCAGGGCAGGAACCTCGGGAGCAGGGGGAAGCAGCATAGGCAAGTCCTGAGGACAGGCGGCAGGTTTCCAGAGAGTGGATTGCGCTTGAGACAAGGGAGAAGAGGGCGGACGCGATGATGAAGGATGAGGAGCAGGTGGTGATGAGTGTCAAGCCAACTAGCGCCGCTGCGTGTGACGTCTGGTCACTGCTGCGAACCACTTTCAACATCGTCCCCATACGGATTCCCCAGCCGGGAGCGTACGCTCGTCTTGACCCTTCTCCAGGCGTTTAGCCGCTCCCACATCTCAATATTAGCCAAAGCACTTTCTTCCACATACATGTGCGCGCTTGAACCGCAAGGTAGGCTCAGATATCTTCTGCATCATTATACTAATAGCAAATTTCTTTCCATAGCGGCATCCTCATCCATCGCGTTGTTACACCTAAGGATCTGAAAGCAGTGCCAGATATCGCATAGCTCTGCTGCTTTGCCCCCCACCTCTCCTGAGAACCTCAGGTGTTACCATGTTCCTGGTGAGTTGTTGTCTCCACTGTGACTGCCACGTTCATTGCTCACGAAACTTAGCACTCGTTATCTAGCCTCAAGCCTTCCCGCACGACATTAAGCATCCTCACCATCCTCCCATTTCGAACTTCTGCATCGTCTCAACTCAAGACCCTAGATACAACCACGCGGAGACTATCGTCCTTGGATTTGGAATTTGAACTTGGTCGGCAAGATGTCCTTTGGTTTGTTCTCGTATTAATTCTGACATTAACGTGGACCTTCGTTTTGTCTCTAGTTGGCCTCGAAAGGTGTCTTCAACATATCACTGGTAATAATCATAATCTATCTTCATCTAGGGCTGCGGGCTGATCACCTGTTTTGTAGCCTCCAAGGTCGAGTCTACTAGTTTTCATGATGATCAAAGCCTCACCTGGGGCGGGTGACCCCAAAGGCGCACTCGGCTACATGCTAGTGATTTTGGAATTGCCGTATGTACGGGTTTCTATCGCTACCTTTAAACCTTTTCGGCCCAGCCGGTTATGGGGCAGATAAAAAGCTTCATCATTCGAGGTTGCTGGTCTTGTGTTTTCTTCATTCATGGTCTATGCTATCTAATGCTCGTCTCGAAAGTCACCCTCTGAGAATACACATTTCAATATCTCGCTCGCCTGACGAGATTTACAGAAGAATGATTTGCATGTATCCCTCTATGTGCCCGTGTTGGATGGGACCATTTCGACATCTGGAGGCCACTTGTTTGAATGATTTTATAATGTATCATGGAGGATCCGCTTGCGGGTATGGCAGTCTTGTTGAATAACAAATGTGACCTGGGCGCTTTGGATGATGAAGTACTATTCGTTCATGAAATGCTAACATCCATTCCAAATTGTAGGTATCCTGCACGAGTAGCTCATTCAGTCAGCATCGGAGATTTGACGAGATATATGTAGTGTAGATGTTTGCTCTGGGGGATGAATTTGCTCATAAATCTACCCTGGAACTTCTACCGGTCGCTTGCACACAAGATCGATTAACGGCTGTGCAACTTTCTCGGACCACTCCTTTGGTACCTTGTACTTCTCTGACCGGCGTTGTCGATAAAGTTGCATTACTTCCTTCCGAATGTATGTCGCAGTATTGCTGCCCTGATCATACCATTTTATCATAGCTTCAAGCGTTTTCTCATCGTTGATATTGAAAACGTAGACTTTCTCCATGATGAGCACCGTGTCTTCGCATTGCCGTAGTCAGCCTACTGATACCCATTACAACCAAGAAAACATTTACTAACCTGCTACCCGCTGTTCCCACCTACAGAAAGCCATCAAATTCGGGTGGGCATTCACCTCGGAGAAGTCGGATGATTGTCGGTGGCCTATGAGACGTCGGCTGTCATCCAAATGTTTTTCCAAGAGACGAATAAGCTTGTGGGAAGAAAACATATCAGTGAACTTGGTATTACAATGGATTGAATCGCTTACCTTGATCGGTGCTTGAGGCCCCGATGTAGAGTCTGTCCAAAAGGTATCCCAAGTCTTGATGAAAGGTCCACCACGAAACATCTTCTCGGAGTAATTTTTATGATAGTTCCCTGAGGAGATAACCGTTTTAAAAATGGTCATATATACTTATCAAGAACCAACAATTTAATCCATTTCTGGGGAAACAGGGGTTAACATTCAATGAATGAAGCACGCAGTGATGAAGGCGAATGATACTTACACAGCAGACGTGATGAGTTTAATTTTACTATCGGCACTTTGGGCAGAGGCGAAAAACGTTCGAAGGTCATAACCGTTTCGTGCTTGACGCTGCGTTTCTGTCAGAGACAATACTTTCAGTGATTCATCAATCAATCGGGCTAAGCGACTATCGTCCGGAGCCGACTTGTGCACTTCAAGTAACTTCTTGTCAAATACGATGCAAATTTGCACACCAAGCCAACTCACCTTCGGATAGAGTTACAACGGCCCTTGGTGGATGCTGCATGCTCTCAAGGGGTTTCTTGTAGTGCTGCTCGAATCGTTTGTCCGCCTCAACACCAGCAATCTTTTCGAGCTCGTCATCATCAACTTCCTCGTCTTCTTCTTCCGCTTTTTCTTCCAATTTCTGCTGCATATCTTGTAAAAATGTGTCGAACTTGGTCACAATGGCCACAACCGGTACTATGGGAAACGTCACGTTTGAAAATGGTGATTCATCTTTGATCTTACCTGTCAAAGGCATCGAAAAAAAATCTTTCTCTGCTTGCTGGATGGGCCGAGAATTCATCTCCAAGCAGTACCTGCGGCAATTCGGCTGAGCTTGCCCATAATGAGGAAAAGGGGCAAGACGAACCACACCAAATGCAATTTCTGGTTTATGTCTTTTGCCCGTGAACGACTGTCGATGAATTTCCAAACAACGTCCACCTCTGCCTGCTTTCCCGCTTCAAATCCCTCGGAATCATGCGCAATAATCTTGTTGTTCCCTTCGAATTCAATTTCTTTTTCAATATTATGGGTACCTCTCTTAAGATGTCGCCTTTGGCATGTGCGCGATACTACAAGTGGAATGACTTTGCACTCACCGTGGTGCTGGGCGCGTCCACCTGAAATGGCGAAATGAAATTTAAAGCTTGCGACTCGGAGAAGCTTGATCACTCTCACCATATTCCCGCCACACACCTGGAACGAAAAGTTAGTGACTTCATAAGATGCGAACGCTGGCTTGAAATGCTAACTTTATACAGAATTGTGGTTTTACCGCACCCCGTTTTCCCGATGATCAACAATCTAAACTTTTCAAGCGGAGGGAGTGCGACCGCGACGGCTGCTGCCAGTAATCTCTTCAATTCTTGCTCCTCGGAGGCATCTAGTTGAGGCGCTTTTTCAGAATCCACATCTTCATTTTTCGATGATGACTTTAACAGTCCCTTAAGTTTATCGAACTTCGTTGGAGGGGGTTTTGGACGGGGGCGCAATGCCTCGCGAGTTGCAATTTGAAACACTTCGCGAACCCCCTCTCCAGTCTTGCTACAGCATTCAACATAGTGCCTCGCTCTGATTTTCTTCGCGACTTCTTGTCCCTGGTATGAAATGTTAGTGTGCGAGGGTATCCCTTCCGAGTTTAAATCAACCTACCTCTTCAGCAGTTATTGGACGTTGACGAGTCTTCCATAGCTCGTCAATGGTTCTGGGATCTCTTCTGAGGTCTTTTTTGCAACCCACAAGGATGATAGGGAGTCCGTGACAGAAGTGGTCGACCTCAGGAAACCACTGCGATAATCGAAAAGTAAATATTAGCACCTATATATTGAGGAGCTGGCTACGCACCTTCTCTTGGACATTGTCCAAGGAATCGGGATTAACAATGTCAAAGCATATAAGGATAACGTGCGAGTCGGGGTATGCCAGAGGACGCAAGCGATCATAGTCTTCCTGACCAGCCGTACACCGTACCGCCAACTCGACATGCTTCCCATCCACCTCAACGTCGGCGACGTAATTTTCAAAGGGATCTGGGATTGATATCTGTTCACGAGTGTTATCTGTGACGCTCCAATCAATTAATATCCACATACCTCTGGGAAGGTTCCTTTCGAGAATACAACGAGCAACGCCGTCTGCGACATACCGTAGTCAGTGTCATTTGTGCAATCCGCATTGCGATATGTCCGGACAAACCTTCCCTGCCCAACCGTCACCTACGGCGACGAGTTTTCGGCTGATCAGAGCCATCGCGTCCTAAGATCCTCGACCGTTCGCGATAGTGTATATGATAATGCCAAAGTTGCTTGTAGCACACGTTCAGATTGGGTCGCTCGGAAAGGCCCGACAGCACCCCCACGTGTTGGACAAGAGTGGTGAAATATTGGTCGACTTCGTTACTTTTTGTCCTCTGAAAGGTTCCGTTATGTTTTGACGTCTGCCTAAATTGATCGAGAGCACCTGCTCACTATATCAGTAAGCTTTACGCACGAAAAATGCTCCACTTCGGATGAGCTCACGCGCTCGGACGAAGGACGAGGGAATGCACACTCAGCATATACATCTACCAAACGAGAGGTTTTGAGTGGGACTTCTCATAACAAGTTTGATGGTGCAAGCGAAGGTTGGCAACAGAGAGATGGTTGTGAGTCGGAGATGAATTCGCGTGACGCTCTAGCAAAACAACCTCTACTTATCTTCAACAGGAATTACAAGACGGAGATCGCTACTGGTGTTATTTACAGTGTAATATATATCACAATAAGCAATACCACACACACAGGTCGAATGTCAAGTCCAAACACGAAAACCATCATCAACGGCACTCTCCCGCAAGTCACGGTACTCGTCGAACTGCTCCAAAGTTTCTCTCCCTCAACCACCGCATTTCCATTCAACCCACCACCAGCACCACCACCACCACCACCAGGCGCCGCAGTCCCAATTATAACCGCTAAGTCTCTCTGGCACTTTTGTAAAATCTTGGTACGGTGCGCTAGCCCCGCCTGCTGTTCCGAAAAGATCTAAAAAAAGAATCAACCTCAAAAAAACAAAAGGGAAAAACGGCGAGACCCACCTGCGCAATCTGCCTGAACCCCTCATCATCAACAACAGCCCACTGCCCCACCCGCCCCTCCTCGTCCCCTCTCAATAGTAGCACTAACAGCCCAAAGCTCATTCAACCTCCCTTTAACCCGTCCCTTCTTAACCTTATCCTCAATCTCCTCCAAAGTCCCCCTCATCTCCTCCTCCTCGGGCCTAATCGCAGACGACCTAACCGAAGGAATCAACGTCTGTAAATGCTGCACGAACGCCAACAATCTATGCACGATCTGCGTCTGTTTTGCGGATGCGTGGAGGAGGCGGGTGGAGTTTTGGATGGCGTGGGCTGTAGAGAGGGATTCGAGACGGGATTTGAGGTCCGAAAGTTTTTGGTGTGGGTTATTGGGATTGGGCTTCGACGCGATCGCGGAGGTCGTCGAAGCCTATGGCTATTGTATTCCCAAAGAGACCGCCACCTGCAGCTGGCTGTTGCGCGCTTGTGGTACTGCCAAAGAAATTGCCGCCCGCGTTGGTGGTAAAAGAACCATCACCAGTAGCTAGTCTTTGAGTAGTGATGGTACCGCCAAAAAGACCACCACTAGTTGCAGGCTGCTGCTGATGATTCGCCGTATTCCCAAACAGCCCCCCGCCTCCTCCACCCCCGAATACACCCCTGTTCGTCGTCTGACCCGTGTTCGTATTCCCAAACAACCCCCCGTAACCGTGTTCGGCGTAGTAGTAGCCGTCTAGTCGTCTTATTAGAACAGGCAGTGTCGGCTACGCCTGTAACGAGTTCATCGGTTGAATCCCGAATATTGACGGTTGTGTTTGCTGAGGTTGTTGAGGGTTGCTGCTGCCCAAGATGCTTGGCTGCTGCCGTTGTGGTTGCTGTCACGATGAAGAGTCGTACCCCGTTCCAAATTGGGGTCGGTTGGTCTCGTGCCCGGGATACTTAAATGTTAAGCCGTCAGACATGAGGTTTAAATAAAGAACTTGTTGGGTGCTTTAAAGAGACGGATGAGTTGAATTGTTGCGGGTCAAGGGAGATTTACGCACGAGAGTCGAATTCCAAGCTTCAGTAAAGGCTTTTGTACTTTGAGCGACTAGACCGATGCCCTCACTTTTTTACAAGCCTGGGGTTTCCAATACGTCCCTTGGGTAGCGCTCGATGCCAGCAGCAGCCAGCTTGATAACTACAACCTTCTTTCCGGCCTGACGGCCTCGGAGGACGGTTGCGACCTTGTGCTACGCGGGGACTCAAGCGCTCATAGCTTGCTGGGCTTGTATACTGTTTGATGAGTTAGTAGGTTGGTCGCTTTGTAAGGAAGCGACGACATACCTTTAGGCTTTGGCCATCTTGACGTTGACGACGAGCATTACCGCTGGTGGTGCGTTTGGGAATTCGCTGAGAGTGTGACAAAACGCGATCATGCATGTTGACCAAAGCTGCCACTCCAATGACCCATAACTCGAAGCACGACCAGGCCAAGGCGCGTGGTCTACTAGTACTTGAAGGAATTTGAATTCGGCACATGCCAATGGCGCTTGAGACTACCAACTTCAGGGTTTCCTCCATGCGGTGGCCGAACCTCCTTGTCAATGTCTGTTATCCATGTGACCACGTGATCTTCGGCGAGGTTCTGCGTCCGCGCAATACTAAGTAGCAGTACAAAGGGGAGCAAGCTCCCCAATCAGGACCTGAACTTACCTCCATGCGGCGGGGGCGGATCCTCCTTGCTCTACATTTCTCCGACAGACATGGGACTTTCGCCATCTCCCTGGATCCACGCCAGAAGGAACAACAGTGCTATTGGCTTGATAGACGCCTTCAGCGCTTCACCGGTCAACTGGTAACCTCCCAAATTGGCTTGCACTTGGAGGCTCTCCTCGCGCACAGGCAGCACCTCCTGGTTCTCGAAATAGTTCGTCGGAATGGACACTCGGTCAGACGGTTGGTTTCAAGTGCAGGTTCATAATGAAACGAATGCTCATGGTATGATACGTCTCGATGTTTCAATTTTTTTATTGATACCCGAAGCCCTCCAGCTGCAGTTGACGACAATCAACCCAACGCTAGAACACTTACCAAATTCGCACATACCCAAATGATTTACTTTAGGCTCCATATTGTGCTGTACAAGGATGTTGCGTGCTTCACCAGCTTATCCATGATAATCCTGGCATCGTCCCTTTCACTTGAAGGCATCCCCTTTCTCACTTGCCTCTCCTCGGTGATCTGTAGTAGTGTCCCCACCGTTCGTACGCTTATCGACAACTCGAGGACTTGCTTGAGAGTCACGGCCTGCTCCTCTGCCTATCAGATTCTAAACTTGTCAACTTCATGAGGGATATGGATGGTAGGTTCGTTTCCATGGATTCTGATTGTTACTTCTTCGCGCCGCCCCCCTCTTGGACTCTTTGCACAAGGATGGTAGCTTGAATTTTGGACTTAGCATCACCAGCATGCTCCGTTACCCGTCACTGCCATCTACACATGCCGTAGCGTTATTGTGCGCCTCTTACCCGCTGTTTCCATGCCGTCCGTGAGTAGATCTCCTTGCTTTTCCCCCTTCACAAAAACACTGAGCTTAAAGTTGTGCGTTGGTTGTTCTACACAGGGTCCCCCTGCGACTTTCATCAAAAATACCGCGTAAGTAGTTGACCAGATCGTGTTCGGCATTTTCGCTGTTCATGCAAGTTGCGGAATAGGCAATAACACAATTATGGACCTGCAGTCAACCGTTGAATCACGTTGAACGTTGAGTGTTGAATGCCGCACTTCAGTAATTAGTAGTACTGCACTGTAGATAGACAGGTAAGAGGATCCCACTAGATATTCGCGTATCACTCGAGCTATTGTAAAGTTAGAAAAATGAGTGCACGCGGTAGGACTTTAAGCTTGAGGAGGATGTGGAATCGGCCCGGGAGAGTGTTTGGCGTTGTTGCTCGGCACCTTCCGTTCTGCATCACAGCCCGCAAAGTTGGAAGTTCTCCTCATCCTCCAATCATGATCATCGTCCATCAAGTATGGCCAATGCCATTCTAAAGTCGTGCGGCGGCCGGGGGAGTAACGAGCTCTTCGCATACAACATCGATGTTTTGTCACTCCGAACGATTCTTTTACCACGGTGCAGACACGTCTCTACCTTATTAGGGCTACACATTCTGAAAACCTCCGAGAATGGCTATGAGGAAGCCGCGAACGACGTTGACCCACCCAAACTCCTCGATCTCATCCCTCATAGCCCTTCCTCGCCTTTTTCCCTTCCAAATTTGTACTTTTTCAGACCATCCCCGGAAGGTGCGGAGTGCTTGCGCTGAGACCGGCTTTGTTCATCGCCAGCATCTTGCCAGAAGATCGGCGCGCTTTCTGTAAAACCACACAAACAAGGTGCATCTCAACCGTGTGTCGTCGCATATCTATGCTCGATTCAACCCTATGATGAGCTCCGCTGATCAACCATACGGGTTCAACCTTAAGCGCTTAGCACCCAGCGTTTGCGTTCCCGTTTCGGATGCTGTACGAGGTGTCAAGGTTATTCCTCTCTCTGAAGTATTGATTGGTAGCCAGAGGATCAATGCTTTGTAGTTTCTGGATGGATATTGCGCTAGCCTCTGGCCATCTTCGAAATTCCGCCTTTACGCCAAATGGACTGACCCGCGCGCTTTATATTTCAGCAGATGTCCTCAGCCCTTTACTGGTCGACATCTGGTGCTTACCAGCTTCACGTTTCTCTCCACGCGGTGGTGGAACCTCCTTGCTCTTCATACTGTCGTGACTCGTTCCCCCATAAACATAGCGTTCTCGTCTTAAATATAGCATCTGTGGGCGTCATCTTCCACGAACCTCCGCGTTCACGCGGTCTTGGTCTCCGGTAAAGGGCTCAGCTCCTCACCGGTCACTACTGGCGCTTGAGATGACTCACCTTACAGTTCTTTCCACGTGCCGGGTGGCGGAACATCTTTGCTCTTCATTTCAATGCTATATCCCTGCGATGGACATGACATTCTTGATGTCTTCTTGCGTTTACACCAAAAGGAAGAACAGGCGTCCCTAGCTTTGGTAACCGGAAGCTGGAGATTCAAGTTGTCGATGCCCAAAACAAAATCCTTGGAGCAAAACAACCAGATACGATTATGGCCACAGCAAACCTTGATAGATAAGGGTGATGTAAAATTTATGATCTTGTGACAGTCCAATTTTTCAAGATTACATACGGGGCAATTCCGCTCACACTTTCGCCTCGCTAGTTCTTTTGCCAATCGGCGAGTCGGTCGCGAGCCTACAGCTTTCAAGTGATTGCCTGTCATGGTTGGCGCTCCGTGGGCTTCGCCGTAATTCTCTCCATGCATAGGCCCCTCAAAATAGTACGTCCGATCATTAGTGCGTCCGGTTTCAACTGCTGATCTGTTCTAGTTATGCAAACATGCAGGACACTTATGATTGAGTCATGCGTGACTCGGATACCTCTTAATGTTTTTAAGGATCTCTCAAGGTCCTTCAGCTGCAGTCGTACGACAGTCGACTTGACGCTAAAATATGTACTCGATCAGCCCATACCCAAATGAGCTTTTCAGCCTTTTGTCCTTCATCGCCTTCATATTGTGCTGTATACCGTTTCGCCTGCATTTACGCGGTAAGTTGAAGTCAACCCGAATTGCCGTACCCTTCAGCTAATTGTTCCATATTTTGCAGCAGGCCGCACATACTTGGTTCTGCCCATAACATGGATAGGCCTCTCCTGCTTAATTGCTTTCATCAATTCTATTATTTGGAACGGTAACATTATCAATTGGGCTCCCATTTGGTGTGATATCTGTATGTCTCCGTATTTATCCGCCACCATGGTACTTACGGTGTCGGGTAGCCACCAGACTGATGAACGGCGCCGTAGTCGCCATTCCATCGACTTCGTTTTGCATCACACGCCACCTATACCTCATCTCCCATGCTAGCCACGCAGCCTTTACTGGGAGAGAAAAACGCAACCAACGTATATTCGATCTTACAGTGGGGATCGGGGTTCCAATACTGCACATAATTCTTCGTACGTCTTTTGCTGACATTGCTTTTACAAAGTTGAACAGCCTGCAGAATATGTCGTTCAAAGCCACCGCTTTGATATATACGAGGATGTAGGGTGCCTAACTGACTATTCCATCGTCCCTTTCACCTTTCCGATCATTTATGGCATCGCCTCTCTTGTTGGCTTCGTCTCGGTGATCTACGGCGTCCTTACCGTTCGTACGCTTAGAAGGCGCCGTCGACGACTCAAGGATCTGCTGCAGCACCCTTCCGGCGACCCAAATGTTAATTCTAACCATTATATTCGCCTCATCTGTCTTGCAGCCGTGAACATAGTCGCGGAATTCGTCCTGACCTTATACATTTTCCTACTCATCGTCCCATCCTGGAACACTGACTGGATCCACTCCTGGAAAAGCTGGGCAGATACCCATCGTGGATTCTCTCACGTGGGTCAATTCCCTGTTTCAGTATGGCGCTCGTGGCATCGTTGCGCGATTGCCATTGATTCTGCAAGGTGGATATGCATATCTTGTGCATTCTCCTTCTTTTGTCTTTTTGGCTTCACAAAGGAGTGCATGGACCAGTATCGCTCTGTTTTCATGTGGCTTCGGACAAAGACTGGCTTCCTCCCTGCCTCGCAGCCTGACTGCACCGTCATTACTCCACTTCCGCAGTGCGTAACGTCGCTTTCACTCAGCGCTGTCTTTTTCGCTAAGTTTCTTATAGAGTAAGATTTAATCCTGCGCCGTCCGCAGACTCTCGACAGGAATTTTATTCGGGCCCGTCTCGAAGTAGGGTCATCACCTTGCCTGAAGCTGCGCTAATGCGGAGTTGAGCTCGGGTTGTGCCAACAAATTCATTGGACGATCTTTGATGCTTTTGAAACGACCCCGTTGGCAGTGTTGTATCCTAGGCCTGACGCTCCAATCATTTGTACTCCATTCTGTATGTTTACAACTATTTGAAAAGTACGCACCCTGTCATGTCATATTTTTTTCCGGCAGGCCTTACCTTGCGAGAGACATCCGTTAGGGGCCGTTTGAAAAGAGAGAGCATTGCAACAGGGATGATTCTCTAAGAGGTCGGATATTGCAAGGCGAAACTTTGTGGTGCTAGACAAAAGGTTTTTGTCTGACCAAAAATTACTAGAATTACAGTCCGAAGTGTGGTTGTCCCAGCTGCCGTTGATGTGAAGTTTACAATTCTGGACACTACTGTCGGCACCGCATTTGAACTTTGTCTTTGTCGGGAGTTTACTGGGTGACACGACCTGTTTTGTGATTTCGGACAAATCCCATTGTCTTTTTTTCCCAGTAAGTAACCGGACTACGTTGTCGGATTGACAAGAATACCCTTTTTTGTATATTGGAATATCGTCGTCAGGAATGAGATTCCGACCGAAAAGGAAATTCTAATCAGTCGTGTTTACCGTTGTTGTGTAACAGCTTCCAAGCAATCGTGGCTTTCCTCATCTTGACCACCACCATGGCGGCTACCGACCAACAGGTCGCGCTTTCAAGGCCGAACAGGCTAGCGGCAACGACCCACATGTCAAAAACAGCTCGTCAAATAGTTCCAGCTTTCCTCCAGAAACTTTACGAGTTGGGTGGAGTTTAGATCAGCGAAGCGGTGCTTATCTGACATCCTCGCTTTCAGAATGGTTAATGAGCCAAAAAACGCGGAATTAATATGTTGGTCAGTGGCAGGAGATACGTTCTTTGGTGTGTATTAAGATTCGTCTGAGACCATGCACATTGCTGATTGAAGTTAGTTTTGGACCACGAACGTTTCGCCCATGAAGTTTTGGGTCGGTGGTTCAAGCATCGCAACTTCAGCTCCTTCGTGCGCCAGCTGAACATGTACGGCTTCCACAAAATCCCCCACCTTCAGCAAGGTGTCCTCAAGAGCGACGACGACAAAGAGCACTGGAACTTTGTACACCCCAATTTCCGTCGCGACCAACCTGACCTCCTTTGCCTCATCCAACGCAAGAAGCAAATGCCACAACCCGGAGATGAGGGAGTCATTGATTTACGTGATGGCTCCAACACAAATACACAAGGAGCAGGAACTGCTACCGCTGCACCGGTTGGGGGTGCCACACTCTCGTCTGGACAGGTCCTTGACATCCATTCCATCGTGAATGGTATTGCGGCTATCAAGCGCCACCAAACGACGATTTCCGCAGAGTTGAATGAGCTCAAACGTTCAAATCAGCTCCTCTGGCAAGATGCAATGGCTGCGAGATCAAAACACCAGAAACAACATGACACCATCAACCGCATTGTCAAGTTCCTTGCGGGCATCTTTGGAAATCATGCTACTGGTCATCATAAAGATGACATCGTCGAGGATGCAGATCAGCAAGCTGTTATTCCACGGCGGATACATCGGTTAATGATTGAGGACGCTAAGAAGGATGGGATGGGGAAGCAGGCTTTCATGGGGGATATGGATGCACATTCAACCATGTACTTGGTTCCAGACCCACCCGCCACGACCCGTGAGTCTTCTCAACGATAGTTGAACAGCTTTATTAATAGTCGAACAGCAGGTGATATGACGGTCGAGACGCCCAACTCTGCCCCATCTCCGGCGCTCTCCACAACACAATCAGACGCCGGCACATTCTCAAACAATAGCACCCCCTCCTACTTCAATCATTCCCCCGCCAATCAATACTCAGCTTCTGTGACCCCCACGCAGGAAACAA
Source organism: Laccaria bicolor S238N-H82 (assembly GCF_000143565.1). NCBI lineage: Eukaryota > Fungi > Basidiomycota > Agaricomycetes > Agaricales > Hydnangiaceae > Laccaria > Laccaria bicolor. The sequence goes on from NW_001889878.1 coordinate 1,175,284, forward strand.
CCTCCACTGTTGGGGAACATCAACCTAACCAACCGCAACAGCACCAGCAAGAGGGCCAATCTATCGAGGGCGCCGTTACCCCATCCCGTCTCACCTCCCCTCAGCCCCGTTTCGCCGTTCAAGATGTCCTCAACCAATTCACTCCATACCAACTCCAACAATTCTTCGCATCTCTCAACTCTCAGCCACCTATGCCCACTTCGTCCGACCATGAAACCTCCTCACATCACTTGACGCCATACCAACCCCCCGCATTTGATTTCTCAACTATGGGAACTCCTCCAAGCCTGCAAACCCAACAGGCGCCGCCACCTTCAGAAATGGTCGCGTTTGACCCATACGATCCCTCACCCCAGCGACAAGACATGGAGCGCCAATGGCAACAGGCGGATGACATCGACAAGGATGTGAACACTCTCAACTCGTCCATTAATTCGCTAATTCAAGTTCTCGGGCTTGATCCTGCCCTTTTGAACCGTGAGGGAGAGGACGCAAAGAGTAACATAGACAATGTGGGCGCTACCCATGATGGTCAGCATGACATGGTGGGCATACACACCGATCCAACGTCAGAAGCGCCTGCGACGGCACCTACCGATTTTGATTTCGACACGTTCTTCAATAATCTCTCGTCGTCTGCGGATGTGCGCACGGATGATTCCGTTGATTATGGAGATATAGCATCCACGGCGTTCCTTGACGAGGTCCCGTCTCCTTCCGATAGTCACCCGTCTCCCATGGAAGGGCTGAGACACATTTCACCTGAAGTTGGCGTGGCTGCTGCTGCGCTGAATGCCGCAAACGATGCCAATAACTTCCCAACTACTACCACGACTACACGAAAGCGGAAGTCGGATGCTGGAATTGGGTTACAGTTCGGGGAGATGAACGATGGCGCTGGTAGTTATGGCTCAGGAGGTAGCAGGTTAAAACGGAAGAAAGATAAATGAGGATCCAGGCGTTCGCGTTCTAAAGGAAACAAAATCCGATTGCACCCGAATGGCGAAGAAAACCCGCAACAGAAACCAGAAGAATCTACAACAGATGTAAGGAAGATACCGGACTACCTCGATTATATGGTAACCCTCAACTAATGAACGACGTTCCTTATCGGCTTCCTCTCTCTCCCGGTTGGGTTTTGCTATCCAACCACTTTTCATTTTTGATGCGCACTTGTAAAACAAATCCTTGTAACACCACTAACTAAAGTACCCGTGTAGCAGCAAATTCCTTGTATACAGTATATCAACTCGAGCATCACAATCATATATCTCCCCTGCAGCTCTACTTGGCTGCAAGTAGGGAAGTTGATATTTCGAATGAACAAAACAACGAGCAGATGTGTTGTTTTATCTTGACCGTAACCAAACCGTAATTTCATGAAGATACCGCGACATTTCCACAACGTTTACACAATTATCTATTTTCCTTAATTTATACAACATTAGACGGGGCAAAGTAGTATACTTAAGTCTGGTCCGGTATAGTTTTCTAACAGTTTTAGTGTTTACTTAGTGTCAGTTTCCCAGAGGTATACCAAACAAAATTATTGAAACATGGACTCAGCCGTCCGTTATATCAGTTGTGTCCCTTTCTTTTTAGCGACAAAGTAGCGGGAGGCGGCATAGCTGAAGCTTGCGATTACCAGAGAAATCTGAGGCCAGGGGAAGTGACACGATAAGCAACATTTCAAAAAGAATTGCCAAAAAGGACGCACTCCTGCAAACAAAATTGCACGCTTCCAGTGATGCTGGCTGGTTAACAGCGCTCCAGCGATGGGAGTTGCTGTTGCTCGTCATCAGATGGGCTTCACAGGCGTGAAGAAACCTCTTACCGAATAAACCAAGTATCCCTGGACCAGGGATATTTTAATCAGTCATTGTAAGGTGCAATGAGCAAAGCCCTACGCACCTCCGATTCCAAACAATATCCCCATACGTGCTCCGATTTCGCTCATATCTTTCGAGAGTAGCCCTAGATCAAATTTGGATTAGACGCCAAGCCGCTGCGTATCACTGAATGGCTGCGTACCAACCACAGGAGCGAGGAGCGCTATGGCTGTTTTGAGCGAAAAATGAAAATGATAATTGATGTCAGGAAAGATGATGAGCAAGCCAGCGTTGTAGGATTGTACCTCCACCAGAGAATAGCCCGTAGAATACTGCGAAAATAAGGGTGCTTGCGGTATCGTGGACGCCAAACATGGAGAGCGTTACGACGGCAGTGCCCATACTGAAAAGTACGAGGAGGTTGAAGACCCCAAACTTGTGTGCCAAACCGCCAGGAATGATCCGGCCAATGAAGCTGGCCGCGCTCAACACAGAAAGCTACATGTGACTAATTAGCGTATGTTGATGAGCAAATAGAACAAAAGTCACCCACAGAATAAAACGCAGCATTATTGTCCACTCCATGTAAAACTGCATCAAGCTGCAAATAGAACACAGGGAAAAAAAGGCCTAGAAAAGTCCAACAGCCTCTAAAAATCCACCATTCAGACCAAAATTGACATGGAACGGGAAAATTGTTCACATACGCCACAAGGATCGCGAAGTACCCGGGTTCTTTTAACCATTCCAAGACAGGGAAATGTTTTAATTCTCGTGGGGGGAGCCGGGTTTGCATGAGCAAACACGCGATGACAAGAAGACAGGTGTTCATAGCTGCGCTGATGCGAACGCCATTATGAAATCCAACTGGCCCGTTAAAGAGGCGATTCAAAACCTTCCTTGGACCTGAACCACGTGGCACCCCGACTAGGACCCCAAAAATTTTTGGGCGACTCGTCGACTGCAACACGCATTCTGGCCTACATACAGCTTTCAAAAAACTTTTATATTATTACCAAACCAGCTAATAACAACCTCAGAGCATGTCTGGGACCGGGCAGAAGCCCAAAAGTCAGGCGGCTCCGCCACAAAAAGGTAAAGTGACGACCACTCGACAAACTCGACCAATCGACACAGAAGTACAGGAACGAGGAAAGACGAGAGCCACCGGGGCGGTGGAGACAGATGAAGACGAACACGAAATCGGTGACTCAGAGAAAGGGAGATCTTTCCTCGAGGGAAGGCTGCTCATGGTTCCGGCAGGGGCACTGCTCACTTTGGGTGCACTCGCCACGACGCTCTTCCAGATCGCGGCCATGCCGGGCGTTGCCCTCCCTGCGGTTAACGCAGTACGCGCGGTCACTTTTTTGTTGAGAGACGTCGAACTGGAGGTAGTGGCGGAAGACATTAGGGATATCGCCAACACTCAGCTCAACGAGTTGACCAACGACTTGAAGACGTTCACGGAGGTGCTCACAGAGAAGGTTATGGAGGAACTGGAGAAGAAGACGGAGGTGTTGAAAGAAAAGACAGTGGAATTAGCAGCGGTGGTCGAAAAAGCGGCACAACAGGCAGGGAACACAGCCAGCTCCCCATACAGGGACGCGTTGACAAGGACGGCCTCTGGAGCCCCAATGGATGCTAACCCTCGTCTAGCTGCGAAGGAGAACATCAGGCAACGACAATCTCTAATCAACCTACCCAAGGGATCAAGCCTCAGCAACTGCGCCAATCTGGCTCTGGTGGGCAAGTTCGCAGAGGCAATGGGAAGGGCGACAGGACAACAGCACAAAATTAGGTCGGCTTTGAAGCTACAAAACGGCGGCATATTGGTAGAAATGGTCACAGACGACGGCGCGGCCTGGCTGGCCTCCAAGGCCAACGCAGAGGCCTTCCTGCAGGAGCTAGGGGAGACAGAAGCCTCTTTCAAGACGAGGTCGTTCAATGTCGTCGCCTACTACGTGCCGCTGAACCTGGATGCTAACAGTGAAAAGGACAGGGGGGAGATTGAAGAAATGAACAACATACCGAAGGGTGCGCTGACAAAACTGAGGTGGATCAAGCCCCCAGCACGAAGACGACCAGACCAACGTTTCGCCCACGTAATTGCCACATTCTCGGACGCGGAATCGGCCAATCGGGCGATAGTCAACGGTCTGTCAATATGTCACAAGAGGGTCTCGGTAGCGAAGTGCAAGAAGGAGCCCATAAGGTGCCTCAAGTGTCAAGGTTGGGACCATATCGCTCTGGAATGCATCATCGCAAAGGAGGTGAATGTATGCAGTACATGTGGGGGGGATCATTGGATGAGTAAGTGCTCAGCGCAAGACGTTACTTACTGTAAGTCTTGCAGGACGCACTCTCATACAAGCTGGGACCGCGGCTGTCCAACTCTCCTCCGGAAGATAGATGAACTCAACGCCAGGGATCCGGCCAACGATCTACCCTTTTTCCCAGCAAAGGAATTGTGGACATGGGCTCCATCCTACCCATCCTACGGCCGCCGAGTACCACAGGCTGAGATTCATGTTAATACGGTACAACCAGGCTCACAGAAAGACAGGTACAGGCAAACTCAACTGGGTTTCGAGCCCGCGGCCCCAAGTGGAAGACCGTACACCAGGGATTCACGGGCACGTCAGCAATCGAAGACCCCAGCGGATAAGTCTCCCCCTCCTGTTTTTCCTAACCCAGAATCCCCTATAGCTCCCCCGGCCTCAAGCAATGGCTCGCCGCCCCCTGACAGTTCCACCACCCAAGTCATTGCCCATGTCTGAACAACTGCAACAATCGCCAACTAGGTTACGGATATTACAGATCAATTTAAACAAGTCATCGAAGGCCCACCTGGAGCTATACAATAAAGTGTTGAGAAAGGACTGGGATATCGTCATGGTACAAGAGCCTCATGTGACGGCCATGGGCAACATCAGGACGCCCAACGGATACGTGGTGGTCATACCAGTGGACCGATACAAGGACGACGCACCAACCACAAGATCGATAATGTGGGTCAGCTCCGACCTGGCGACCAGTTCATGGAAGATCCTCAACATCCCCGGCACAAACGACATCACGGCTATTCAACTAACTGGCTTATACGGACGCCTGACCATCCTCAATATATACAACGACTGCACGCATTCAAGAACCCTTCGACTAACACGCGAATACCTACGCACAAACTGGGCAGAGCTTCTATCCAGGGCAGACGACCAACTAATACTCGCAGGCGACTTCAACAGGCACCATCCCATGTGGGACGACGAAATGGATGACAGACTCTTCACGCCTGCGGCACTGGAGGAGGCGGGGAAGCTAATCGAGCTGCTAGCTGACCTTAATTTAAAGATGGCCCTTCCAAAGGGGCAGCCGACCCTTGAACACATGGTCACCAAGAAATTTTCCTGCCCTGACAACTTCTGGTGCACGGAAGACATCTATGACCTGATCATTCGATGCGAGGTCGACCTGTCGCTCAGGCCACCAGCGACGGACCATTTCCCCATAGCAACTTACATTACCCTTCCACAGGAATGCATAGCTCCAAAGATATCATACAACTTCCGGGCTGTCGACTGGGACGACTTTCAAGAAAACTTGGCCGACCGACTGCTTGAGCTACCACCCCCTCAGATACTTCGAACGAAGCAGCAATTCAAGGAAGCTGCGGAAGAGCTAACGGCGGCGATACAAGACACTATCCGCACCAGGGTTCCAATGAACAAGCCATGTCCCTTTTCGAAAAGGTGGTGGAATAACGACTTAAGTCGACAAAAGACGAATATGAAGAAGCTAAGTCGTCTAGCCTACAGATACAGAGCCTCGCCAGATCACGAATCTCATACAGAGATACGAAAGGCGAGGAATGAGTACGGGGAGGCGATCATAGAGGCGAAGCGCAGGCACTGGGAGGAGTTCCTTGAGAATGCCTCTGAGCAGGACTTATGGACGGCAAATCGATACTTCAAAGAGCCGATAGGAGACGGGGGCAAGTCAAGGATCCCAACCCTTAAGGTAACCGACGAAGGCGCCAATGGGATTACTCAGGAAGTCAACACCAACGACGGCAAGGCCAAGGTTTTGGCACAGATCTTTTTTCCCAAGAAACCAGATATATCCAGGACACCGGACGACTATGAATACCCAGAACCGCTCCCACCACCACCGCCTATCACACCGGAGCAGATAACACGCCAAATCAAAAGACTCTCGCCATTCAAAGCATGCGGCCCAGATGAAATACCGAACGTGGTACTCCAGAGGTGCCTTGGACAGTTGTTGGACTACCTGGTTCACCTGTTTCGAGGCATCTTCGCGCTGAGAACTTACTTCAAAGGGTGGCAGGAATTCACGACAGCCGTACTGAGGAAGCCAGGAAAGCCAAACTACGAGGTGCCAAAGGCGTACCGACCTATAGCGTTATTGTGCACGATTCCAAAGGTACTAACAGCCATCGTTGCGGAGGACATAGGTCACCTGGTGGAGAAGAACACGCTACTGCCAGATACCCACTTCGGAGGACGCCCAGGCCGCACCACGACCGACGCCATCCACTACTTAGTGGGGAAGATCAAGTCTGCCTGGGGTAAGAAGAAGGTCGCCTCGATATTGTTCTTAGATGTTGAGGGGGCCTTCCCGAATGCAGTCACTGACAGGCTCATTCACAACCTGAAGAAACGCCGGATACCAACGACATACGTCAAGTTCATTGAACGGCTACTAAAGGGCAGGAAAACAAGACTGAAGTTCGACGACTTTATCTCCGAGCTCATCGAAATCACCAACGGCATAGGACAGGGAGATCCTATCTCTATGCTATTGTATATCCTGTACAACGCTGACCTCTTAGAGGCCCTGAGAAGGCTGGAGGAAGATGCAATCGGGTATGTGGACGACGCCCTGGTAATAGCGACAGCGAAGACATTCAAGGGTTCGACGCGCGCGCTCAAGAACTTCATGGAGAGGAGGAATGGAGGCCTCGACTGGGCTCTAGATCACAACTCAAGATTCGAAATCAGCAAGGTGGCCGTCATGCACTGTCAGCCTGGACCAAGGAAGCCCACAGACCGTCCGAACCCAGCGCTTTGCCTGGAGGGGAGGGTAATCAAGGAAGTGGAGAGCTACAAATACCTCGGAGTCCATATTGACTACCAGCTGAGATGGAAGATCCAAGAGAACGAAGCTATGGCTAAGGCTACAGCTTACATTCTGATGTTTCGTAGGCTAACACGTACCAGCTTAGGTATCCGGCCCAGGCTCATGAGACAGCTCTACATCTCAGTAGCGGTCCCCAAGATGACGTACACCCTAGATGTTTGGTTTGTACCTCCGTACAAGAAGGAAGGCAAACAGAACAACAGTGGGTCAGTCAGGGCCCTGAAGTCAATGGGTAAGATACAACGCATAGCCGCTCTGGCCATCACTGGTGGACTACGGACATCCGCTAACGATCTCCTGGATGCTCATGCCGGGATATTGCCAGCTAACCTTATGCTAGAACGTATATGCTACGCGGCGATGGTACGAGCAGCATCCCTCCCGGTTGGACACCCTACCCGGGCGATGATACGAGGATACAGCAATGCTCCAGCAAGAACACACCTCACTCCTATTCAAAAGCTAATAGAGCGCTACAAGATAAAGCCGCAACTATACGAAACCATACAGCCAGAACCTCGACCACCAACATACCATAGCACCTTTACCACGACAATTGCAGACACGAAGGAGGATTCAATTAAGGAGGAGAAGAACGACAACTCAGACATCAAGATATTTACGGACGGGTCGGGCTACGAAGGAAAGGTTGGTGCGGCAGCGGTGATGTACAGGAAAGGGATGGAGGAGCCAGAGAAGATCCTGTGATTCCACCTAGGATCGATCAAGCAACACACCACGTTCGAGGGCGAGACAGTAGGGTCGATACTAGCAGCGTGGATGCTGCAGGGGAGACCAGAGGTGGGGAAGGCAAAGGTGACGACTTACTCGGACAGTCAGGCGTTTATCAAGGCAACGGGAGCGAGGAACTCAGGGCCAGGACAGTACCTGGTCCTGGAATACATGAGACTAACGGAGAATATGAATGACGGTACTAACGGACTTCACACCGCAGGTACTGCCAAGTTCGCTTTGAGGTGGATAGCGGCGCACAAGGGAGTCACTGGAAATGAGAGGGTGGATGAGGAGGCAAAGAGGGCGGCACAGGGGGAGTCGAGTCCACCAGAGGAGCTACCGCCAATCCTTCAGAAACTGTTGCCCATCAGCGTGGCGGCAGCAAAGCAAGAGTTCGCGGACGGCCAGAAGATCAAATGGCTCGAGCTGTGGAAGGCCTCGCCTCGTTTCGCAAGATTTCAGCATATCGACCGGGCTTTCCCCTTCAATAAGTTTCGAAAAATCAGCAACGCTCTCTCACGATCGCAGTCCAGCTTACTCATACAGCTCCGGACAGGACACATACCACTTAACAGCTACTTACACCGCATTAACAGGTCAGACCACAGGCGTTGCGCTAGTTGCTGGGAGGCTGGCCGTGGGACAATTACAGAGACGACCATCCACTATCTTTTCGAATGCCAGACATACGCAGCCGAACGCTTCGACATGGACAGGGCATTGGGCCGGCGCTCGAGGGATTTACAGGGGATCATGACGGATATGGATGGCATAAAGGAGTTGCTCAAGTATGTGGGGAGGACCGCTAGGTTCAAAGCAACGCTTGGCGACGCACTAGGTGATGTAACCCACTTAGAGTCCGAGGAAGTTTGACAGATAACATCGTCTCTTTCTTGCAGGAAGCCTTACATCAGTCAAGACCCGACAGCAGAGTTGGCTACGGCCAGCAGGTTCGCCCACAAAATTTCACCCCCCTTTTTTCTCATTACGCACCTCTCAGCCTTCGGACCCTAAGCACAAGATATAACAAGACGAGACCACTAGCTCTAACGGATGAAACATGACACGCGACAAAACACACAAATTCTCTTTTTTCTCTACCTAACACGCTCGTCCCTATGGCTGTACCTGTCGCTTGCGATCGGGTACTTGGAAGACCAAACGTTCAACAGAAGGAATGCAACATATAGAGAAACAAAGTAACTACCCCGCCCACGTTAACGGATGCCCCTCTAAACGGCGTTTCCGTGCCGGGCTGGATGGGGGAATGATCGCCATGGGCGTGCCTCCACCAGTGCATGAGGGGATCTCCAGGGGGTTAGGTATAAACGGCACTAGGGGCCATAGGTAGTTTACTAGGATGTAACGTCTGACATGGGGCTCTGCCCCGATGGACTATAAACTTGACTCCAAAAAAAAAAAAAAAAAAAATAAAAAAAATAAAAAAAAAAAAGAGGCAATTCAACATGATCGGGTGGATAATAGCACCTGCAGGAAACTAAGTAAGATTACGGTAACCCAGTGTCAACACCCTCACCAAGAGCAGCGCCAGAAGACACAATGCCCATGGCTAGAGGTCGTCGTCGGTGGAAATAGTGGGAGGCGATTCCCAAACCTAGACTGAAGTCAGAGAATTTAAGAATTGTTGAGCCCAAATCTTACTTGGAACGTAAGACAAACCACTCGCCAGCCCCAGTGCTACCCCGTGAGTCAAAAAAACCTGTGAAAGCGCTCGTCGCAAATGTTGGAGAAGAAATGGAAATAGTCTGGGATTACCTGATAGTACGAATTTTTGTGCGATAATGACAACATGAAAACTGTGGTTCAAAGAGTCAGAGCGACATAAAGAGAAAAAACACTAACGTGCAAGGGAGTAAAATATAAGACCAGAAACCATGAGGTGGCGGCTGTTGGAATAATAATAAGCAATCCAACTTAAACAAGTCATTCGGATGTCTCCTACAAATAACCTCTGTCAAAGGCTCGGCCGACAATGATACCCAAAGAGAAATTCAAAAAAATCTGAGTTCCCCCTATCCATCTACATAACATATTAGCCAGAGGTCCCATGTGGGGGGTGAGAGTACCCACCCTATGGTGCTGGGACTGTAGTCTGAAAGGTATTCGCGAACATAAAGGTCTTGATATGCACCAAACGAATTAATGTAGCTATGAAGGAAAGGAATTACATATAAAAAAGATGGTAAGAATGAGGCAGGAAACGCACCCAAATGTTGTGAATTGAACAAGTACTCTGCAGATGTACCATTAGCTTAACGGAGATTTCTGTTTTTCCCGTCCCAACATCATTACTTACGCGCCGCAGATAGTCAACCATCCTCGTGTTCCGCCTTCAGGGAATAATTCAACTTTACTAGAAGAGGGCGTGTCTTCAGGTTCAAGAACAGCAACTTCCTGGCTGACCGAACCCTTCTCTGTGTCCGAGTTGTCCAGTGAGTCGGTCAATGGCAGGGAATTCGACATAATCGTTTCTGATCAGACTGTTCTTCTGCCTTCCTTACAAGCGGGCTTTATATCTGAATGACAGCATGAAGGCTTCTCGCCCTTCGGGGATCCTCCACAAGGCAGAGTCATCACCGAGGTTTGTAGGTGGTGGTACACAGAGTAGGCTGACCTTGATTTACAACCAAACATGGACACCGTTGCCGGCACATGCCGAGTAAGCTGACTCCGAGTCTTGCCTCGGCCTCGGACTCAAAGTACGCACTGTAAACAAAAAGCAAGGAAAGTGATTTGGAATTCCTCAGAATGACTTGGAGAAGCCTCGTGTTTTTGTTTGAAGTATTGCAGAAAATTCTCATTGGTGCCAGCTTCAAATTTCGAACCATTAGCCTGCAAGCCATTTTCCTGCGCTTCTAGACTCCTGAAATTTGAAATCCCACATTCATCTCGACTGGGATATGTATTCTATAAATAAATGCTCGTAAGAAATAGACGCATGTGGACGGTTGATTCTTATCATATCCGCCATGTTTCGTTCCTGGAACACCGGCCCATCAGGCCTCAGGCATAAGCACTTCATACTAATTCGGAGAGTCGGTAATGTACACCCAAATGGATCTGCAGAGATCCGACGCAGCTTTGGCCACAAAATCGCGGAGGCACCTCCCTCACATTAATATTATGTGGTAGAATTCTCGGTCACGCAGTGTTGTCATAGAACACTCTTGAAATTTAAGCGCGAGGATATAAGCGAAGAATATTTTGATATCATTTTTGATTGGGTGTTGACTAGGTGTAGACCAGAACCTAGGCTCTGTTGTTAATTCGCGGCGCATAATCTGCCTTAGGTTCGGGGCGTGGTGCTATATATGTAGATCTGGAGGAATGTAAGTGAACCACATAGTGTATATATCCGTAGCGGCTGGTCTCGGGACAAACCATTTTGAAGTGATGTTTTACTTGCATTGGATGCCTTTCTGACTTGAGCTCGCCATCCAGGTTATGACGTCGTTTGCCAAACGGATTCCAACGGTCGAGCAGCAAGGGAAGCGTGCAGTGAAGAAATGGAAGTGAGAAGTTGGAGAGAAGATTGTTGCCGGGAGCTGGCATCATAGTGGCTTGCGGCGGGAGGGTAAGTAATGCCGACCCAGCCTCCTACCCATTCGTTGCACCGTGGTTGAGTCATCTGAGGGGTGAACGCAATGTTTTATCTAAGTGATTTAGGTAGATTAGTAATACTGATAAGAATGATCCGAGATAACACCGACAACTTTAAACTGCTCAACCACTGTGCAACGCCTGGCACAAAACATTTGTAAACAAATGGTGCCACACTTGGGCAACACGCTACCCAAGCGCTATTACTCACCACCACCACAAAGCTTCCTCGTGAATACTCCAAGCATACCTAATAAATTGCATTTGACAATTTGAAAAGCTCTGGAGGTTGAAATATATTCGGTTGATGAAGAAGTTAGTGCATATACTTGTAATTGAAATTTATTGAATGGGTGGCCAGATGTATTTGTGAATCTTGTCTGCAGTCAGGTATCAGTGAAATGAATCTTTTTAAGTCAGTATTTAAAAAATGACCCCAGAAGTTTGGTTTATTGTCTTTCCTGCTACATAAATTGTCTTTGGTCATCAGGTCAATTTTAGATGTACTACAATCATATGGACATCCGTTAAAATTCAAACTAAAACTTCCTGTTCACAATATAACTTATTGGGTATGCTTGGAGTATTCACGAGGAAGCTTTGTGGTGGTGGTGAGTAATAGCGCTTGGGTAGCACATTGCCCAAGCGTGCTGACATAACTTGAATGCAACGTGTTTTGAGACTCCGCGCTGTGGCACCATTTGTTTACAAATGTTTTGTGCCAGGCGTTGCACAGTGGTTGAGCAGTTCCAATAGCACTTAAGCTTGGTGGCGTGCGCCCGACTCCGACATGTTTCCACTCGAGGTATGGCATACATACATGGACATGTAACTAATAGGCAGTGGGTGGGTGGGTGACGAAAATGAGAAAACAGCTTAAACTAAAGAGAGGTTGTGAGCTATTTCAACGAGAGCCTTACAAAAATGAAATGGGAATCGCACCTAGCTGAGGGAGTGAGATGTTGAAACGAGAGCCTTACAGAAAGGGGCGTTTCATCTCACTCCTCAACTGGTGGTGCGAGTCTAAAATAAGCTGTGATCCAAGCGTGGATCGTGAAGCTCGAGTCCAAGCGTGGATGTAGAGTTTGCCAGCGGGCAATTGAGCAGCGGCTCATAGTCGCATGTTGGCGAACGTGACGACTATATTGTATGCGTGTAACTCAAGCTTTGGTCAGTGCTTATTGGACTTGAGTAAACATAGTTTAAACTCGATAAAGTTGTCGGTGTTATCTCGGATCATTCTTATCAGTATTACTAATCTACCTAAATCACTTAGATAAAACATTGCATTCACCCCTCAGATGACTCAACCACGGCGCAACAAATGGGTAGGAGGCTGATGCCGACCTGGAGTTATAGCCATTGTGTGCCCTTCTTCCGAACTCTCAGGAACCTCGTGGCAGTGAAGCACAAAGCGCTGATAAGAACACAGAGACTGGGAAGGAGAATCGGACGCCACCATACAAATGATGGCGACAACAATGCTCCAGCTATCGGAGTACCTTCATTACCACATTAGCTTTGAAGCAGAAAAGTTGTACAAAGGGTGTTCACCGACAAGGCCGCCTAACCCTATTTTTAACGGATGTAAGTTTTAAATCAATGTCGGCGAATGCAGTGACTCACCAGTGAATGTAAAACAGACTCCCAATCTCGCGCCCATTTCGCCATCGTTTTTAGCGAGGGAACTCACCATCGGCGGAAGCATGCTGGCATCTAGGAATGCATGGTCAGCATGGTCAAGCAGACAGCGATGCGTAAACTCACATGCTCCAGAGAAGAAACCGTAAAGAACAGCGAATATCAATGTACCAATAGCAGTATTCACTGCAAGGGTACAAATGACCAAAATCGCGGCAATAAATACGCAGGGTATGATCACGTTGTAGACACCGAAACGATATACAAATAGGTTTGGGACAATGCGTCCTGCAGCGCTACCTGCATTCATTATCATGATCTGCGTCAAGTTATTAAGAAGGTGAGCTCATAGTTAGCAGGGAGACGCCGCTTAAAGTGTAGAACACCAAACCAGGTTTGACACCACTTTTAATCACATTCAGTTGTATGAAAAAAAAAAGGGGAAGTAGAGACTTGAAGGGTAGATGTCATCCTGAAAACAATCAGAAAAGTAACATGAAAGGAGGATGTAGCCTCACCCAATGATCGTGATGGTATAGGGGATATCTCTCAAGAAGATGCGCAAGTCCTTGTATGTACTGCTTTCTTTTCTAGAGGTGGGGGGAAGTCGGGGCTTCACCAGGGCTTCATGAGGCAGATCGCAATTATCAAGAGCATGGCATTCAATCTAACACTTGCCCAGACTCCGGAATGAAATCTTCAGACTGCAACCGTGCGAAGAAGGACAAGAAGTATAAGCAGTCCAAGACAGACAGTGGTGACTCAGGCGAGCGCAGGAGCCAAGGCAAAGCTGCCATAGCTCTCCCCCACTATGACATTTCCTTAAAAAGAAGGTATGACAAATCTACAAAGAATGGTAAGCCATAGTTTATGCCGCACATAATTTATAAATGGTGGAATGGTGCAGTGGTTAAGTATATTGTGGTTATTTAGTCATGTGATTGATCCTTCTAAGGATGTGGGTTCAATTCCGTTCTAGTGAAATTATTTTCTGCTGCACTTGCGGAATTGTCTTTTATTTTTTACTTATACACCAGGGTAAAAGGTTGGAAAGGGTTAGGTTAGGAATATTTTTTTTCTCTGTGCAGTAGCACACTCTCAGTTAGGTCAGGAAGTTAGGTTAATATTTGGTTGGGGTTATCACCATGGTAGAAACCGGTGTTTCAGTGATGGACACACCTGCTCATTCTTAATTAGATTAGGAGGGTAGGGTACTTTACTATAGTTTAGGGGTTAGGAGGGTAGAAGCTTGAGAGAGCACACTAGTAGCGCGCACTCTCGAGCTTCAGACTTAGTGCAATGCATTGCTCTAAGTGACTAAGTCGTGAGCCAATGTAAAATGGATCCGCGAGTCCCACGAGGAAAGGCTCACTTCGCACAACTAGTTTGTTGCACTCAAGTTTTTTAGACCTTTGAATAGTATGACTGTGACGACAGTTCCCACTGCTGTGGCCTGGGTCGAGGTGGCCAAAGTCGCGTTAACGAGGATTAACGCGACTCTGTCCTGACTTTGAAAATGAATGCTAGGGGGGGAAACAACTAAAAAAAAACATGTAATAAGACATCCAAGATGTGTAAATGACTCTGATGCAAATGTTTGAACAGTCTAGCTCTTCTTATGCCGTTTCAGAAGATTGTTGAAAATGCCACCTAAGTTTGAGGGTTGATTGAACATGCAATACATAAGACAAGGTGCATTTTTTTGTGATAGGTGTGTAAAGGTATACTCCATGAACATACTTGCCAAGTTTCATCTGAATAGTTCCAGAAATGCATGAGATATCCTTGAAACACTCTTTTTCCCTGCCAAAAGTTTCGACCTTTGTGAATGGAAAATTTTTACTTGTTTGTCCGGACTTTCAGCACTTTAGTGAAGGAATGCTCGCTTCGCTCGCAACCATATATGGAAGGTCAGTGATTACCGGTACATCACATGTGTCATAGTGGGGGAGAGCAAGGGCAGTTGCCAAGGCAAGTTCAAGTTGTGTGTCCCTGTATATTTGTGGGGGTGATGTCCAGCGATCGAAAGCAGTGACGATGATGCTGAGGCCAAGCTGAGCCAGGCTGAGCCACTCATCATCACAACTCGGTCGAGGCCAACCACGTCCATGAAGAAGGCCGTGACAACATCTGAGCATAAGACCAAGGTATTTCTATTTTACTTAACTTGCAATCCTTCTCAATTGACGCACATATGTTCAGAACTCGAAAGACAAGTCTTATCACAGCAAAAAACAAGACAATGACACTGAGGCTACTTCTGGCTCTGATTCTACAAAGTCCTCGACCTCTAACGACGACAATTCTGACAATTCTACAAGCTCATCGGAGGATTCGCTTGAAGGTGTACCAGAAATCGATCTAACGAAGATCTTTGGCACTGAGGTATGCCTCTTAGCTTTCATTGCCTGTCAGACTGCTCACTATTCTTGAATCTCAGCGCCCTCATATCATTGGAGATGAAGAATCATCCTTCCTGGATGATGGTACACTCTTCGACCTCGACGACCAGGATGTTGAAATGGCATCACGCCATTCTCAACCTTCTTCTGCTGCAGGTGACTTACCTCCTCCATTGACTGACTCTGATGGACTCTCTGGGGCTGATAAGCTAGCTGAAGATGAAGATGATGAGTTATATCACCTCAAGCTGATGATGGACAAGCAAAAGAAAAAGGTCTGTTTGCTTTCCTCAACCTCGACTTGTATGCTCACTCCCCTCACATACAGAGCCAAGGGAAAGGAAATGCGAAGAAGAGCAGGCGACAGGTATGTCCATCATGCAACCTTCGCCACTGATGGTCATGACCTCCACACACAGGCCAGGGAGGAGGACGGTGAAGATGCAGAGGCTTCTGAAGTCCCGGATATCGAAGTAAAGGCGAAGCCCACTAAGAAAAAGGTATCTTTGCCCTCTCTTCCACATCGACCACGATGCTCATTGCCCATGATGGCTCAAAGGGCCGCCGTGATACGGCGTTTTATGCTGATTCTAATTTCTCTATCCTCTCCAGCAACCGACGATTGGGACGTCGCGCCCTGCCGTCATCAAGAAAGAACCGGGATCATGAAAGAAGAAGGATCATGGGCTTCAGTCAGCTTCCACAGCCTTCGACATTGTGCCACCGCCACCTGGGGTGAAGGATGTTCGACTCAATGACCAGCATGACACTGTGCAGGCAATCATTTGGGCTGAGATTGCTCAAGCGACGAAGGACGTCTTCCTGCGGGACTCGTGGGTTAAAGCTAATGAGCGAATGACTTATCGCACGAACCTCATCAAGGACGCTTGCGACAAGGTGAAGAAGCAGTACCCTGGTGCTAAAGAGGTCCGAAAACATGTGAAGGATGACGAGAAATATGCCAAAGAGCTCAGCAAGCTGGTAAGTCGGTCATACTCTTTGACTTCCATACTCACCGATACAATGTCAGATGCTCAATCGCCTTTCGAACGTTCATTCTCTCTAGTCAAGGTAGCAGGTGCTCATCAACTCCCCGTCTTCAAACTTGGAAAGGATCCGGAATGTCTCGCACACGTCAAATCCCTTACCAAGGAACGTCTCTACATTTTCCCTGGCACATGGGGTGGAGAAGATAACAACATAAGGACCTGCTCCCCTTTGAAACACTCGATGGCAATGTCTAACACCATGTGTTTAGACATGGGTTCCAAAGGCAGACAGCGCATATCGAACGAGGCCATCTCTGATGGTCTGAAGGAGAGTTTTTTTGCGAATCCTCGGGCCATTGGCTTTCAGTATCTCTCTGATTATGTCTCCAGCCTCGAGGGCCACATGGAGAAAGAGTTGCCCATTTCCATGATTGCTCTCTACGCTACTGGTGTAAGTCTCTCATCTTCGCACAACTGCATCCACTAACATTCTGTGAAGCTTTTTGCTTCGTTATATGAATTCCAGACTGGAGTTTACTGTCAAGCAAGTTTGAGGGAAATGTCTTTCAATTGGTCTATCGCCATCATTGCGGCGTGCTGGAGCAGTGGAAGAAGAACAAACCTCAACGTGTCAAAGCTGTATGACAGCGTCGTGTAAGTGACATCTATCTCAAAGTTGATCTATCTGATGGTCCTTTGCCAGTTGGTTTTCCCTTATGCTAGTGATCCGTGCCAGAACCAAGGCTAGATATCAGCTCTTGGAGAAAGCTGTGAGGTTTTTGTATGGCGCACAAGTGTTGGATCCGCCCCCAAATCCGTCGTAACTCCAACTTGTTCTCTGCAGTAAACGATGAACTACGTCCAGCTTCAAGTTGGCCCTGGCACGACGTTCAAATTACGCACTTGGTTACCATCAAAGATCATTCCCGTACACACACTTGTTCTAGCCTATCTCGTCGTACTGACATATCTACAAGCGTAAACCATGATGCGGCGGTGTTGGTCCACTTTCGGATAGAGCAAGTTGTTGCACTCAGAACAAAAATGCAAGGAAGCCTGTTTTAGTTAATAAGGCGGAATCGTTAGATTTGGTTGTCTGATATAGTCACTCTACAAACCATGATGAAAGTATAGGTGTGGGTGATTATTGATTATTGGTGCTGAGTGCTGATGGGTGATGCGGGTAGGTCGGGATTCATCAACCTTGTGATTCAACATGGGTAATGCCCTCTCTCTACCTGTTTCAATTGGAATTGGCTTTTACGTTCTTTTGTGATAGCTCTTGTGTTTTCGTTTGGCGAAGGTGATGTCCATTAACTGTAGATTAGTGATCGTTGCAAAAAGACGAGATGGGAGAAAACCATGAACCTGAGATGTAGTTCCAACGAACAAGACACAATCGCGCACTTAGGACGATGAGAACATAGCCAGGAGCCAACAAACGAGAGTAAGGACAATGGGGAGTGGGGAGGTTAACAATGAGAGCTGGGGAATGGGGGCATAGTGGAATTGACAAGGGGCAAACCGCTAACGCCAGTAATGGGGAGTGGTTGGGCGCCAAAGACAGAGAAGAATCAGAAGATAAATACTGCCAAGAATATGCCATATGGCTCGGTAGTCTCTATGACAGCGCTTTTCACATATATGCGAAATCGCGTTTGTCAGAATTCTGTAGCTTTGGTTATGTTTGCTACCTCGGCATTTCCCTTGACAGAATTTTTGCGAGAAGCCTCAGTGCATCTATATGAGTGCCAGCGCCCCACGACATTGAATGTCCCCACTCTTTCCTTCTAACTGATGGCCAGCACTCCATCCTCTGAGCTCATTCCAACCCCCAATCCCTCAAACTTGACCTTCACAGTTGCCACGGTTGCCGTGGCCCTCACCGTCTTTCTTCCTGCCGCACAAGGGAAAACTCCGACTGGTAAACCTGCAAAGGCCAAGCTCAAGACCAACAAGAAGAACAAACAATTCAGCTATGATTTCGATAACACCAAAGACAACTACATTGCATTCTTGAACCAGATTCTTGCTGCTCATGGACTTGCTACAAAATACGGGCCAGTAACGTCGTCTTCTCGGTTTCCAATCAAGATTCTCACCCCACCAGCCTGCATGTAAGTCTTTCGTTTATAATCAGTTAATGGCACACTCACAGTCAAGTATCTAGCAAAGCTGATGCCATTGATGTGGAACGGCACAGCGAATACAAAGATTTGATCGATAACACGCGCGAGAAGAAGGTGAACAAGCTCACAGTCCTAGTCCACATAAGTGCTGTCAAGGATGCATCAAAGAAGGTACGTTGAGTATCAATAAATTCATGTATTGGTCTAATTTGCAGTAGCGTAAGGCGGGTGGGCCAGGTTCTGAGAGTGATAGCGGTTCAGATGGACAGGAGATTGATGAAGGCAGTGGTGAGGATGAAAAGGTAAGCCCTTAGTTCTGCTTTTGCCTGTAGCTGAGTCATGGTCTCGCGCACATTAGGGCTATACTGCGATGGACCGGGAACTAGGTCGCCTTCGTGGTCTCTTGGAGAAGAAATATCAAAACCCAAACGATTCAGGCTACACCTACATAACCAATGACGGCAAGCGCCTACCGCTCACACCAATTATGCTAGCCCAATGGTGCAGAGCACTGGTAAGACTCATTTTTGGATCCTTTCGTCAACACTGACCACTGCCTCTTTCCTTCTATGTAGTACGACAACACAGCGACCCTTTCTGACCCTCCCAACTGCCAGGCCTTTGATATAGCCAATCGTGGCTGGCTTCTACCTGGACGAAGCCCAACCAGCAACAGTTCTAGCTCCTCGACTAATTCTCCTTCAGACAGCCTTGGCCATGTCGCCTCTATCTTCTCGACCCTCACATCCCTTCTTGGTGCAAAGAATCTCCCATCCCCAATCCTCCAACCCCCTACCCCTAGCCCAGCCTCTCCAGCACAAAATACACCTACCAAGCTTACACGCTTTCTTCACCATGCCCAAGATAACTTAGGAATTCCCAACGCGCTCGAATGCGAGGGCCAGCTTTCTCATTGCCAGTATGGCCCCAATATTATCCCCTACGTGTCCGATGCTGCTATCGCGAAGTGTGGTTTTACTGAGGGTGATGTCATTTGTCTCAAGCGTGGTGCAGAGGCTTGGTGGGCAAGCCCGGAGGCCAAACGTAAGCGTGCACAGGTGGCGTCGCCCTCACGCGATATCACACATGCTATTCGTTTCGAGAAGCAGTTTGTTGAAGGAGGGTCTGCATCATACTTTGGTTCAGGCATGGAAATGGGTTACAATGGCCGTAGTGACGAGTATGAGTGGTGGTACTATTGTGACAAGGTGAAGGAGCTTGTCAAGGTCCCCGCAGGGCAGGTCCCAATCCTGGCAGCTGAATACTCAGATGCTCATGAGGGAGAGGACGATTTCTGATACCATCTATTCCTGCTTTTCGCCTTGTTGGACTCTCAATACATACTGTAGTAACCACTAAACTGACATTACATATCACCATTATTATTCTGCCTGTCATTACTCTCATTATTTGATGTATGCGCTAAAATGATGTCCAACTGTAACCTAAACAACATATCCCGAAGCTCGAAAGAAATTCCATGCCATCTTTGATGTAATACTCTCACATGCCCAATCAATCAAACCCAGTGACTCATCAAGCCAGTTGCGATGTAGAAACGCTTTGATTGTGGAAAAAGCTTGCTCGATAGGGTTGAGGTCAGGTGAGTAGGGTGGAAGGAATATGAGTTTGCAGTCTAAAAGTCATCAAAGGCAATTGTTCAGAGAGTTAGCTTAACAATGACTTACGAGCTTCATCTTCAACCAAGTGCCGAAGCTCTTCAGAATGGTGAATGTTGCAATTATCAAGTAGAAGGACACTTCGGGGACCTGGCCATGGGTTGGTCAATGGAATCTGAATGAATATCAATTTTTCATGCACATAACAAAGAATTGATTCACTCACCACATGTTCTCGCACAAAGTTTGTGAAGCGCGCACTGGTGACAGAGCCAGGGATAACGTCGTATGCCATGATACCTTGAATCGTGAGAACTGGTAAAATAGAAACCCTCTGGCCGCAAACAAAAATCCTTTGCTGGAAGCATCGTCGGCCTTTCAAAGACCAGCCCATCTTTCTAAGTGAAGTCTTGCTATTGCGAGCTGCCTCGTCAATACTCATGAGCTGTGCTGGATCAGTCACAAGTTCTGCAATGCGGTTCATGAACATGGAGCGCTCCAGTTCATTACGCTCAAGCGCATGAGCAGAGACAACTTTTCGAGAAAAATGAAGGCGATGCAGGGTCCTTAGCAGGGTGGGAACGGAAACACAGACACCATGGCGCCGGTGCAATTCCTCCTGAATCTCGTCAAGGTACAAACAGTGTTGTTGGTTTAGAAGACTCCGGATAAGCTTTATATCTGTAGGATTTAGAGTTTGATGTCATCCTTGGCCAGCAAAACGTGCAGTGGGGTTGTAAGGTACGCCGTGATCCCTGTGATATGCGAGAGTTTGATAGACAAGAGACTTCCGTACGCCAAGAATTTCACAGATTTCTTTGACTTTGTAGTGTTGAGCATGGAACAAGATGGGAATCTGTTCTTTGAGGTTGCGAGATATGTGTCGAGGGGGCATCTAGGTAGGAAATGAAGAAACTAATGGCAAAGTGTCGTAGATATATAAAGATCATATAAATAGACATATGATGTAATGAGTAAACACAACCAAAGCTGCAGAAATTTTGCAAACACGATTCTGCATAGATGCGAAAAGCACTGTAACTTTAGTGCAAAGACAATTTCTGGAACTGGTGGTGCACAATCCTCGGTATGTGTGACGACCGGTGACATTCTGTGACAGAGTGTCACAGGCCCAATTTCTTGAGACATTGACCTTGTACTCTCTACAACACCAATTCAATATATTTTTTGCAATGGGTTTGACTGAATTAAGTGAATGAATCAATTCAGTGAGTTTTCCATGTAGCAATTGCATTTATTGCTCCAAAAATGCGAAATCAGTCTGTTTTCCCTGCCAAATCAGGCAGTCTGAAGAGATTGGAATATAACTTTTCAACAATAGCACATATGAACATGATTTACAGACATATTTTACTTAGAATTTAAATTACAATCGATCTACAGGTCCAGAAATTTTATTTGTGGCCCCTGTGCCGAGATACCCTTGAAAATCGGTACTTTAACATGGTTAAAGGCTAGTAATTAAATTTCTGAACCTGTAGGATTGGGGCCACATAGTAATCTATGATTTCGTCTCTGCAAACCTAAGCCCAAATCCTATCCATTGTGAAGCTCTATAGCTCGAGAGGCAACCTTGGGCCAATAGGCGCTGCATAGCCACCAAAGTGAAATATACTGCATATTCTTATACATTTGAATAGAGAATATCTATACAATTCTGGTGCACTTTTTCTCTTGTAAATCGGTGGAGAAATGACTGAGCTACATCGTTTCAAGTTTGAGCTATCTGGGAAAGCATCACCAGTCTGCCAAATTGGGAAGGTGCCTGTTTTGGCCACCAGTTATAAAATGGCACAGCTCTCCCCCCGTCTCACATTCCTTAAAAGGAAAGATGATAGGCTGTGGGAAGGTGCACTATAATATAGTGCATGAAGAACAAAGAAAATAAATGCTGATTTGGCGGAGTGGTTAACCACAATGAATTTGTAATGCTTACCAAGGTGTTATGGGTTCAATTCTCTATGCTCCATTTCTTTTTTTATGAATCAAACAATTAGTGAGGTTAGGTTAGTGGTTGGTTAGAGTCAAGGTTAGGCATGGGGGATATTTTTCTCTCTGCGCGGTAGTGCCTTCTTGTTAGGTTAGTTGTTAGGGTTCATGGTTAGGGATAGGGATATTTTTCTCTCCGCGCGGTAGCGCGTTCTTGGTAAGGTTAGGTGGTCAGGTTAGGTGGTTAGGTTAGATGGTTAGGGTAGGTTGGGTGCTCGAGAACGCACTACTGCATGTTCTCGAGCCGACTTAGGGCAATGTGCCATTGCCCTAAGTCAGAGGATTACCATATATGGGTCGACGGTGATTGCCAGCACATCACATGTGTGAGACGGGGGGAGATGTAGGACACTTCCAGTTATAGATGGCCCAAACTTTCATTTAAGTTTGGGCCATCTATAACTGGTGGCCAAAACAGGCACCTTCCCAATTTGGCAGACTGGTGATGCTTTCCCAGATAGCTCAAACTTGAAACGATGTAGCTCAGTCATTTCTCCACCGATTTACAAGAGAAAAAGTGCACCAGAATTGTATAGATATTCTCTATTCAAATGTATAAGAATATGCAGTATATTTCACTTTGGTGGCTATGCAGCGCCTATTGGCCCAAGGTTGCCTCTCGAGCTATAGAGCTTCACAATGGATAGGATTTGGGCTTAGGTTTGCAGAGACGAAATCATAGATTACTATGTGGCCCCAATCCTACAGGTTCAGAAATTTAATTACTAGCCTTTAACCATGTTAAAGTACCGATTTTCAAGGGTATCTCGGCACAGGGGCCACAAATAAAATTTCTGGACCTGTAGATCGATTGTAATTTAAATTCTAAGTAAAATATGTCTGTAAATCATGTTCATATGTGCTATTGTTGAAAAGTTATATTCCAATCTCTTCAGACTGCCTGATTTGGCAGGGAAAACAGACTGATTTCGCATTTTTGGAGCAATAAATGCAATTGCTACATGGAAAACTCACTGAATTGATTCATTCACTTAATTCAGTCAAACCCATTGCAAAAAATATATTGAATTGGTGTTGTAGAGAGTACAAGGTCAATGTCTCAAGAAATTGGGCCTGTGACGCTCTGTCACAGCATGTCACCGGTCGTCACACATACCGAGGATTGTGCACCACCACCAGTGGAACTAAGCTAAGGGGATCAGAATTTAAGGCCTGCGGGTGTGAGCCCACAACAGATATGAAGACCACGATGACCTGATTGCTGACGTGCATGGGGAACACGAGGCTGCACATTTTTGGTCCTTCACAACTTGAGATTTGAAAAAAGTATAAATAGAACTTATAAATTCAAGTCACATGTTGGTTACAGATCTAGACCCAGGATGTCTGCGAAAGGCCAACATGCCAGGACACATGCCATAAGGTTTGCCACCAGTGGGATGGCCAATGAGCCAGAAGAAAGATGAAGCTGTCCTCAAGTGTCCCAGGTTGTGTGATAGAAGTCAGCATATATATATTCATGAGACAGAAGAAAGACAAACCTCTCCTCAAGTGTCCCAGGTTGTGCGATAGAAGTCAGCATAGTTGAATCTTTTCTTGATTTCGGCAAGGAGGTACCAGCCAGGGGTACAATATGTGATATGATTGGTGGTCCAACTGCCTCTGTTGTTGCCCGAGTGGACCTGACCTACAATACGAGCTTTCCCATCCTTTATGTGCCAAACGAGAGAGCCAGAGTCTCCCTTGGCGGCAAAGGCTTCAACACCCTCAATGCCAGCATTGTAGACAGCAAGCTCCCTGGATACAACACCGAGTGCGTTGGTGAGGGATTCAAGGCCGGAGTAGCGCCCGACAGTGAGGCCGGTGGTGTTTCCGTCTTTACCGACCATGAGACAGGGCTCTCCATCATTATCGAACTCCGCGGGGGCGGCAAGCTCCTCCCTCGTAGCACAACCAAAAATGCGGAGTTTCCTATCCTCAGGATACTTGAACGTGGTCGGACCACCACTCCGAGAGTAGAACATACGCTTTAGTTGTACTGGGGTGAACTTCGCTCCTGCATAAGGGTTGATTTCATCAGACGAGGGAGATGCGACAAAGATAAAGCGCACCAAGATCAACGACATTGCCGACAAAGCCACCCGCGACCTTGGCCTTTGCAGCCAAGAATGCTCCCCAGTCGGAGGTGTACTTGGTGTCTTTTTGGTCGACCTTGATGGAAGGGGCGTATTTGACGTGTCCGATATTGCGGTCTACCTTGATGTCCGACCAGTACTTCGTTACCTCAACCTGAAGCTTCTTGAGTTCGGCGATGGATTCCTTTTCCTTGTCCACCAGGTTTTGGTTATACGCTACGTTTTCCGCGTTCGCCGGGCTCTGATCTCCATTCGTTTGAAGTCTGACGACTTGTCTAGCAAAAACGTCAGCATCAGTTTCGTGAGCCTCAATGGCATCTGCGATCTCATCGAGTCCACGCTGGAAGCGACGCTCCCCGCAGACGCGAACATGATCCTTGGCTGCTCCGCCCTTGAAAATGTAGTCGACGGTGGTGTCCTTCCGAAGAACATGACAGGTGCTGATCCCGTAAACCTTCTCGCTGAGATTACCCTCTCTGTCCTTGTTCTCGTGCATCCACAAGGTCAGAGTGCCCTGCGAGCCCTCCATTTCCATACCCTCGGTGGTGATTGGAACAGCATGAAGAGCAGTGAGGAATCGCCGAACATAGTGGGTGGGATCCCTGGTCTCGGCATGACACATGAGCGGGGGACCTGCAAGCTTCTGCAAGACAGCCTCTCTCCATTCAACCTCAACATACTTGACACCATTATTCCGCAGAAGAGCAAGGATCTCCTGAGAGGTGTCATGGGCGGTGTCGGCCGAGGTCAGACCAGGCTTGACCCCAATCCAAACCACGACCGGTCCGATAGTGCCCTTCTCCTCCTCCCCTGGCGGACCGCGAGTGAAAAAGCGTGCGGTGTCAATGGAGGACCACAAGATACCCCGCTTGTTTAATATGCTGCAGATCTCAGGACCGACGACGTCCCAGACCTTGTTCAGCAGCGTACCGAAGACTCCGCGTAGTGATTTTATGGGGAGATAGGGGAATCGGCCGACGGGGTTGAGGTATGGTTTTGTGAGAGCATCCGTTCGGTAGACTAAGTCGGGATGATCGCGGTTGTTCCCAGTGATACCATTATAGTAGGATTGTCTTTCGAAGGCGCTAGGAGCGTGCTCGGAAACCATGGTCGTGTGGCTGGCGAAGGTGAGGGTGGAGTCGCTTGAGGTTTGGGGACTCACCTCGATACCTCGAACTGCCTCGAAGTGATGTGATTATTGTCGAATCGAATGGACGTGGGCGTATGTTTCAAATTTCGAATCCTTGGCGTGCAAGCCATTTTCCAGCGCTTCTAGACTCCTGATTCTGACTGAAAAGCTGCATTCATCTCGAATGGGATATGTATTGGACGGTTGATTCTTATCTTATCCGCCATGCTTTGGCGCAATTGGCCCTTCATCTCCGGAACACTGGCCCATCAAACCTATAAGCATTTCATACTAATTTAAATGGGATCCAGTGACACAGCTTTGGCCATGTATAGTGAAATGAAAATTGTGGAGGCACCTCCCTCGAATTATGTGGTAGAATTCTCGGTCACGCCGCTGCCTTGCTGTCATAAAACACTATTGAAATTTGAGCACAAGTATATAAGCGAAGAATATTTTGATAGCATGTTTGACTGGGTTTTGACTAGGTGTGGACCAGAACCCAGGCTCGGCATCATCAAGGCATCATAGTGGCTTGCGGCGGGAGGGTAAGTAATGCAGACCTGGCGTTATAGCCATTGCGTGCCCTTCTTCCGAACTCTCAGAAACCTCGTGGTAGTGAAGCACAAGGCGCCGATAAGAACGCAGAGGCTGGAAAAGAGAATCGGACGCCACCATACAAATGATGGCGACAACAATGCTCCCGCTATCGGAGTGCCTTCATCTCATATCAGCTATAAGGTAGAAAAGTTGTACAAAGGCATTCACCGACGAGGCCGCCTAACCCTATTTTTGACGGATGTAAGTCTTAAATCAATGTCGGCGAACTTTGCATTGACTCACCAGTGAATGTAAAACAGACCCCCAATCTCGCGCCCATTTCGCCATCGTTTTTAGCGAGGGAACTCACCATCGGCGGAAGCATGCTGACATCTAGGAATGCGAGGTCAGCGCGGTTAAGCAGACAGCGATGCGTAAACTCACATGCTCCAGAGAAGAAACCGTAAAGAACAGCGAATATCAATGTACCGATAGCAGTATTCACTGCAAGGGTACAAATGACCAAAATCGCGGCAATAAATACGCAGGGTATGATCACGTTGTAGACACCGAAACGATATACGAATAGGTTTGGGACAATGCGTCCTGCGGCGCTACCCGCATTCATTATCACGATCTGCGTTTATCAAGAAGGCGAGCTCATAGTTAGCAGGGGGACGTAGCTTACAGTGTAGAACGCCAAACCAGGTTTGACACCGCTTTTGATCGCATTCAGTTGTATGAAAAAAAAAGGGAAGTAGAGACCAGCAAGGGTAGATGTTGTCCTGAAAACAATCAGAAAAGTAACATGAGAGGAGGGTGTGGCCTCACCCAATGATCGTGATGGTATAGGGGATATCTCTCAAGAAGACGCGCAAGTCTTTGTATGTACTGCTTTCCTTTTTAGGGGTGGGGGGAAGTCGGGGCTTCATGAGGCAGATCGCAATTATTAAGAGCACGGCATTCAATCCAGCACTTGCCCGGACGCCGGAATGAAACCCTAGCGATCCGTGGAACCAAGCATTGAGCATAATCGGGTGAATGGCACCGCCGACTGCAGATCCCTGCGGGCGGAAACCAGTCAACAATAGAGTATATGGTCACATATCTATGACAAACCGAGGTAGCGATTCCGATGGCGAGAGCCCTCCGTTTTCGAAAATAATGGGAAATAACACCTAACCCAGGAATATATGTCGCACCAACTGCGATGCCTATGCCGAGACCTTGCGTCAGAAAGACCTAATGAAGGTCACGTCAGGACGACGAAGACCTTCTCTAATATTTACCTGATAATATTGTTCTGCTTCAGTTATCGAAAGCATGAACAGGCAGAAAACCAAAAGAAAGGAACCCCCGATCATCAGATGATAGCTGTAAGGGAAGGTTATTGATAAAATTCCAATTGATATCAACGTCACATACAAGTATCCAGTGTCGAAAGCTCTCCCAACAAATAATCCAACTGACATGACCAAAAACAGCTGCACGCTGCCTATCCAGCTACACCAGGTTTAGGTCAGTCGCTTATTTCTGCCGAGCCCTAAGCGAGCAGGGAGGTTGCAGACCTAATTTGGGAGGATGTGTAATTTTTTGCCAGATATTCCCGAACGTAGAAATCTAAGTGGTCAAAGGCGCAAATCAGGTAGGAACGTGTGCGTATCTGCATGACGTAGGCGAACCGTTGTACACTCCATAAGCGTTAGTGTAACTGCAAGCAATTCAATCCCTGTCAGCGTCCTGGCACATGGTTAGGTATTACGTACCCAAACGTACAAAACTGGGCTATCCACCTGAATGGCCGATTATCAGCATCACTCGGGGAAAAAAAGTCGCCAGCGGCCTCACACTCCTAAGACGACCATCCATGCCCTCCTGCCGCCTTCAGGAAATGTGGGGTTCGGGTCAACCTGCCCGTCGCTGGGGTCCAAGCTGCTCACATTGCTGAACGACTTCTCCTTCTCCATTGACACCAGGCTGACATTCTTTTCAAGATCGTTCACTGATATTATTTTGTCATTCGATCCACTTGGATCTTGCGTATCATCGTTGACGAACGATCGGTTAGAATCGTTTGAGTCACCCATATCAGTCGTGAGTCGTGGAGAGGTCGTCTAAAGCTGTCAGTTGAGGGAAAAGAACGAAGGAGCGAAACCCATTTATCAGTTGCCGAGGATGGGGTCATTCGGAGTTCGTTGACAGGATTTTATAATAGGTCGTTGAAAGGGGGTCAGGAACGCCCAAGAAAATATAAGTATACCGGCGGCATATGGTAGCCGGCGGATGTTCCGAGAGCATTCCGAAGGGATGGCGATTGGGGAGGTATGGGCCGAGAGGATTGCGTGTGATCAAGACAGATGGCTCTTTCAGACGTCGACATACAATTACGACCCCACATGCGCAAGAACGCTTCCATAGGTCTCACCGCGCCCATGATAGATCACGATAGTAATACGTGGCAAATTGAACCATGCAGTTGGGGCTCAACCTCGGGGAATAATCAGCAAGTTGAATCGATGCTTAATGACGAACTTCATCGAAGAACATTCGCTGTTGGGCCAGATTTGACAAAGCAAGGCGTCAAGCATCACGAAAATATATATATGGAGTTCGCCTTCGGATACAAATCAGCTATATCTATGGAAAAGCCTGGTATCAAGACGGGAATTAACTGACCATTAATTAGATAAACGAATGATAATGTACAATCACATGTCCCTGAAATGTCCCCATGTCACCTATGTTATCCATCATCGGTGTCGGGCCGACTATCTGAAGGCAGTGTTGGGTCTGTAAAGCTATGGTTGCACTTGACGCAGACGAAGAAAAGGAGCATGCGCGTCTCTTTTCGCTTGGATTGATCTTGATAGAATACAGCACTAGATGACAGGTCATTTACAACACGTCACGAGGAACTGAAACGGGGCATACTCCTCATGACCACACCGGGGACAAAGGATGTTGGAGTGAGCCTAACGATAAGAAATCAGCTCTTGAAGAAAGCTGGAGGTGTTTGAATGGCGCACGAGTGTTGGATCCGCCCCCAAATCCGTCGTAACTCCGACTTGTTCTCTGTGAACGATAAGTGCTCTACGTCCAGCTTGGCCCCACGACGTTCAAATTACGCACTTAGTCACCGTCAACAGATCATTCCTGTACACACACTTGTTCTCGCCGATCTCGTCGTACTGACATATCCTGCAAGCGTAGACCATAATGCGACGGTGTTGGTCCGCTTTCGGATAAAGCAAGTTGTTGCACTCAGAACAAAAGTGCAAGGAAGCCTGTTTTGGTCAATAAAACGGAACCATTAGCGTTGATTTGTCTGATATAGTCTTTCTACAAACCATGATGAAAGTAAAGGTGAATGGAATTTGAACGGAATGCTGACTCAGGCCTCAGGGTCCAGGCAAAAAGATCTTTCAAGCTCCGACACAGTTCAACGAAACTCGTGACCCTTCGCCTCCGCCACTCTCAGCTACCGTCGAGCTATGCGCTCAACTTTACGCCTTGGTTCTTTTGCCGTGACTCGACCTCAAAATCTTGCGGGCTTTACTGTCTTCTTTTGCGTTCGCATATTCCGAGATGGCCTGGTGCATTTGATCTCCCACACGCCGTTAGCGAGGCCATCTGCCAACTACGACGGGAGCTCCATTCCTAACGCTGCGGTATCTTCTGATGGTCTGGGGTGACATCCATTCCCCGGAGAGACATCTTCTAGGGTCGCCGCCGTTAACTAATTCCCAAGGCGCGGCGCTGCTCAAATGCTCGAAAGCAATCTTACATAGCCTGGTCTGCGGTTTGAATAGTCTTGATCCGCGTGTTTCTTCGCAAGATATCTTCAAGTTCTTCTTCTTCTTGAGGTGAAGCTGGCTGCTGCCTCTGTAAGAAGATACGGTGGCCCCACAGATATTGTAAGGCTCGGCTTTTGTTCACTGATTAAGGTACCGTCCTCTTGCTTTTGGGCCGCTTTGCCTCGCGTCTGGGCGCCGTTATATTGACGCTTTTTTGCGCCCGAGCGGACTGAAACGAGTGCGATTTGCCTGACTGCCTCTGAAGGTCACTTCGTCACAAGCCCGTTGAGCACTTGTCTTGCGACCTCGGCACATGTCAATTGCCCTCTAGCTCAGGCAACGTCTGGGGCATGGGCTTGTGCGACCCGCCTTTTCGTCCTCCCCTTCTATATTTCCGTCATACAGGTGATGATCAACAAAATGTCAATCTCTCCTTACGTGGTGAATTTCCAAAATTGTATCCCTCTTGATCGAAACTTTCCGGTAATCGGCACCTCCCACTTTGAAGGTTGCAGCCTTTAGGTGTCACCCAACACGCCGTTGCCACGGGCAATGCTCAACCTTAAGCGAGCAACGCTGTCTTCACAAATAATTTGTTCAGTTCAACGCATGAGCCCCTGCGCAACTTTGTTCATCATACAGCGGCACTTTCCAGCATCGTTCCGTTCCGATGCCAGGGCAAGCCTTGGAACTTGGAAGTATTTCACGACACTCAACATAGAAGAAGATTGAAGGGTCAGTCGACCCTGATTCTCCGCAAGTTCGCCACGCACGACCTGCAGAGGAACCGAATATCCCATTCGTGAATTTCATCACAGGTAAGAAAAATTCAAATCCACTCAGCGTCTGTTTCGGACGCGCTCCCTTTGCAAAAATTTTCCGCATTGATGGTCTTTATTTTTACGCTCATTGGAATATTTAGCACACCCAAATCGGGTCCGTCGACTTCCAAACACGTAGTTTCAGGTTCAGATTGATTTCGCCGTTTGGGGGGCTAAAAGTAAGTGGGTAAAATCACTCTTACCTGAAGGCCCGTTGAGGTAAAATTTCAAGAATCGCTGAATCGGCTTGAATCGGCTGCTGACGATGCTCAAGTAGGCGCGAAAGCTTCATTAAGATTAACTGAGAAAAGGCGAGATAGTTTGTTTTTTACGTACAGGGTCCAGCTAGGGTCTTCCTGAATGATCTCCAGCCCTCCGCATCGGTTTCGAGGGTCTCCTTGCTTCCTATAAAATGGCCGGGTCTCTAGACTCCCCAATTCAAGGCTTTCTCGCTGTCCACTCCTTCACTTTCTCCTGCGGTCCTCGCCTGATATTACGAAATGAAGTTCACCATCATCTTTACCATCCTTTCCGCTCTCTTCTTCGCCGCCGTTAGTGCTGCTCCGAGCCTTACCAATGCGCAACGCCTCGCTCGTGGTTGGTCACCTAATCCACCCGCAAGGCGCACGACACCTGTCGCTGGTGAATATATATTTCCCTTCTTCTCGCTCTGCGTCTGACCAAAACTGCCCCCACAGCGGCGAAGAGGGGCCAGCCTTCGGGAATTCACAACTCTTGCAACACTGGAACCATGCACTGCTGTAAGTTCTTCAATGTGATTACCCTCCCCTTTTGGTCAACGTCTAAACCAATCTAGGCAACTCCGTCACTTCTAGCAACAGCCGAGTGGCTAGCACTCTCGCCGGTTTGCTGGGCATCGTTCTGCCGCACAATACCGCCGTCGGAATCACTTGCAGCCCTCTTTCCGCTGTCGGTCTGGGTCACGGTGGCACCTGGTAAATAACATCTACTCTTACTCCGGGAGATTTGTTTTTCTTATTGTTGATATCATAGCACCCAACAACCTGTCTGCTGCACTGGAAATAACTTCAGTGGCTTGGTCGTTGTCGGATGCTCTCCAAGTGGGTCAACCTTTCACACTTCATCCTCGAATATCTGTTGACTCGTTTCCTTTCAGTCAACATCAACGTGACTTAAGGAGCTAAACCTAAATGTGCCGACGTTGTGGCAATATCTAGACCCCGTTCTTGCAGGACTTTAGACAGCTTCTCCGCTCTCGTTACAATCGTGGTTCACTCCTTTACCACATTTATTTTTACTACGTATACCCTATAAATAATTCTCAGCTCCTCGGCTCGTTTGATTCGGGATGTCGGGTGCCTCTTTGGCCGTGTAGTGAGAAACGGCCCTGCGTTAGAACTCTTGACACGTACACAAACGCGAGTGCGCAGCCATTAGAATTTGATCCCGATTCAGTGCTCCGATATTAGATTGAAGAACCAACTGCTTCCAGGGCACGATACGCTTCTAGCTCGTAAAGCTATTGAACATCCTTAGCTTAACCGACGTAATGATCGCGATGCTCAAAACTTTCAGAAGCACGGCTACCGCGTTCAATGTACGCGACTCTCAAGAAAAATATAACGGTAACCGATGTGTATGTGTTCTTCAATTTCAACAACAAGTTCAATAAGGTGTGGTTAGATTTAAATTTTAAGCTGAGCCGTGCATAACAACATTTCCGACGATCCACTCATCGGAACGAAGATACCACGAATA
The DNA here is from genome assembly GCF_000143565.1 of Laccaria bicolor S238N-H82. NCBI lineage: Eukaryota > Fungi > Basidiomycota > Agaricomycetes > Agaricales > Hydnangiaceae > Laccaria > Laccaria bicolor. The sequence goes on from NW_001889878.1 coordinate 1,207,539, forward strand.
TTGTGTCCAACTCCCAATTGTAAAATAAATCCTGGCTGGGCAAGAAAATGTTCTTACAGTGCCCGCGGCGCTCGCCACCCTCGCGCAACATGGATAACCTCTACGAAGATCATCGTTTTTCCTGAACCACAATAGAGGGGTGACATGCTCGACACATGGCTACGTCAAATATTGTGATGCTCAGTATCTGCAAAGCAGCTTATTTTTTGAATAGCCCTCAGGCCAGGGGTCTGGGCAAGAATTTCAAGTGTTCGCTGACGCTCTTACTTTCTTGATAAAATTCAATTATGCGTGGTTAAGGCTGATAGGGACAGTGTTCTGTTTTATTAAGCGGATTTTGATATATTGAAAAGTGTAGTTTCATGGGTTCATTTCGTCCACGCGACTTCAAAAAAAAAAAAAAAAAAAAAAAAAAAGCTGCTCTACTAGTCAAATCTAAACATTTGAAAGAAATTAGAGGGAATGGTGGGGGGATATTCATACAAAGGTGGCAAATGTACTCAGTATGCCTCGTCTGATCAGGGGGATGTATAGTCTCTCTGCGTGTACTGCAGGACCAATGCACAATTCGGTGAAACATAAATAGATTTGTGTCTATTTATAGACATGCCCACTTGGACCGTTGAACGCGTCGTTCCATGTATTTGAGTACGAATTGTTCCTCTGGTTTTTTTGTTTTCTGATTTATATACTAGACATAAAGCGTTTCAGAGTGGACCAGAAACCGTTGAAGAGGGAAGATATGTCAGCCTGGCCCTCGCCGCGAAGAATTCATCAAGCTTTGAGTCCAGTCGTTTCCCGACCTTCGGTCTCCTTTCACAAGAAATTATGTACACCCCTCAAAAATGCTTCTAGAATACAGCGTCTCAAGCCCGCGAGAGTGGGAGCATTACCGACCTCCTCGGCAAGTTACCAATGATCGAAAAGCATATACTTTATCGCGCCACCTGCAGTCTGGTCTGTAGCCTGAGCGTAACGTGTTGAGTAGCTAGAATCCGACTTCGAGCTCGTAGGGTCCTTTCAGACCGCGCTTTTTGTAGGCCTAGTGCTGCGCTTTGTTACGTGGTTGTGGCAAACAGAGCCTGAGGTCGCTGGTGCGTTGAGAACGCTAGTATAGTGTGGTATGGTACGTGTACGTGTGCGAGTAGGTTGGGATAAATAAAAGTGGGGTGGTTTTGAAGTGTCGATTAGAGGTCCAAGTCAATCATTTGTTTTCTCAACAAAAAATCTTCGGCAAGAAAATGGCTTATAGACAATGGTACTATGATGGTAGAGAGGAAGTCCCGATTTGGTAATCTAGGCGTGAACCTTATTCTGTCAACTTGCAAGCCACCACGGAGATTCCCGCGCGCACCAAATTTGCTCCCACTACTACCCGTCGCAGTAATCAAGAGCTCGTCGTCAACGTCAAGAATGGTCAAAGGTACGTCGTCGTCGCCTCTCTTCCAAAAACGACCAACTTACTAACTCATCATATAGTATACAAGCCCGGCAAGGTACAGTATGAGGCTCAATACACCTCCCGCGTAACACACGCCTTACGAAGGATACTGTTCTGTTATTGTTAGGTCGCCATCGTCCTACAAGGTCGTCAAGCGGGCAAGAAGGTCGTAGTTATTAAGCAGCTGGATGAAGGATCGAAAGAGCACCCGTTCCCGCATGCCATCGTTGCTGGCATCGAGCGCTACCCACGGAAAGTGACGAGGCGTATGGGTCAGAAAAAGTTGGCGCATAGGAGCAAGGTTAAGCCTTTCATCAAGGTACGTTATATTTCGTGGCGGCTGGCAAGCGGAGGCTGATACGCACTGGGTTTTAGGCTATCAATTACTCGCATCTTTTCCCGACGCGATATGCTCTTGAGCTGGAGGGATTGAAGGGGTCGGTGACGGTTGATACGTTCAAGGAGCCATCGCAGAGGGAGGACGCGAAGAAGGCTGTTAAGAAGTTGTTTGAGGAGCGTTACACTACCGGCAAGAACAAGTGGTTCTTCCAAGCACTGAGAGTGAGCTGCTTTCGCTTTCTTTGGAAGATGTTTTCGAGCTGATTTTTATTGTCTAGTTCTGAGCGGTTTTCATGTTTGTTATGCCCATATAAAACGTTGTATGCATTCATGTCCATGCCTTGCCATACATAACTACCACCATCATGGACGCACCTTGACGTTGATAAGGCAAGTGTGTCCTCTTGAAGTTTCGGTCACATCGGAAGCATACCCGCTTTGTTATTTCCTGAGATAAACTCCATGTCGTATCGACCTCCCGCCAGACCTAGCAGGATGATTGCGAGAAAATGTTCGTGCGGAACCGTAAATATCTTGTGTCCTTTTTTGTGTATCATTCCGTCAATGTAACCAAACAACGCCTGCTTGAACGCGTACTTCGAGGCTCAAAAGGCATATTGGAAACCTCATGCTTGTAAGGAAAAACGAGGACACCGATCTAGTCGCTCAAAGTATCACTGAAGCTTGGAACTCCACCTTTGTGCGTGAATCTCCCTAGGACCGCAACAATTCAACATTTGACAGATCATCCACATCTCTTTCATTGTTCCAAATAGCACCGAACAAGTTCTTTCATATAAACCTCATGTCAGAGGGCTTTACAACTACGGGCACGGGACCAATCGCCTCATCGCGCCAACCAGTGGCACCTCCGAACCCGCAACAACAATTTGGAACGGGAGTACGCCTCATCAACTCTTCAACACAACAACCACAACAACAGCAGCCAAGCATCTTCCAACAACCTCAGCAAACCCAACCATCAGTATTCGGGATTCAACCGACAAATTCGCTACAAGCACAGCCGACGCTGCCTGTTCTTAATAACACGACTACGACGGCGACGACACTGAATACGGGGGGGTTGTTTGGGGGTCAGACGACGAACACGGGTGGGGGGCTGTTTGGGGGTGGTGGAGGTGGAGGAGGGGGTGGGGGGTTGTTTGGGAATACGGGGAATCAGCAGCAGCAACAGCAGCCTGCGACCGGTGGTCTTTTTGGTGGTACCACCAACACGCAACAACCAGCTACTGGTGGTGGTCTGTTCGGTAATACCACCAATACGCAACAGCCAGCCGCAGGTGGAGGTCTTTTTGGGGGCGCTACGACCATGCAACAGCCAGCTGCAGGTGGTGGTCTTTTTGGGAGTACTACAGCGCAACAACCAGCTGCAGGTGGAGGACTTTTTGGAGGCTCTACAACGTCGCAACAATCAGCTGCAGGTGGAGGTCTTTTTGGGAATACTACGGCCACGCAACAGCCCGCTGCAGGTGGTGGTCTCTTTGGGAGTACTACAGCGCAACAACCAGCTGCAGGTGGAGGACTTTTTGGAGGCTCTACAACGGCACAACAGCCAGCTGCAGGTGGCGGTCTTTTTGGGAGTACGACGCAACAACCCGCTGCAGGTGGTGGTCTCTTTGGGAGTACTACAGCGCAACAACCAGCTGCAGGTGGAGGACTTTTTGGAGGCTCTACAACGGCACAACAGCCAGCTGCAGGTGGCGGTCTTTTTGGGAGTACGACGCAACAACCAGCTGCAGGTGGAGGTCTCTTTGGGAGCACGCAACAGCCAGCTGCGGGTGGCGGCGGTCTTTTTGGAGGCTCTACAACCACGCAACAGCCAGCTACAGGTGGGGGCATGTTCGGCAGTACGTCCACAACCCAGCAACCAGCTGCGGGTGGGGGTGGTCTTTTCGGCAGGACGACGAGCTCACAGCCAGCTCCGGCTGGCGGTCTTTTTGGGAGCACAACGACCACCACTCAACCCAGCGGCGGGGGTCTATTTGGGAACACCCAACCTACCAATACGAATACAGGCGGGGGGTTGTTCGGCGGTGGTACGACGACGGCTGGCCAGGGTACAACTGGCGGTGGCGGCTTATTTGGAGGTAGCCAGGCGAAACCGGGTGGTGGAGGCTTGTTTGGGAGTACGACGACGACGACCGCCCCGACGGGTACTAGCAACTTGTTCGGGGGTGGCCAGCAGCAGCAGCAATCCAATTTATTCGGGGGTAGCACTAACACGAATCCGCTGTTGGGCGGCGGTAAAAATTTCTTTGGGGGTAGTACCCTTGGAACCAGCGCTTTTGGCGGCGGGGGGCAGCAGCCACTACAGCCTACTGGGAGCCTTCTTTCGTCTAGATCGCTTGGAGGGTTGGGAGGAGCGCAGCAAAATGATCCTGCGAGTCAGCATGCGAATATCACTGCTAGGTTTGAAGGGATATATAATGCGTGGAACTCTGCTTCTCCTCAGTGTCGGTTTCAGGTACGCGTTTTTTGTTGGTTTTTTTTTTTTTTTTTTAGATACTGAGGGTGAGTTGACAGCACAACTTTTACAATCTCGTGGATCCGAACCAAGTCAACTTGTATGGCCGCCCGCCAAATGCTACTAATGACGCCCTTTGGGAAAAGGCATTGCGAGAAAACCCTGATCCTTCCTGGTCAGTCTCTCCTTTCCTTCCTTCCTTCTTTACGCCTCTAAGAACGAAAATCCTAACTTAATTTATCTACAGCATGGTACCCGTAATAGCCATCGGGTTCGACGACCTACGCGATCGCGTCGAAGCCCAAAACCAACAATCAACAACCCACACCAAAAAACTAACAGACCTCAAATCGCGCCTCGAAGCCCTCTCCTCCGCACACGCCATCCAAAACTCCACCCGCCTCCTCCGCGCATCCGCAAAACAAACACAGATCGTGCATCGATTGTTGGGCTTCGTGCAGCATTTGCATTTGTTGATTCCGTCGGTTAGGTCGTCGGCGATCAGGCCGGAGGAGGAGGAGATGAGGGGTAAGTTGGAGGAGATTGAGGATGAGATTAGGAAGGGACGGGTTAAAGGACGGTTGAATGAGCTTTGGGCGTTGCTTGGGGCTGTTAATGCGAGTATTGAGAGGGGACGAGGGGGAACGGCGGAGTGGGCCGTTGTTGATGATGAGGGGTTGGGGCAGATTGCGCAGGTGGGTTTTTCGCTCGGTTTTCTGTTTTCTTTTTTTCCTTTCTTTTTTGACGTTGAGGTTGGTTGACGTTGTGGTTTTTTTTTACTTAGATCCTTTCGGAGCAGCAGGCGGGGCTGGCGCACCTTACCAAGATTTTACAAAAGTGCCAGAGAGATTTGGCAGTTATTATGGGGACTGCGGCACCTGGTGCTGGTGGTGCTGGTGGTGGGATGAATGGAGATGAGGGGGTTGAGGGGGAGAAGCTTTGGAGTAATCTTTGGAGTTCGACGAATACCTTGCGGGAGAGTGCGTTGCGTTGATGAGATGGTTTTCATTGCGTATTTGGGTTTGGGCCTAGCACTCGTCCTCTGTGTGTGATATACTGTGATATATATTACACTGTAAATAACACCGGTAGCGATCTCAGTGTTGGGATTGTAATTCCTGTTGAAGATATATGTAGCAAGTGTCAAGATTGTTTTGCTGGAGCGTCACGCGAATTCATCTCCGACTCACAACCATCTCTCTCTTGACCATCGCTTGCACCATCAAACTTGTTATGAGAAGGCCCACTCAAAACCTCTCGTTTGACAGATGTATATGCTGAGTGTGCATTCCCTCGTCCTTCGTCCGAGCGCGTGAGTCCGAAGTGGAGCATTTTTCGTGCGTAAAGCTTACTGATATCGTGAACAGGTGCTGTCGATCAATTTGAACTTTGAAGCAAATATATGGCCAGGCAGACGTCAAAATATAACGGAACCTTTCAGAGGACAAAAAGTAACGACGTCGACTATTTCACCACTCTTGTCCAACACGTGGGTGCTGTCGGGTCTTTCCGAGCGACCCAATCCACACCCAATCTGAACGTGGCTGCAAGCAACTTTGGCATTATCACTACCGCGAACGGTCGAGGATCTTAAGACGCGATGGCTGAGATCCGCCGACAACTCGTCGCCGTAGGTGACGGTAATGCAGGGAAGGTTTGTCCGGACATATCATAATGCGGATTGCACAAATGACACTGACTACGGTATGTCGCAGACGGCGTTGCTCGTTACATTCTCGAAGGGAACCTTCCCAGAGGTATGTGGATATTAATTGATTGGAGCGTCACAGATAACACTCGTGAACAGATATTAATCTCAATGCCTTTTGAAGATTACGTCGCCGACGTTGAGGTGGATGGGAAGCATGTCGAGTTGGCGGTACGGTGTACGGCTGGTCAGGAAGACTATGATCGCTTGCGTCCTCTGGCATACCCCGACGCGCACGTTATTCTTATATGCTTTGACATTGCTAATCCCGTTTCCTTGGACAACGTCGAAGAGAAGGTACGTAGCCAGCTCCTCAATATATAGGTGCTAATATTTACTTTTCGATTATCGCAGTGGATTCATGAGGTCATGCACTTCTGTCATGGACTCCCCATCATCCTTGTAGGTGCGAAAAAAGACCTGAGAAGAGATCCGAGAACCATTGACGAACTACGGAGGACGAATCAACGTCCAGTGACCGTTGAAGAGGTAGGTTGAGCTAAACTTGGAAGAGGTACTCTCCTCCACTACCATTTCATACCAGGGACAGCAAGTTGCCAAGAAAATCGGAGCAAGGCACTATGTTGAGTGCTCTAGCAGGACTGGGGAGGGGGTTCGCGAAGTGTTTCAAATTGCAACTCGCGAGGCATTGCGCCCCCGTCCAAAACCCCCTCCAAAGAGGTTCGATAAACTTAAGGGACTGTTAAAGTCATCGTCGAAAGATGAAGATGTGGAATCTGAAAAAGCGCCTCAACTAGATGCCTCTGAACAGCAAGAAATGAAGAGATTACTGGCAGCAGCCGTCGCCGTGGCGCCCCCTCCGCTTAAAAAGTTCAGGTTGTTGATCATCGGGAAAACGGGGTGCGGTAAAACCACAATTCTGTATAAAGTTAGCAGTTCCAAACAGCTTTTCCATCTTATGAAGCCACTAACTTTGCGTTCCAGGTGTGTGGCGGGAATATGGTGAGAGTGACCAGGCTCTCGCAAGGCTTACATTTCATATTTGCCATTTGAGGTGGACGCGCCCAGCACCACGGTGAGTGCAAAGTCGTTCGACTTGTAGTACCACGCAGAAACCAAATGCGATGTCTTCAGAGAGGTACCCATAATATTGAAAAAGAAATCGAATTCGAGGGGAACAACAAGATTATTGCGCATGACTCCGAGGGATTTGAAGCGGGGAAGCAGGCAGAGGTGGAGGTTGTTTGGAAATTCATCGACAGTCGTTCACGCGCAAAAGACATAAATCAGAAATTGCATATGGTGTGGTTCGTCTTGCTCCTTTTACTCGTTGTGGACAAGTTCATTCGAATTGCCGTAGGTACTGCATGGAGATGAATTCTCGGCCCATCCAGCAAGCAGAGAAAGATTTTTTTTCGATGCCTTTGACAGGTAAGATCAAAGATGAATCACTCCTCTTCAAACGTGACGTTTCCCATAGTACCGGTTGTGGCCATTGTGACCAAGTTCGACACATTTTTACAAGATATCCAGCAGAAATTGGAAGAAAAAGCTGAAGAAGAAGACGAAGAAGTTGATGACGACGAGCTCGAAAAGCTTGCCATTATCGAGGCAGACAAACGGTTCGACCAGCACTACAAGAAACCCCTTGAGAGCATGAAGCATCCACCAAGGGCCGTTGTGACTCTTTCTGAAGGTGAAATAGCTTGGTGTGCAAAGTTGCATCGTGCTTGACGAGAAATTACTTGAAGTGCACAAGTCGGCTCCGGACGATAGTCGCTTAGTCCGATTGATTGATGAATCACTGAAAGTATTGTCTCTGACAGAAGCGCAGCGTCAAGCACGAAGCGGTTATGCCGTTGCGCCCCCTCCGCTTGGAAAAATTAGGTTGTTGATCATCGGGAAAAGGGGGTGCGGCAAAACCACAATTTTGTCTAAAGTTAACAGTTCCAACCAGTTTTTCCGTCTTATGAAGCCACTAACTTTTCGTTCCAGGTGTGTGGCGGGAATATGGTAAGAGTGATCAAGCTCTCGCAAGGCTTACATTTCATATTTGCCATTTGAGGTGGACGCGCCCAGCACCACGGTGAGTGCAAAGTCGTTCGACTTGTAGTATCATGCACAAACAAAAGGCGACGTCTTAAGAATGGTATCCATGACATTGAAAAAGAAATCGAATTCGAGGGGAACAACAAGATTATTGCGCATGACTCCGAGGGATTTGAAGCGGGGAAGCAGGCAGAGGTGGAGGTTGTTTGGAAATTCATCGACAGTCGTTCACGCGCAAAAGACACAAATCAGAAATTGCATTTGGTGTGGTTCGTCGTGCTCCTTTTTCTCACTGTGGACAAGCTCAGTCGAATTGCCGCAGGTACTGCATGGAGATGAATTTTCAACCCCTTCAGCAAGCAGAGAAGGATTTTTTTTTCTCGACGTTTTTGACAGGTAAGATTCAAAGATGAATGACACTCTTCAACCGTGATGCGTCCCATAGTACCGGTCGTGGTCATTGTAACCAAGTTCGACACATTTCTACAAGATATCCAGCAGAAATTGGAAGAAAAAGCGGAAGAAGAAGACGAGGAAGTTGATGATGACGAGCTCGAAAAGCTTGCCTTTATTGAGGCAGACAAACGGTTCGAGCAGCACTACAAGAAACCCCTTTTGAGCATGAAGCATCCACCAAGGGCCGTTGTGACTCTTTCTGAAGGTGAAAGAGCTTGGTGTGCAAAGTTGCATCGTGTTTGACGAGAAATTACTTGAAGTGCACAAGTCGACTCCGGACGATAGTCGCTTAGCCCGATTGATTGATGAATCACTGAAAGTATTGTCTCTGACAGAAACGCAGCGTCAAGCACCAAGCGGTTATGACCTTCGCAATTTTTTCGCCTCCGCCCAAAGTGCCGATAGTAGAGTTAAACTCACCACGTCTGCTGCGTAAGTATCATTCCCCTTCATCACTGGGTGTTTTATTCATTGAACGTTGACTCCTGCTTCGCTAGAAATGGATTAAATTGTTGGTGCTCAATAAATATAACTGACCTCATCTTAAACCGTCATTTCCTCAGGGAACTATTATAAAAATCACTCCGAGAAGATGTTCCGTGGCGGACCTTTCATCAAGACTTGGGACACCTTCTGGACAGATCCTACATCGGGGCCTCAAGCACCCATCAAGGTAAGCGATTCGATCCCCTGTAGTACCAAGTTTATTGATATGATTTCTTCCCACAAGCTTATTCGTCTCTTGGAAAAACATTTGGATGACAACCGACGTCTCATAGGCCACCGACAATCATCCGACTTCTCCGAGGTGAATGCCGACCCCGATTTGCTGGCCTTTTGTAGGTGGGAACAGCGGGTAGCAGGTTAGTGAATGTTTTCTTGGTTGTAATGGGTATCAATAGGCTAACTACGGCAATGCGAAGACACGGCACTCATCATGGAGAAAGTCTACGTATTCAATATCAACGATGAGAAAACACTTGAAGCTATAATAAAATGGTATGATCAGGGCAGCGAGACTGCGACATACATTCGGAAGGAAGTAATGCAACTTTATCGACAACGCCGGTCAGAAACGTACCAAGTACCAAAGGAGTGGTCCGAGAAAGTTGCACAGCCGTTAATCGATATTGTGTGCAAGCGACCGGTGGAGGTTCCAGGGTAGATTTGTGAGCAAATTCATCCCCCAGAGCAAACATGTGCACTACATATATCTCATCAAATATACTTGGGCTCCCGATGCGGACTGAATGAGCTACTCGCGTAAGAGACCAACAATTTGGGATGGATGTTAGCATTTCGTGAACGAATTCGTACTTCATAAATTGTCATAAAGCGCCCACTTCTTCGTCACTCTAGGGTCACATTTGTTATTCGACAAGACTGCCATATCCGCAAGTGGATCCTCAATAATACAGTACAAAATCATCCAGGAACCGTGCGTTCAAGTCGCCTCCAGATGTCGAAGTGGTCCCATCCAACACGGGCGCATAGACCAATAGACGCAAATCTTTCTTCTCAGGCTGTAAATCACGCCACTGGGCGAGCGAGATATCGGAATGTGTATTCTGAGAGGGTGGCTGGCCTTTTGAGACGAGCATTAAATAGGATCGACCATAATTATGAAGAACACACACAAGATACGCAGCTTCGTACAATCAAGCTTTTTATCTGCCCCATCCAGTTATAGCCGGTTGGGCCGAAAGGTTTCAAAGGTGGAGATGGAAACCCGTAGATACGGCAATTTTAAAATCATTAGCATGTATCTGAGTGCGTGTTTCGGAACACCCGCGTGAGGCTTTGATCACCTTGAAGACTGGTAGAGACAATGGGAATCAAATGGAGGCTACAAAACAAGTAAAATGCCATCACCTTTCCTTCGTCCGGAGATATTGCAAACAGCGAGTCTTTCACTTGGAAACGGTGTCTGGAGGCGGGTTTGAATCATTTGGGAGATATGTATGGATAGAGCGCAGAGATACATACCCAGCAATTCTTTCCCGATATCGGTTCGATAAATTGCAATTCTATTACTTTCTGTGGCATCGGAAGACTAAGCGTGGCTGCAGGACGATTTTTCATCACAGGTTCGAGGCAACGAGTCCTGATTGAAAAATAGGTATGAGCATCCTTCGTAGTAAAAACAGACGAAATTCTTACCGGTGGTTGTTCAAGATACCTTTCGAGGCCAACTGGAGACAAAACAAAGGTCCGCGTTCAGGTCAGAAGACAAGATCCGGATCGAACAAACCCCAAAGGACATCTTGCCGGCCAAGTTCAAATTCCAAACACAAGGTCGCGTGTCAGCAAGTTGCATCTAGGGTCTTGAGTTGAGACGATGCAAAAGTTCAGGAATGGGAGGATGGTGAGGATGCTCCATGCCATGCATCAGGAAAAAAAGTTTTAGCCGGTAGATCTCCGGTTAAATCAGTAGCCGATCGAACCTGTTGTAGACATCAATAGCTTGGCAGATCTCAGCATCGTGCTGATTGTTGTCTGTAGACCGTCGGTCCACCGTGTTGTGCAATAGGGCTGACAGATGTGCCGCCACATCTATCATCGGGTCTGTAGCTGCTGCCATGCACTACAGTGGCTATCAGTGCTACAAGCCTCTCATAGACAGTTTACTATTAGGTTTTCATACTCAATCAATTAATGGCTTGGGATGCAGTAAACAGAAAATGTATCTACAAGCAATTCGAGAGCCTACAAGCAATTCGAGAGCCGGGCATGCTAGTACGAAGTTCGGGGGGTTGATCAAACATACTATGTGACTTGGACAAAAATTCGCGCGCACGACTGCGCACGACCATCGGATAATCGGAGTTGTAATTTGTATTGGCTCACGATCCGGTCACATGATGGTTGAAGATCTTTGAAAAATCTTCATCTCTGTCTCGTTCTTTCCTTTCTTCCCCATCACCTGCTCGAATCAGAATGCCCTATCCGCTCGCCTGTCACCCCCCCTTTCCAACAATCCTTGTTCGGCTTTCAATCAACCTATCCCGCCTCATACACATCGCCTAAAGTCCAACCACAATCGTGTCTTCGTCTGTTGCCTCTCCTACAACCCCTCCCTTTCAACAACGGCAGTCATGTGGCTTTCGTTCAACATATACAAATGTCTCTCGATCATGTCGTGATGATCAGTGGCCACCCAGAGAGCCACCGTCGACGACCGCGGTTGACATTGCAACTGATACGACATAATCAATCCACCACACCCACCCAACCTCATCATACAACCTCAACTGACACCCAGTGTCTCTCCATTCATACCCCTCTACGCTTTCCCCCCCAAAACGACGATGTTCGTCTTTGCCACCTTCTTTCTGTCAACTCGAAAACACGCGAAACAAGCACTTGAGAACACCACCGTCACGAGCAGCGCCCCCAGTTCCTGCATGTCACCGCTAACGCCCAACACATGTACACCCTCTCCTTCTCATGTGGGAAAGCGAAAAGGTAAGCTCATGCTTCTTCCTCCGTCATCACATTTCAGGCTAAGTCCTTCACAGAACTCAACAAACGGCGTGGATCCTCGGAGTCAACTTTAGTCTTTGTCCTCTCGCTATACCCACAAGATGTCACAACTGTAGCCATCCTCATGTACGTATCCCCCTCCTCACCCCTCCTACCCACTGCCTAACCTCCCTCATTCTAGTCTTTCATGGGCCGACACAGCTGCGTTTACATTCGACCACCTCTACGGCTTCAACACATGCAAGCTCCCAACACACCTTCCCATCCTCCGCCTTCCCCTCACACCGCGCAAGTCCCTCGCAGGGTTCATTGCTGCCTCCATCACAGGCGCCCTGATCGCCGTCAGCTTCTGGAGTGTCGTCGCATCGTTCCGGAATGGAGGGCGGGACGTGACCTGGGCGCTCAAAGGTGGTGTCCGCGCCGCGGGACAACACCGGGAGCACGAGGAGAGTTTGAAGACAGGCGGTGATGGTGACATTGCTTATTGACTAGCATCATGTAGTAATCCTTCGTAGATGCTGTTTGTAAACTGAAATATATATCTATTCTGCATTCATTCTAAGGGGATTTCTATATGTGCTATCTCGTGCAATACTGTCTATGTACAACTACAGGACTTCCTTAATATGATACCATGGGGAGCTATGCCGTGAGCAGGTAAGGCTATATATGTAATTATAGTGCTATATAAACTGATGGTGATGCTATGGGGTGCTATATAAAGGGGGGGTTGCAAAGGTGCTACTGTAGCTATCAGGACTATGTTGTGCGATGTCGCAACTACTTTTTTTCCTGATGTGCGGGAAGGCTTGACGCTAGATGACGGGGGCAATTAAAGGACTGCTAAGTTTCGTGAGCAATGAACGGTGGAGACAACTTGAACTCACCAGGAAGGCGTCTGTTGATGAGCGTCAAGCCAACTAGCGCGAAACCGATGAGAAAACGGTGTAGCTTCATTCTCCCCTCGCAAAATTAAAATTTCCATCTGTGCGCTCGAACAAAACGGAGGTGAAGAACGCAGCGAAAAGAACACTGATCCAAAAATAGATGGCTTCGTGGTCACTGCACCAACTCTGGTCACTGCTACGAAACACCCTCAACGTCGTCCCCTTACGGATTGAGCGTACGCTCGTCTTGACCCTTCTCGGGGCGTTTGGCCGCTCCCAGGTCTCAATATTAGCCGAAGCACTTTCTTTCACATACATGTGCGCGCTTGAACTGCAAGGTAGGCTCATCGGATATCTTCTAAGTTCTCCATCATGTATTATTTAGCAAATTTCTTTCCACAGCAGCGGCGTCCTCATCCACAGGGTTGTACCTAAGCATCTGAAAGCAGTGCCACTGGACTCTATGACATAGAGGTGCTACTCCG
>NW_001889878.1:1220883-1221821 GCF_000143565.1 Laccaria bicolor S238N-H82
TAACCTATTTACAGCATGGTCCCAGTAATAGCCATCGGGTTTGACGACCTCCGCGACCGTATCGACGCCCAAAACCAACAAGCAACCGACCACACCAAAAAACTCGCCGACCTCAAATCACGTCTCGAAGCGCTAACCACCGCCCATTCCGTATCCAACTCCACGCGCCTCCTCCGCGCATCGGCAAAACAAACCCAGATCGTCCATCGGTTGTTGACGTTTGTGCAGCATTTGCATTTGTTGATTCCTTCGGTTAGGTCGTCGGCGATTAGGCCAGAGGAGTAGGAGATGAGGGGAGTGTTGGAGGAGATTGAGGATGAGATTAGGAAGGAAAGGGTGAAGGGGAGGTTGAATGAGCTTTGGGCGTTGCTTGGGGCTGTTAATGCTTCGATTGAGAGGGGACGAGGTGGGCGTGGGGTGGAGGAGTGGGCTGTTGTTGATGATGAGGGGTTGGGGGAGATTGCGCAGGTGGGTCTTTTTGTCGTTCTTCCCTTTTTGTTTGAGGTTGATTGACGGTGTGGCTTTTTTTAGATCCTTTCGGAGCAGCAGGCGCGGCTAGCACACCTTACTAAGATTTTACAAAAGTGCCAGAGAGACTTGGCAGTTATTATAAGGACCACGGCGCCTGGTGGTGGTGGTGGTGGTGGTGGTGGTGGTGGTGGGATGAATGGAGATGAGGTGGTTGAGGGGGAGAAGCTTTGGAGTAATCTTTGGAGTTCAACGCATACCTTGCGGGAGAGTGCGTTGCGTTGATGACTGTTGATGATGATATGGTTTTCATCACGTATTATGTTTGGGCCTGGCACTCGTCCTTTGTGTGTGGTATTACTTACTGTCATATATTACATTGTAAATAACACCGGTAGCGATCTCAGTGTTGGGATTGTAATAAGCTATGTAGCAAGTGTCAAGATTGTTTTGCTAACGCGTCACGAATT
>NW_001889878.1:1222685-1224375 GCF_000143565.1 Laccaria bicolor S238N-H82
TACCGCGAACGGTTGAGGATTATAGGACGCGATGGCTTGGATTTACCGAAAACTCGTCATCGTAGGTGATTCTGGAGGGAAGGTTTGTCCGTACAAATCGCAGTGCGGATTGCACAGATAACATCAGTGATTGTATCTCGCAGTCGGCGTTGCTTATTGTGCTCTTGGGAGGAACTTTCCCAGAGGTATGTGGATGTTAATTGATTGGAGCGTCACAGCTAACACTCGTGAACAGATAGCAATCCCAACGGTTTTTGAAAATTACGTCGCCGACATTGAGGTGGATGGGAAGCATGTCGAATTGGCGTTGTGGGATACGGCTGGTCAGAAAGACTATGATCGCTTGCGCCCTCTGTCATACCCCGACTCGCACGTTGTTCTTATATCCTTCAACATTGCTGATCCCGATTCCCTGGACAACGTCCTAAAGAAGGTGCGTAGCCAGCCCCTCCATACCTCGGTGCTAATATTTATTTTTCGATTATCGCAGTGGATTATTGACGTCAACCACTACTGTCCCGGACTCCCTATCATCCTTGTAGGTTTGAAAAAAGACCTCAGAAGGGATCCCAAAACCATTGACGAACTACGGAGGACGAGTCAACACCCAGTGACCGTTGAAGAGGTAGGTTGAGCTAAACTTGGAACGGATACCCTCGCCCACTACCATTTCATACCAGGGACAGCAGCTCGCCAAAAGAATTGGAGCGAGGCACTATGTTGAGTGCTCTAGCATAACTGGAGAGGGGGTTCGCGAAGTGTTTCAAATCGCAACTCGCGAGGCATTGCGCCCCCGTCCAAACTTCCTTTCAAAGAGGTTCGATAAACTTAAGGGACTGTTAAAGTCATCAAAAAATGAAGATGTGGATTCTGAAAAAGCGCCTCAACTAGATGCCTCCGAAGAGAAAGAATTGAAGAGATTACTGGCAGCAGCCGTCGCCGTTGCGCCCCCTCCGCTTGAAAAGTTTAGGTTGTTGATCATCGGGAAAACGGGGTGCGGCAAAACCACAATTCTGCATAAAGTTAGCACTTCGAACCAGCTTTTGCATCTTATGAAGCGACTAACTTTTGGTTCCAGGTGTGTGGCGGGAATATGGTAAGAGTGATCAAGCTCTCGCAAGGTTTAAATTTTATTCTGCCATTTCAGGTGGACGCGTCTAGCACCACGGTGAGTGCAAAGTCAGTCCGCTTGTAGTATCGAGCACATGCCAAAGGCGAAGTCTTAAGAGAGGTACCCATAATATTGAAAAAGAAATTGAATTCGAAGGGAACAACAAGATCATTGCGCATGATTCCGAGGGATTTGAAGCGGGAAAGCAAGCAGAGGTGGACGTTGTTTGGAAATTCATCGATAGTCGTTCACGGGCAAAAGACATAAATCAGAAATTGCATTTGGTGTGGTTCGTCTTGCTCCTTTTCCTCATTATGGCCAAGCTCAGCCGAATTGCCGCAGGTACTGCTTGGAGATGAATTCTCGGCCCATCCAGCAAGCAGAGAAAGATTTTTTTTCGATGCATTTGACAGGTAAGATCAAAGATGAATCACGCTCTTCAAAGGTGACATTTCCCATAGTACCGGTTGTGGCCATTGTGACCAAGTTCGACACATTTCTACAAGATATGCAGCAGAAATTGGAAGAAAAAGCTGAAGAAGAAGACGAGGAAGTTGATGATGACGAGCTCGAAAAGCT
>NW_001889878.1:1228240-1232261 GCF_000143565.1 Laccaria bicolor S238N-H82
GACCTTGCTACCGCTTACACCACCAGCCACAGTCGAAGTCGACTACGACGACAAGGATCGGACGCTGCTCACCGCCCGCGCTCCACGTCCAGCTACTTCTGCAACTAGTCCCCGCTCCGATGAGGCAGCCTCGGATTTCCTAGGATTCGTTAGCTTTACCAATTTGAGCTCCAAAGATAGATGTGGCATTTTGATTTCGATCCGTAGCGACTTGATCCACAAGCTGGCCTAAAGTGGTTATAGTTACGGGGGTAGATGGGAAGAGGCGAGAGAACTAACTATAGTTGCAATGTATCAGGATTCAAGATGGGCTTCAAGTCTCAGGTCGCTATCGCAGCCGAGAACAACGAGTTTTTAATCAATTGAGGACGCCTGTTCTGAAATGGTGGCCAAAAGGAGATAACCAACTCTTGTAGGGCCAACGAGGGTGCTTATCACGCAAGGGGCCGCAGGCAATGGGGGGTTCCGGCTTTGCAGATAACTGAGTAGGTCAAGCAACCATACAGGTTAGAGAGCCAATGAATCCAAGAACGAGATGAGAAAAACTTACAATGCTGACATACCGTAAGGTACGACAAAGGCCACCCAGAAGCATCCGTCTTTCCTCGGACAGTCCATCGGAAAAGATCCCGGGTACCGGCGTACATGAGCTGAATAAGAACGACAGAATGACACTTCATAGAATCATCCCAGAACCGTGCTTACAAGTGGCCTCCAGATGTCGAAATGGTCCCATCCAATACGGGCGCATAGACGAATTGACGCAGATCTTTCTTCTGTGAATCTCGCCAGGCGAGTGAGATATGGGAATGTGTATTCTGAGAGGGTGACTCCCTGGCAGGCTTTCGAAACGAGCATTAGAGTGTGTAGACCATGAACATGAAGGACACACAAGACAAGCAGCCTCCAATGATCAAGCTTTTTATCTGCCCCATAGCCCGCTGGGCCGAAAAGGTTTCAAAGGTAGTGATGGAAACCCGTAGATACGCCAATTCCAAAATCACTAACATCTCATTGAGTGCGTGTTTTGGGAACACCCACCCCAGGTGAAGCTTCTTGATTATCATGAAGACGGGTAAAGTCAACTTTGGACAGTTGAGAATCAGACGGAGGCTACAAAAGAGGTAATTAGCACGCAGCCCCAGATGAAAAGAAATTGTGTTTCTCACCAGTGATACTGCCAAATTTAAAAGAACATTTGGCCGAACCCAACAAGCTGCAATGCCATCACCTTTCCTTCGTCTGGACATATTGCAAACAGTGAGTCTTTCACTTGAAAACGGTGTCTGAAGGCGGGTTTGAATCATTTGTGAGAGTCCTTTCCGGGGATAAGTGCGGGGCCTAGAGAGAAGGGAAGCCCGCCAGTCGACTCCGCTAACATTTGAAAGGAAAATGCAATCTATTCTTCCATGAGCTCTCGTCAGGATCGATATGAATAGAGCACAGAGATGCGTACCCAGCAATTCTTCCCTGATATCGGCCTCGATAAACCGCAATTCTAGTGCTTTCTGTGGCATCAAAAGACTGCCAGTGAGTGTGGTTCCAGGACAATTTTTCATTACAGGTAGACTTTGCGAGGCGTGGTTGCCTCTAGGGTCTTGAGTTGAGGCGACGCAAGAGTTCAGGAGTGGGAGATGTGCGGATGTCGATGATGAGGATGCTCAATGTGATGTGAAAAGGCTTGACGCTAGATTACGAGGGCAAGAAGGACTGCTAAATTTCGTGACAGGAAAACAACTTGTCACCTCAAAACTGATGTCGATGCGTTGGATCGGAGCTCCTTACATAACGACCGTCGCGATTCGTGAACGAAGAGGCGCGGCGAGGGTTGGAGTTTTCTTTGTTGGTGGCACAGGAGATGTCAGAAGACGACCACACTGCACAGACCGCACCCACAACTCTCTCCTACCGCAATTCACTCCAGCCCATCTCTCCTTCTCCCACACACGCTGCATCGTCCGCGATACCCTACTAATGCAGTATGGCAGTCGTTCTTGAACCTTAATCACTGTATCGTTGACTCATTTCATCGTCCTCCGATACCTCTGCCTTCGTCATGCCAGAACCTTGTCAGTCGTTTCCCTTGAAGACATCGGATGCAAGCTCCCAAGCACGTTGACCTGTAGCTCTGCATGCTCTCTGGTCCAAGATTCGACGTATGTTTGCTTTCTCAATGCCCAAGAAAGCTTCTTCCCATCTAACGGAAAAGGTGTGCTCTTTCCGCTACGCCACTTCTGAACCACCTTTCACGACACAATCTACGGTGTAGCAGCTGCACTCGTTTTCTTTTCTCATATCCAAGCGATGCCTTCTCTCGAATATATCGCGAATGATGTCCCATTGCCGGAGTGAGGCTACAGCCGGTTTTTGGTGAAGGTTCTAATCGGGCTGAGGCCTTACCGGTGAACTGTGCTAGGAGGCTGAAGTTTGCCGTGGTCTTCGATGTTCGTTGGTGAAGATCAGTGACGACGATGCTCGCAAGAGCGCTCACAGGCGTCGTCTTTGAGAAATTTATTAACGTGAGCCGGTCAAAGGCTTTTTGATTCATGGGTTGACCTTTTATTAGACTTATTGAGTATGGCTTCTCTTTGTTCCCATCAAGGCGGTAGCTAACGAGTGTACAGACAGCTGGGTCTCAGAAGGAGAGACATATGTATCGACCTCATCAGAGTCCTGCCACTTACGCAGTCCCTCTCCTGCAAGATCAAGCGCGAGGTCCACCCCCTTCTACTTGCATTCCCTAAGTAAAGTCAACGATGGCGGCAACAATCTAACCTCTGCAATACTTTCACACATTACGCCGCTGCAGTCCCACCTCACATTCTTGGTCTATTTTACGGCCACAACGCAGGGGCACAAGCCAGCCCTTCATGCCTTATGGGACCTTTCCCGAACTACGGATGCGCAACTTCGACGTCTCGTAGCCGACTTTGATACTATTGGGTTGCCACTCGAGCAATTGATGGACTTCACAAGGAGATTGTTAATCCGCAAGTAGTGATCAAGGGCATCGCGGACTTGCACGATGTACATCCCCAAGTTGCATCGGCCTGCGCGCGCACTTGGAAACGTCATAGCATTTAAAGTCAATCTTTGCCATTGGCATTTGTAGCCCATCGTGGCCATGTACTTGCTTGAGAACGAGGTCAAAAGGGTAACGAAGTCAGTTTGTGCAACTATGATATGGATCTAACGAGCATCATGATGATCACACTGGCAGGCAAACATCAACGCCATACCAGACCCGCCTTTCTTGGCAGACTCACAAAACTAGTCGAAGAGCTACTTCTAAAGCCTCTCAAAAACTCCTTTTAACTATCAGCTAAAAAACTCGCGGTCAACCCTGTCGAAAATAGGGACAGCAATTGCAAGACCCTCTGGACCTGGAGAACATCTCCTAGTTGTATAGGAAGAAATTTTCGGCTTCGGTGGTAGCTCAAGGGGCCCGGGGGGGACAAGTATGGGATTGCGTCTTGGTTCCATTGGGAAGCTGGTGAGTACTTGGATTTGGTGCATATCAATGACACGTACTGATTCTGTTCAAGTTGTTCATCCTTTGGCGCTCGATTATGTACTACCAGAACAACTTACAAACGAGCAGCAAACAGTGTTCGGACGGCAATTCGAACACGCCGTTAGGCTAGGTAACCCACTAGTGATGAGGCGCAAGACGATACGTAGCGGACTTCGAGGAGAGGAGATGCCGAAAGAGTCCAAGGTTCGTTCCACTCCCTTTGCTATCCTTTACCAGTGATTACAATCTTACAGTAGGGATAACGCCATATCTCCTTTGGTAAGTCATCGCACTTGCCTTAGTTACTCATTCATATCCTTCTCCATTCCTCGACTTCTGAATTTCTTTGATCTTTTTTGCCTCGCTGACTGCCCCCATCTGTTATTCAGGTTCTGGTTCCACGACACCAACACAAGTCCCACTTCGATGATCGTATCGTCTTCCCTAGTCCACCGTGGCCCGCACGACCTGGCCACTTGCATCCCTCTTGCATCGACTCACGAAGGA
>NW_001889878.1:1234815-1279803 GCF_000143565.1 Laccaria bicolor S238N-H82
TACCCCGACGCGCACGTTATTCTTATATGCTTCAACATTGCTAGTCCCGATTCTCTGGACAACGTCGTAGAGAAGGTGCGGGACGGTTCTTCAATACTTTGGTGCTGATATTTATTTCTCGATTATCACAGTGGATTCTTGAGATCAACCACTTCTGTCGTGGACTCCCTATCATCCTGGTAGGTGTAAAAAAAGATCTAAGAAGAGATCCCAAAACCATTAACGAACTACGGAGGACTAGGCAACATCCAGTGACCGTTGAAGAAGTAGGTTGAGTTAAACTCGGAATGGATACCCTTGCCCACTACCGTTTCATTCCAGGGACAGGAAGTCGCCAAGAAAATCGGAGCGAGGCACTATGTTGAATGCTCTAGCAAGACTGGACAGGGGGTCCGCGAAGTGTTTCAAATTGCAACTCGCGAGGCATTGCGCCCCCGTCCAAAACCCCCTCCAAAGAGGTTCGATAAACTTAAGGGACTGTTAAAGTCATCATCGAAAAATGAAGAAGATGTAGAATCTGAAAAAGCGCCTCAACTAGATGCCTCCGAACAGCAAGAATTGAAAAGATTACTGGCAGCAGCCGTGGCCGTTGCGCCCCCTCCCCTTGAAAAGTTCAGGTTGTTGATCATCGGGAAAACGGGGTGCGGTAAAACCACAATTCTGTATAAAGTTAGCTTTTTCAAACCAGCTTTTGCGTCTAATGAAGCCACTAACTTTTGGTTCCAGGTGTGTGGCGGGAATATGGTAAGAGTGACCAAGCTCTCGCAAGGCTTACATTTCATATTTGTCATTTGAGGTGGACGCGCCCAGCACCACGGTGAGTGCAAAGTCGTTGGACTCGTAGTATCACGCACAAACCAAAGTCGATGTCCTAAGAGAGGTACCCATAACATTGAAAAAGAAATCGAATTCGAGGGGAACAACAAGATTATTGCGCATGATTCCGAGGGATTTGAAGCGGGAAAGCAGGCAGAGGTGGAGGTTGTTTGGAAATTCATCGATAGTCGTTCACGGGCAAAAGACATAAATCAGAAATTGCATTTGGTGTGGTTCGTCCTGCTCCTTTTTCTCGTTGTGGACAAGCTCAGTCAAATTGTCGCAGGTACTGCATGGAGATGAATTCCCGGCCCATCCAGCAAGCAGAGAAGGATTTTTTTTCGATGCCTTTGACAGGTAAGGTTCATTGAAGGTGAATTATCCTCTTCAAACATGACGTTTCCCGTAGTACCGGTCGTGGCCATTGTGACCAAGTTCGATACATTTCTACAAGATATGCAGCAGAAACTGGAAGAAAAAGCTGAAGAAGAAGATGAAGAAGTTGATGATGACGAGCTCGAGAAAATTGCTGTTGTTGAGGCGGACAAACGATTCGAGCAGCACTACAAGAAACCCCTTGAGAGCATGAAGCATCCACCAAGGGCCGTTGTGACTCTATCCGAAGGTGAATTAACTTGGCGTCCAAAGTTGCGTCGTGTTTGACAAGAAGTTACTTTTTAAGTGCACAAGTCGGCTCCAGACGATAGTCGCTTAGCCCGATTGATTGATGAGACGCTGAACGTATTATCTGCGACAGAAACGCAGCGTCAAGAACGAAGCGGTTATGACCTTCGGACGTTTTTCGCCTCGGCCCAAAGTGCCGATAGTAAAGTTAAACTCATCACGTCTGCTTCGTAGGTATCGTTCGCCTTCATCATTGCGTGCTCCATTCATTGAACGTTGACCCCTGTTTCTCTACTATCTAGAAATGGATTGAATTGTTGGTTCTCAATAAGTATATGTACCCCTTTTTAAACGGCCGTTGTTTCCTCAGGGAACTATTATAAAAATCACTCCGAGAAGATGTTCCGTGGCGGACCTTTCATCAAGACTTGGGAAACCTTTTGGACCGACCCTACATCAGGGCCTCAAGCACCAATCAAGGTAGGCGACACGATCCACTGTAATATCAGGTTCATTGATATGTTTCCTTCCCACAAGCTTATTCGCCTCTTGGAAAAACATTTGGATGATAGCCGACGTCTCATAGGCCACCCAAAATCATCCGACTTCGCTGAGGTGAATGGCCACCCCGATTTGCTCGCTTTCTGTAGGTGGGAACAGCGGGTGGCAGGTTAGTGAATGTTTTCTTGGTTGTAATGGGCCTGTAGGCTGACTATGGCAATGCGAAGACACGACCCTCATCATGGAGAAAGTCTACGTTTTCAATATCAGCGATGAGAAAACACTTGAAGCTATGATAAAATGGTATGATCAGGGCAGCAATACTGCGACATACATCCGAAAGGAAGTAATGCAACTTTATCGAGAACGCCGGTCAGAGAAGTCCCAGGTACCAAAGGAATGGTCTGAGGAAGTTGCACAGCCGTTAATCAGTATCGTCTGTAATCGACCGGTTGAGGTTCCAGGTTAGATTTATGAGATGTCACGGTTACTTCCTCTGAGTAAAAGCAGTGTATGCGAACCCCAAACCTATCCACGATTGTTGTAAGTATCAACCTGACAGTTGACCTCAGATCGCTTACACGCGCACTCTTCGCCTCCGCTGACGCTACTAAACTTAGAGCCGCTTCTCACTTGCCCGCAGGCAATTTGCGATTCACGCTTGGATCTATCAAATTATTTTTAGATGTATGTGAGTGAGGCTTTGAAACCTACCCTTTCGTAGCTCTCATCTCATTTCACAAGGTGCGATCTCCTTCATCTTGTACAGTATCTCACTTGGTGTTTTATAGTGACGAATCCCAACCTTCAGCGAATCCACCCTCACCTTCACCAGCGACACCATCATGGCTTCCGAGCACGGTCCTACCGCCTTCGAAAGGATTGTCTATTACAACGGCATCACTGGGAATGACGAACACCCTATTCTTGTGTACCGCACCGATGCTCTCACTAGGCCATTCTCCAAGCCCGTCGGCCGATTTCCATATCTCCCCATAAAATCGGTTCGCGGAGTTTTTGATACACCGCTGAACAAGGTCTGGGACGTTGTTGGGCCCCAGATTTGTGACATCATCAAGGCGCAGGATATCTTGTGGTCCTCCATTGACACGGCCCGCTTTTTCACTCACGGTCCGCCGGGAGAGGAGGAAAAAGGTACTCTCGGACCGGTCGTAATTTGGATTGGCGTCAAGCCTGGTCTGACCCCAGCCGACACTGCCCACAACACCTCTCAGGAGATCCTTGCTCTTCTGCGAAAGAATGGTGTTGAGGACGTTGAGGTGGAGTGGAGAGAGGCTGTCTTGCAGAAGCTTGCAGGTCCCCCGCTCATGCGTCATGCCGAGAGCAGGGATCCCACCCACTATGCTCGGCGATTCCTCACTGCTCTTCACGCTGTTCCACTTACCGCTGAGGGTATGGAAACGGACGACTCTCAGGGCACTCTGACCTTGTGGATGCACGAGAACAAGGACGAAAAGGGTAATCCCAGCGACAAGGTGTACGGGATCAGCAACTGTCATGTTCTTCGGAAGAACACCACCGTCGACTACGTGTTCAAGGGCGGAGAATCCAAGGACCACGTTGGCGTCTGCGGGATGCGTCGCTTCCAACGTGGACTCGATGAGATCGCAGATGCCATTGAGGCTCACGAAACTGACGCTGACATTTTTGCTAGCGAAGTCGTCAGACTTCAGACGAATGGAGATCAGAGCCCGGCGAATGCGGAAAAAGTAGTGTATAACCAAGACCTGGTGGACAAGAAGAATGAATCCATCGCCGAACTCAAGAAGCTTCAGGTCGAGGTTACGAAGTACTGGTCGAACATGCGGCTAGACCGTAATATCGGATACGTCGAATACGCCCCCTCTATAAAGGTCGACCAAGAAAATACGAAGTACACCTCCGACTGGGGAGCATTCTTGGCTGCAAAGGCCAAGGTCGCGGATGGCTTTGTCGGGAATGTCGTTGATCTGGGTGCGCTTTATCTTTGTCGTATTTCCCTCGTCTGATGAAATCAACCCTTATGCAGGAGCGAAGTTCACTCCTTCACAGCTAAAGCGTATGTTCTATCCTCAGAGTCCGACCACGTTCAAGTATCCCGACGCTAGGATGCTTCGGATCTTTGGTTGTGCTACGAGGGAGGAGCTCTCCGTCCCTGCGGAGTTCGACAATGAAGGAGAGCGCTGCCTCATGGTCGGTAAAGACGGAAACGCCACCGACCTCACTGTCGGGCGCTGCTCCGGCCTCGAATCCTTCACTCTTAACGAAGTCGGCGTTGAATCCAGGGAGCTCGCCATCTACAATGCCGGCAACGAGCGCAGTGTCGAAGCCTTCGCTGCCAAGGGAGACTCTGGTTCTCTTGTTTGGCACATGAAGGAAGGGAAAGCTTATATCGTCGGTCAGCTCCACTCAGGCGACAACAGAGGCGGTTCGACCAGAAACCACGTTACTTATTGCACCCCTGGCTGGTACCTCCTCGCCGAAATTAAGAAGAAATACAAGTATGCTGACTTCTATCGCGCGACTTGGGGCGCTTGAGGACAGGTTTTCTTCGTCTGTTTTGGCCTCGTACCTTTCACTATGCCCCCATTCCCTCATTGTCGACTGCGAATCCATCCCTACTCCTCAGTCCGGACTCTCGTTTCTTGGCTCCCGGTTACGTTCTCGTCACCGTTGGTGCATGGGCGTGCCTTGCTCGTTGGAATTACTCAGGTTCTTGGTTTTCTTCCATCTCGTCTTTTTGTAACGATCACTTCAGTCACCAATTTCTTGCCCTTCGACTTTGTCTCGGTTCCCTGCTTGTTATTTATCTGTTAGTTGTCAGCAACGGCAGACGGAGGTTCCAGCTTATTACATAGAAATAGACAACGTGGTTGACGGGGAGAAGCTTTGGAGTAATCTTTGGAGTCCGGCGAATACATTGCGGGAGAGTGCGTTGCGTTAATAATTTTTTTCATTATATGTTTATGTTTTGGGCCCACTAATCGTCCTCTGGGGTATTGCTGCGATATATAAAGTAACGCCAGCGATGTGAGTGTAACTCCTGAGGCTGTTGAAGGTACAAGGTTGTTTTGCTAATGCGTCCAAAATGCGTCACGAATTCATCTCCGACTCACAACCATCTCTCTGACCATCGCTTCCACTTGGCTTCCACCATCAAACCTGTTACAAGAGATTTTTCCCACTCAGTACTTCAAGAACTTTGCGGACGAGACTCGGACGACACACGAGCGAGACAAGTTGGAGACTGGAATCACAGATGTCGGACGCCACCGCCAACGCATACCTGAACCACGATAAAATTCAGTTCAGCCTACTACGCAAGTCTCAACCTCTCGTTTGGTAGATGTATATGCTCAGCGTGCATTCCCTCGTCCTTCGTCCGAGCGCGTGAGTCCGAAGGGGAGATTTTTCCTGGGTAAAGCTTACTGATATCGTGAAGAGGTGCCGTCGATGAATTTGAACTTTGAAGCAAATATATCGCCAGGCAGATGTCAAAACATAACAGAATCTTTCAGACGACAAAAAGTAACGACGTCGACCAATATTTAACCACTGTGGTCCAACACGTGGGGGTGCTGTCGGGCCTTTCCGAGCGACCCAATCTGAACGTGTACACCAAGCAATTTGGCATTATCCTATTCACTACCGCGAACGGTGGAGCATTATAGGACGCGATGGCTGAGATTCGCCGAAAACTCGTCATCGTAGGTGATTATGGAGGGAAGGTTTGTCCGGACAAACCACAATGCGGATTACGCAGATAACATTGATTGGATCTCGCAGACGTCGTTGCTTATTGCATTCTCGAAAGGAACCTTCCCAGAGGTATGTGGATATTAGTTGATTGGCGTGACAGCTAACACTCGTGAACAGATATCAGTCCCAACTGTTTTTGAAAATTATGTCGCCGACATTGAGGTGGATGGGAAGCATGTCGAGTTGGCGTTATGGGATACGGCTGGTCAGGAAGACTATGATCGCTTGCGTCCTCTGTCATACCCTGACTCGCACGTTGTTCTTATGACCTTCAACATTGCTAATCCCGATTCCCTGGACAACGTCCGAAAGAAGGTGCGTAGCCAGCTCCTCAATACCTCGGTACTAATATTTATTTGTCGGTTGTCGCAGTGGATTAGTGAGGTAAACCACTTCTGTCAGGGACTCCCTATCATTCTTGTAGGCTTGAAAAAAGACCTCAGAAGAGATCCCAAAACCATTGACAAACTACGGAGGACGAATCAACGTCCAGCGACCGTTGAAGAGGTAGGTTGAGCTAAACTCGGAAGAGGTACTCTGGCCCACTACCATTTCATACCAGGGACAGGAAGTCGCCAGGAAAATCGGAGCAAGGCACTATGTTGAATGCTCTAGCAGGACTGGAGAGGGGGTTCGCGAAGTGTTTCAAACTGCAACTCGCGAAGCATTGCGCCCACGTCCAAAACCCCCTCCAAAGAGATTCGATAAACTTAAGGGACTGTTAAAGTCATCATCGAAAAATGAAGATGTGGAATCTGAAAAGGCGCCTCAACTAGATGCCTCCGAGGAGCAAGAATTGAAGAGGTTACTGGCAGCAGCTGTCGCGGTCGCACTGCCTCCGCTTGAAAAGTTTAGGTTGTTGATCATCGGGAAAACGGGGTGCGGGAAAACCACAATTCTGTATAAAGTTAGCATTTCAAGCCGGCGTTTGCATCTTATGGAGCGACTAACTTTTCGTTCCAGGTGTGTGGCGGGAATATGGTAAGAATGATCAAGCTCTCGCAAGGTTTAAGATTTATTCCGCCATTTCAGGTGGACGCGCCTAGCACCACGGTGAGTGCAAAATCATTCCGCTTGTAGTATCGAGCACATGCCAAAGGCGAAGTCTTAAGAGAGGTACCCATAATATTGAAAAAGAAATTGAATTCGAAGGGAACAACAAGATCATTGCGCATGATTCCGAGGGATTTGAAGCGGGAAAGCAAGCAGAGGTGGACGTCGTTTGGAGATTCATTGACAGTCGTTCACGTGCAAAAGACATAAATCAGAAATTGCATTTGGTGTGGTTCGTCTTGCTCCTTTTCCTCATTATGGGCAAGCTCAGCCGAATTGCCACAGGTACTGCATGGAGATGAATTCTCGGCCCATCCAGCAAGCAGAGAAAGATTTTTTTTCGATGCCTTTGACCGGTAAGATCAAAGATGAACCGCCCTCTTCAAACGTGACGTTCCCATAGTACCGGTTGTGGCCATTGTGACCAAGTTCGACACATTTTTACAAGATATGCAGCAGAAATTGGAAGAAAAAGCGGAAGAAGAAGACGAGGAAGTTGATGATGACGAGCTCGAAAAGCTTGCTGGTACGGAGGCAGACAAACGATTCGAGGAGCACTACAAGAAACCCCTTTTGAGCATGCAGCATCCACCACGGGCCGTTGTGACTCTGTCTGAAGGTGATATAACTTGGTGTGCAAAGTTGGATCGTGTTTGACAAGAAATTACTTGAAGTGCACAAGTCGGCTCCGGACGATAGTCGCTTGGCGCGATTGATTGAGGAATCATTGAAAGTATTGTCTCTGACAGAAACGCAGCGTCAAGTACGAAGCGGTTATGACCTTCGGACTTTTTTCGCCTCCGCCCAAAGTGCCGATAGTAAAGTTAAGCTTATCACGTCTGCTATGTAAGTATCGTTCATCACTGCGTGTTTCATTCATTGAACGTTGACCCCTGCTTCGCTAGAAATGGATTAAATTGTTGGTGCTCAATAAGTATATTTGACCCCCGCCTTAAACCGTTATTTCCTCAGGGAACTATTATAAAAATCACTCCGAGAAGATGTTCCGTGGCGGACCTTTCATCAAGACTTGGGAAACCTTTTGGACAGATCCTACATCGGGGCGTCAAGCACCCATCAAGGTAGGCGAGACTCCATTCACTGCATTGCCAAGTTCACTAATATGTTTTCTTCCGATAAGCTTATTCGTCTCTTGGAAAAACATTTGGATGATAGCCGACGTCTCATCGGCCACCCCAAATCATCCGACCTGACCGAGGTGAACGGCGACCCCGATTTGCTGGCTTTCTGTAGGTGGGAACAGCGGGTAGCAGGTTAGTGAATGTTTTCTTAGTTTTAATGGGTATCAGTAGGCTGACTACGGCAATGCCAAGACACGACACTCATTATGGAGAAGATCTACGTTTTCAATATCAGCGATGAGAAAACGCTTGAAGCTATGATAAAGTGGTATGATCAAGGCAGCAATACTGCAGCATACATTCGAAAGGAAGTTATGCAACTTTATCGAGAACGCCGGTCAGAGACGTACCAGGTACCAAAGGAATGGTCTGAGGAAGTTGCACAGCCATTAATCGATATCATTTGCCGTCGACCGGTAGAGGTTCCAGGTTAGATTATCATTTGCGAGCAGATTACCAGAACATATATGTGCACTACATATATATCATTGAATATACTTGGTGGGTTCCCGATGCTAACTGAAAGAGTTACTTGCGTAAAATACCTATGATTTGGAATGGACGTTAATGTTTCATTCCCGCATTTCGTGGATCGTGTTACCTACCAGAATCTGGTGTAACAGGTCCATCTAAAAACACGACGGAGGGGGTAACGTGTACCGGATGAGAGCCTTCGAGTTTAACCTGCGTGTGGCAGCCAGACTGCTTCACATGTGTAAGGGACATGAATTCATAATCCTCCAGCAGCGTACTGGGTATTTCCAACTGGACGATCTGGCATAGATTGGAGTACGAGAGACCTTTTGGCTTTGCCAGCCCAATCAATGCCTGTATCCAGGACTGCCTGTTTTCGCAGCTTGAAATCAATGACCAGCACGAAACGACCTCGACGTGTAACCGAGCAGGGAGAGATGCATTCTTTCCGAGAAAGTGGAACTCCGCGCTTGGAAGGGTATCAAGCAGCTCTATACCAGCCTCTTGTGCATGAGGGTCGTCTACGTTGAACCCCCACCAAACGACACCGTAACTGTCGCCCTGGGTAATCCGTGATCCATAGTTTCTCGTCTCCAGATACGACGAAGACTCTGCTCCCAGATGTCCTGAAAACATCCCCTTGATGGATGGTGTACCCAACCCCGCAGAGCCCGAAAAGCCCAGTGCGGAGCTGCTCTGTCGTGTTGTGACTTCCGTGCTTTCGAGTCCTATTGCAGGGGTTCGAGAAGGTTTGATGGCATCCACTCTTGTTAGCTCCTCCTTGGCGTCGATCACTACTCTGGCGTGGACCTGCTCGTAACCCCTGGTCGGTATCGCTCGGCGGCCTTGAAATTTCAGCCTTTTGAACTCTACGCATGACTTTGGGAGTCGTTTCGGTTTTGAGCGAGGAGGATAAGACTTTTGGACAGGTAAGTAATGTTCTTGCGAATAAGCGTATGCAAGTCACCTGTATTATAAGCCTTCCGTTGACTTGCAGCTCCTGGAAGACTTTTGGTGATGCAGTGTTCGCAGTAGTAGCGCAGACCTTTGCCTGAGTGTCAAAGGAAATTGCTGGCAATGACGACGTCAAGCTACCGTCTGTCGGATCATCAGGATCCTCATGATCTGGATTGCCATCGTCGCCCTCACGGTCCCCGGATTTCTCGTCCTCGCCTTGATCATTCCCTGCATCATCCGTATCTTTCATCTCAGAATCGCCTACTCTCAACTCGTTCCCACCGAAGCCAGAAGGAGCAGACGTTCCACCGTCACTCCAAGAACCTTGCGGACAAGACACGACCTGAATCGAAGTTGGTGCAACAGAAGAACGGATATCAGCATATCTCTCTGTGCGAGAGAAGACGAGCTCGTCCCAGCTTAAAAGGGTTTCGTCGTTTTGAAAGACTGGTATCCGGTACGTAGAGGTGGGCGTGAAAAGTACCCCGGGGAGCGGAGAGAGTATCTTTCCGAGTCTGGTGACAAGTGACTCCGTTCTCTGAGCGATATCGACGGAACAAAATACGTGAATCTCTGGTAGGTATCCCGTTCCTGATTGCATGAGGGCCTCATTGTAACCAGCTAAGACAGCATACTCCAACCTAGCAATTTGGAAATCTGCAAAGGCTGTCTCGATGACCGTCTCTTTCCCCTGAATACCCTCGAGCGCGCTCTCTGCACCTATGACGAAATGTTTGCCAATAACAGACTCGTCGGTTGATGGTTTTGCCTGGTGCTCCTGGGGAAATCTATCTGTCCCATCAGGACCGAAGCCTGACTGCATTAATAATGACTCTACAGATGTTTGCGTTGGCTGCATCTGTGTCCCATCTTTTTGAGATGTATGCCAATCCAATTGCATCTTCTTCGAGGGATAGGGATACGGTTCAATCTCAGAAGGGGGTGGCGTCGTTTGAAATTCGAAGACGTCTGAAGTCGGCTTGGGCGGAGGTGGCACATGGGTGTAGGGCGCAGTGAGCTGCGATACCCACTTATCAAGGGGTCCAGCCGCATAGATACATCATCCGCAAAGAGTGGAACGGAGTCAGTCGACGGGGTGCCAGTGTACGCTGTTATTGATGACTGTGAGGGCGACTGGAATGCAGGCGGTGCTGCGTTCATTTTCGCGAGCGTTGACTCGACTAGAACGAGGCGATCGTTCAGTGAAGATATACGATTATGAAGTGAATGAAGATCGCTATTCAGAAAATCAGCAGCGATCGGGAAAGTGATTGGTGGGCGTACATCTTCTCCACAGCTTCGGGTGCATAGATACACCTCACTATGGTGCCGCGTTTTGCGCAACTCCCGCAAGGAGTCTTCCTGTCGCATTTTAGCTTGAGACGCTTGCACTAATGGGGATGAGCTTAGGACAGTTGAATGAGCGGAAAAGCACGTACTTCTGCGCATACGATGGTGATACGTGACCGAATTTGCCTGGATGGAGGAGTTCATGAAAAACCAAGAGAAGAGCTTTGGATGACGCACGGTGGTGTAAACTGGTTGGCAAGATTGGCTGCATGACCCGACAGCGAGGACTCGGAGGCCATTTCGGAAGGTTTACAGACGGATGACAGTGGTGGTTGTGAAGTTTGAACAGAAGGCGCTTATTGACAGGCTTAGCCATTTTTATCTATGTAGCCAGCTATGTTTTGTTTGAGGTATGTAGCTGTTCTTGACGATTTCGTTTCGTCGTAAATTGTGACCTAATAAATTTCCTCGGCACCTTCACAACGACGACCCCCTTGAAAGCAAAACGAGAGATGAGTAACTTCAAATGCGCAATTTCAAGATAGGAACCGCTCGACTAACCTCTTCCCATTTTGCTGATGGAAAGTCATAAGCAAGTGCGTGTGAACAACATACTGTGACAAGACATTCTCTTGACATTCTCATTACTCAGGATTAACTCAGGATCGCTCGAACACATAGATCTATCACACAGCACGGTCGGCGGCATGAGCAATGATTATAAGGCTGCAAAGGAGGCCTTTGTGTCGGGAATGATGGGTTCCTCAATTACGCATATAAACCTAGTCTCTTTGGTCGCTTTGGTCCGTCAATCACCTCAATGAGCCTCGAAATTCTGCCTAACGTTCTACAGTGTAGTCCTCGGTATCACTCCACTCAGCCCTATGCACACGCCTTCCAACAAGCCGACGTATAAACTTCGGTCTTTCATGGATCCTCCTTGTACTCCCTCTTCTTCTGTCGATGATGCTCTTCGCGAAGCGACCGATCATCCTCTCCTATTCATCCTCATACCAACATTTTTGCTCCTTTCATTCCACGTAGGGAGGGAGGCCCTTCTCTCCCCTCTAGCCAACCTGCGTCGCCAGCGGTTTCTGCTCCAAAGCAACCGTGACGAACTTGGATACGACCCCTGCCGTGACGACGTATAGGGCACACATGATGCTCATGACTATCCTTGCAATCCTGGCTGTGGATTTTCCCGTATCTCCCCGCTCCCTCGCAAAGTGTGAGACCTACGGCATGTCTCTTGTATGTCTCTTGATCAGCTTGAAGCTCATTTTGAGGCTAATAGTCCACAGATGGACCTTGGAGTTGGTTCTTTCGTTTTTTCGCAAGGAATAATCTCCGCAACATCCTTCGTGCCTCACTTTTTCACTCCCTTCCAAGATCTTCAAAGTGACACCCAAGTCATTACCAGTCATCGTTCTCGGCCTTGGGAGATGTGCGGATGTCGATGATGAGGATGTTCAATGCGATGCGGGAAGGCTTGATGCTAGATTACGAGGGCAAAGGACTGCTAGAGCAATGAACGTGGTGGAGACGACACACAATTTTACGGGGGGTGTAAACGGCCCCACAATCACAACTGCGAAATCTTGATGCTATAAATGACAAGGTAGTCCGATTCCCTTCTCACTGCACCTCTTGCGCTGGTGGCGCGAATTATAATTATTAGCTGAGAGGAATACTTCGGGATTTCTAGCTACGCACACGTTCTGGATGCATGATGTGAGGAAAGGCGTAAAAACGGAATTTATTGTACATCTGGTGCTGCTCTGTATCACTCAAGCCGCCGTCACAGTAACTTTGAGGACATTAGATCTAACGTATATACCCGGAGCATCTGCCCTGAGTAGGTGAGTTCTAACTGTTGTGAGTTTTATCTTCACTTGTCCATTGACATCTGTTGTCCGAGTCCCTCCGCCCGGGCTCACAGTTACCAATGGAACCGGCTTGCGGGTTTCTCCATCAAGGACGGTGACTGTAAACTCCGTGTCGACCTTAACAGATGGACGGCCCTTGAGCCGGAGGGGCACTAACGTCTGCCCTTTGACCAGAGCCCACAACACGCTGTCTCCAGTCGTAACCCGCAACTGGCCCCCTCCCACGTCTGCCCGTCTAAAGTTGAGTGCTAGCTGCCAGAATTCGCCCTGCCCAGCTGTCTCATTGATGGTTTTGACAAAGAAGTCGTCTAAGTCGTCGTGAAATGTGCTGTTGAACTCAGTCAGGCCCGCAGAAGTTAAGGCATCGCCCCTGGAAGACACTCACGCGCCCCAGTTAGGTCTGCCGGCTACGCCAGTGGCAGTATCCGCAAGTGCAGATGTGCAAGTAGGAACTTTGAACGGGTACTCATTTCCATTCATTCCGTCGGCGCGACGCGTAATCACGGTTCCTGTATTAGTGGTCACATCCTTGCCGTGCGTCGAGATGGTACCGTCGAATATTGTGTTGTTTTTTCCTTCGATCCTGACATGGACAGCGACCTCAGCATTTGGATTAGTCATCTCAAACGGCTCTGAATTTATATGACAGAAAGACAAAAGGCAATGCTAGTGCACCTTAATAACTTGTTGAGAGGGAAAGCGCAGGCCGGTAGGTGGTCGGTTGATGTTCAACGCCTCAGTGTTTGGGTTAATATATGTAGCAGCAGGACCCCAAAAACTTTTGGAACCGATACACAGATCACGTAGAATACCCATACCGATCAAGTACCGATGTGTTGTGCAGAGCTTTACAACCTTCCGAGTCGTCTCCATTCGAAGCATAGGTTGAGCATAGGTCAATACAGTGCCTCATTCAGTGCAAGATCTCAAGTGTTCAGCATGGTCTATTATAGAAAGCACCCTCCTTCTCTTTGTCACAATGCTAAGTTCGTAAACATCCTCATGGCCTCGGTGCACTGCCAGTGGTGGAAATAACGAAGGCTGACATGTGCTGACTGCGGGCACTTTGGCCTTGCTCTGGCCCTCAAGCTCAAGGTTTTAGTTCTATTTTTTCAAATTTACATCAGGAAGTTGGGAGGTACCTAGCCGAACCTATGCGACCTACATAGTGGCTTTAGGTACCCTCCAAGTCCCTCCCACAATCTTCAATCGATCAACCACACAGGCCTCCAAATCAACTTCACCTGTTCTTCCCAGGTCTTGTCTGTATCTTTCTTGAAATAGAAAAGATTCTCAATCACGTCCTTTCCCCACAGCTCTGTAGGGCGCAAATGCGCATAAACTCCATCGGCCCCCATTTGAAGGGTTTCTATAAGCATCAAGAAATGAGTTTCATGATCGCGAAACCGTTAGATCTGTACTCACCGCTCCCATTGGGGGATTCCCAATTAATGTGTTTCTCAACTGCGGCATAGTCGAGCCTCGCGACGAAAACCAAATCCTCTGCATCAAAATATTTGATGAGAGTTCTGTAAACCTGGGCCGCGGTCGATAGATGGATGAAGTGAGTGTCCACATTGCTCAAAGGAAGGGTGGGGGTAAGATGATCACAGGAAAGATCATTAATCGTAATTTTAACAGGGAGTAGCCTCTTCGACGAAGCAATCAACTTGTAAAGGTATTTCGGTTTGATTTTGAACATTTTGCGAGTGAAGTGATTGAAGGAAGAGGTCGCAAAGTTGATCCGAGTCGAATATAAGTCAAAAATTTACATCAATCCGATTATGAAAGTGAAGCGACATATGACCACGTTGATGTCCTTCGAGTGTCCTCGGATTGGAGAAGACATAAAGAAATGCAAGTTTTGGATGGTCGCCTTGATCGAATACAATAGATAAATAAAGTCTACTTAGTGGTACAATATTAATATAGAACGTGATATGCCGAGCGTAACGGAGCGTTGCATGTGCGATGCACAAGCTTCGTCCCTTTCTCTCTCCGCCCTGCTCAGAGCTGCATCTTGCTCGGTGCCTGTGGCAAGTGTTGTCGATGCGGGTGCATTATCATCTCTCCGGGCTGCCGTCATTGCTAACTTACTTGTAAGCTTGCTCAGTTATCGCTTTGCAGAACTACATCCTGACTACTTCTCTAATCGATATCTCCGGATCCAGCCTGAGCATCGTTGGTGCCATCCCAAAGGGTGCTCATAACTGGTCCTCCCTACTGAATATAAAATGCAACTATATCTGCTAGTGCTGGTAAGTGTAACCGTCTTGGCCTGCATCGAGCAGCACTCGACTACTCGAAATAAATAAATATTTATAGCTCTCTTTCCGCCACCGTATACACCACACTTTCCCACTGGGGCCAGCGATCCAGATGCTCAGGCCAATTAGTCAATCCCAAAAGCCATGCTGCCGCATCCTTCCATTCAGTAGTCGTACTGCTCAAAGATTGGTGTTCCAATTCCAGTCTCTTCCCTACCCACTCCTGCTCCCACCACGTCGGTTCTTCTGCACCTTTCCCAGTATAATAGTGAACCTTCTTCTGACCCGAGTCAGTAGTGATTTCGACTTCTTCGACAGCTCCATCAGCCAGCCAGAGAAGTGCGAAGCAGATAAGGTCGGGGCGAGCAAAATCGCCGTAGCCTGGATTGGATGGGAAATAGTTGAGGGATAGAATCATGGATGTGTAGCTCGCGCGGTACAATGTTTGTAGTTGGGCTGGGCTAGCTGTGGCGTCGAGGTGAGTAGGGTCCCGACCAGACATCAGGATGTTCAGTTCCAATGACTGCTGCTCCAGATTTCTTGATAACCATCTCATCGCAGCTTTTGGCGGACAATCGAGTAATAACACGGCGAGCTCAACAGCTGCGCCAACAAAGTCGTTACCAAGACCACCAAATTGCTCAACGGCCGCCTTCTCGTAGTACGATCTCATGACTTTGTTCGGACGTGGGGACCAGACGGATGTGTTTTCGAGGTGCGTTGTGGTACTGATATTCGACTTGAATTTAATTCCTCGCTGCTTTTTTCTGCTGTCCCGATGATCGAAGACGAGCAGAAAAGGTCGCAAACCTTTATTTCGTCCCAGGATACCCATCGCGAGGCAGATTCCCTCGCCCTTGTATCCGGCGTTCGTGAAAGGCCTAGAGTGGCTGAGTGTGCGAGGCATACTGTTGATTGCTCGGGATATGCGGGGGCGAAAGCCAATGTCCTGGCCCCATAGAAGCGATACAGTACCGCCAAGATGATGATGATATCCATCGTCATAGATACAAGACGCGAGAGTCGCCTCATTTTTGGTTTCGTCGTCCAAGAGCGATGAAGTTAATAATGAGGTTGGATCCGCGCCTATGCCTGAGGGCGGATTGATCGCCCAGCCCCATTCATCTGAGGGGGTTGCGATAAGGTGATTTGGAGGTGCAAGGGAAGCAATCCGGTTCCATCGATCAGCATTGCCGACAATGCTCCCAAACACTGCCTTAATCGCCGTGCGACTTTTCCCTGTCCATGCCAGCCAGCGACTCTGTACAAAATATTTGTTCCGCCATGCAGGGATGGTGTACCTAACGATGGCAATGGATGTGGTTGTGGAGAGTGCGAGTATGCCGAGGGAGTCGCTGTTATTCCCGGATAGGAACGAGACGACAATGAGGATGAATGAGATGGAAAGCAAGCTGGATATGACTGTCCACCAGAGATGTTCGTAACGCGCGATGCGGAAACGGAAAGTCCACATGTCTTGATCCTCAGCTATGGTCACCACAGTGACGGCGAGGCCCTGCATGAAAGAAGTGAGAACTGCAAGCCCGATCGAGCTCCATAAGAGCCCGAGTGAACCGGCGGGGCTGACGTGAAGGCTAACGGGAGCCGCGATGGCGATGTTAACCGGGTGGGCGTAGACCGAGTAAATATTGAGGAAGTATAAAAGGTAGCGAATCATGGGTGGGGGAGATCTGCTGCAGAGGACATGAAGACAGCGGTATATATAACACACAGCTGGCAAACCTGTGTCCTAGCATGTTCCCTCATGACACAGTGTGAGAGCTGTATGATGTACGGCAACAGGGAGTGACCAGCTTCAAAATCACGGCTAAGACCGATATTTGTGGCTGCTTACGACAGATAGCGATTCTTGGAAGTATATGCCCAGAATCTGAGTACTGAGTATTCAGACTGGTAACGTTACCAGTGGGTTACCAGCGAGTAACGTTTGTCTATGATATATCCTGTATATCTGTGAGTGTCATCGTGCAATCGTTTGGCATTCCAAGTCCTCACCGCGTGACTGACATCCTCATTTTTAGGATCGCTCGAACATATAGCTCTATTAGTATCACACAGCACTGTCGGTGCCATGAGCAACGATTATAAGGCCGCAAAAGAGGCCTTTGTGTCGGGAATGACGGGTTCCTCAATTACACAGATAAACCTAGTGTCTTTGGTGGCTTTGGTCTGTCAATCAGTTCAATGAGCCTCGAAATCCTACCTAACGTTCTACAGTAGTCCTCGGTATCACTCTACTCAGCCCTATGCACACGCCTTCCAACAAGCCGACGTATAAACTTCGGTCTTTCATGGGTCCTCCTTGTACTCCCTCTTCTTCTGTCGATGACGCTCTTCGCTGAGCGACCGATCATCCTCTCCCTATTCATCTTTATACCAACGGCTTTGCTCCTTTTCGTTCCACGTAGGGAGGGCGGCCCTTCTCTCCCCTCCAGCCAACCCGCGTCGCCAGCGGTTTCTGCTCCAAAGCAACCGTCGCGAACTTGGATAAGACCGCTGCCAGCCTTGACGACGTATAGAGCACACATGATGCTCATGACTATCCTTGCAATTCTTGCTGTGGATTTCCCCGTGTTTCCCCGCTCCCTCGCAAAGTGTGAGACCTACGGCGTGTCTCTCGTATGTCTCTCAATCACCTTGCAGCTCAATTCAAAAGGCTAATAGTCCACAGATGGACCTAGGAGTTGGTTCTTTCGTTTTTTCCCAAGGAATAATCTCCGCAATACCTTTGATCAAAGACCCTTCGTACCTCACTTCTTCACTCCCTTCCAAGCTCTTCAAAGTGACACGCAAGTCATTACCAGTCATCGTTCTCGGCCTTGTACGAGTCTTGTTGGTGAAAGGAACGGAATACCCGGTAGACATCCAGCCACCAGTCATTTCTATACCTGGTTCTTATCGTTGGCTCTAGGAACATGAAACGGAGTATGGAAGACATTGGAATTTCTTCATTACTCTCGCCCTTGTTCCTATCCTACAAGTTTTATTGCATCCCATGATGATCTATCTCCCGGTGTCACTTTTGGGGGTGCTCATCGCAGTTGGTGAGTGCACCTCAATAGACATCAACCTCCCTCCTAACTCGCTCCTGCAGGACAGCAATCTGCTTTATCGCATTTTGGTCTCGAGTCCTATATTCTAACTGCACCACGAACATCCATCATTAGCGCGAACAAGGAAGGTATCGTCTCCCTTTCAGGTAAGAAACATTTCCCATCCCTTGTTTTCGGTGGTTTTCTTATCCGAGCAACAATCCTAGGTTATCTCGCCATCCACCTCCTCGGTCTTTCCGCCGGCACCCTTGTCCTCCCACCCTCGCCCTCATTCTTCCGAAGGCGGCAACAGGCCCTCGCGGACAAATTGACCAAAAGACGGATCAGCGACGCTGGTTTCAAGCATGACAAAGACCTTGACCTTGCAGGTCCTAGGCAGACGGGGAAGACAGCTACGGAGCTCTGCTCTTACAGTATCGTGTGGTGGAGCTTCTTAGGCCTCACAAAGCTAGTCAACTTCAAAGGTCAATGGGGCGAGGTATCTAGGAGGATCGTGCGTTTTCCCTTCCCTCCTGAACTTCAATTGTTTCCGTCGTCAACTAATATAATAAATATCCTTCAAGGTGAACCTTCCCTACATCCTCTGGGTCGCAGCATTCAATACCTCCTTCCTCCTCCTGTACTTGGTAGTACTCGACATTTCGTTCTTCCCTGGTCCAAAACCAAAGAAGAAGAAAGAGCCGATATCAATGTCGGG
The DNA here is from genome assembly GCF_000143565.1 of Laccaria bicolor S238N-H82. Taxonomy (NCBI): domain Eukaryota; kingdom Fungi; phylum Basidiomycota; class Agaricomycetes; order Agaricales; family Hydnangiaceae; genus Laccaria; species Laccaria bicolor. Next base: position 1,253,356 of record NW_001889878.1, read on the forward strand.
CCTTGCGAGCCCATACGTTCCTTCCTCCCAACAGCAGCCACCTATAGATGAGGTGCTTGAGCAAGGCAACCCACCTCAACTTCTCGAGGCGATTAATAAGCATGGACTGGTCCTCTTCCTCTTTGTGCGTCTCCTCCCGTCTTCCATCTTCTTGATGTTCATGTAGCCTGATGTGATGAATGGTGACAGGCTAACGTACTCACGGGTGCTATCAATTTGAAGGTGGAAACCATGTACGCCTCAGATACCTTGGCGATGTGTATACTCGGCGTATATTCCCTCGTCGTTTGTGCGGTTGCATGGGTTTGGAGGGTGAGAGAGGGGGGAAGGCCGTGATGATGTTGATGTTTAGTATAGACATGTTAGTTTCTTTCTGATTCCTTTTCGCCAAGATTGCTGGTGTCCAATGTGATCGCAGGTGTTTGGTAGAGAGGTTCGCAGCATATAATCGAGAATTTGTTTCAACTGCTGCTAGGGTGCTCTTCGATGATCCTCCCTGATGCTCAAGCTTGTACAGTCCGTACTTCGAAGCCTTTGATCATTCGGAGTGAAACGGCAAAGAGATGAATGGTCAGACATTTTGGATTTGGCGTTCATCTCATCGAAGGACTCGGAAGTCACTGTATGATGCTGACAGGCCTTCGACCTTCAATGCCGTCGAGGCACAGCTCAAATAGCTGAGGTATGCATAAGTGTAGGCTGAAACGTACTGTACAAGTGAAGAACGGATTATGGACATGTATAGTATGCAGATTGGGAGCTGGGGGGACTCTGCTCGGTAAACGACAAATAGCGCAAATATCAATACAATCAAGAATAATGAAATCAAGGGAGATACATAGGAAGAAGGTGCAACACCATAAATTGCGGCATGGGTAGGTCAAGAAATGGGTCTTCACTAAAGAAACACATTCAGGTCCGTCGGCTTATCAATCCAAATCGCCAACCCTCGTCAACGCCACGCGCCTCTTCTTCTTCGGGGGCTCCTGGATCTTATCTTTTGCTTCTCCGTCGTCCTTGTCCAAAACCATGATGTCCCCTTGTTGGTGAAGACCACCCAAAGACGACGAGGATGAGAAATCCAACGCATTTTCACCTCCATCCACACTAGCAGTCGGCGTCAGAGGCGGCTCATGCCTCTTCCTTGACAACGTCGGAGTGGTATAGCTGCTCTCGCGCACAAAAGGCAGACCGATAGTGCTGGAAGAGGGCGTAGCTGCGGGCGTAACGACTGTAGAGGATGGGCCAGCTCCAGAGACGTTATGGTTGTTGTTGTGATGAGAAGAGGCAAAGGAGAGGGGAAGGGAGTGATGCTGTGCAATAGATTGGAGCTGGAGTGCATGTTGTTGCTTTTGGTGTGAAGGCAGAATCTCGTCAAAGATGATGAGGGTGCAATATCCATCGCGAGAAGAGAGCATCAGGCATTGTCCGTCTGGTGACCTAAGTAGAGGGGTAGTCAGTTCGACTGAAGAATGAACAGGGGGGCGGATACGCACCAAGTCATATCAGTGAACTCGTCATAATGCAACTTTGTGAGCAAGCACACAGGACCAGCTTGTTGTGTATCGTAGATTGCCACCGTGTCCATCGTTACCACAGCAAATAGCATGCGATACGGCAAGGCAAAGACAGAGCCTGTACGGACAGCTGGGTTTGTAATGGGATTGGAATGAGCATGGCCTTGTGAAGAGGAGGGAACCGGTGTGGGGGGTTTAGAGGCAGCTGGGGTGGGCGGTCTCAAATCCATGGGAGAAAGCGCCGGTGACCCTCTGGGATAATGTTGGTGATGAGAATTTTCATCTCCAGAAGTGGGGATTGCAAGACGGGGAGAAGGGGCCACGATGGATGAGGTTGAGGAGGTTGAATGGGTGTGGCCATGTGTTGGCGTTGTGCGCTGATGGGTGGTCACTAAAGACGATGCGTGATACCTTGCAGTAGCGCTTCCTGCAGTCGAAGCTGATGGCTCGGACACAGTAAGGGGACCAACAACATCCACGTCCACAACACCCTCCATTCCTTTCTCCAAAGCTGCAGTTTTCGTCTCATTTTCATGAGTACCTTCCGCACCCTCCACACCATGTCTTAGCTCATAAAGAATCGGAGAGAAACGGACTGCAACACTAGCTTTCTTGTGTCCCGGCAGCTGAGCGATGGGCGGTCGAGCAAAGTTGGCTCGAGAATAGATGTATACCGAAGATGCAGGGGAGGTTGCGGCTGCAGTCGCTGGGGTTGAAGTAGTAGTAAACTCCCCAGCGTTAGAAGGGCGACCTTTACGACCCCGTGCAGGGGTCGTATTATTATCGTCTTTCGCGTGCTGCTTGGACTGTGACGGAATCACAGAGGGGTCTTCGAACTGGCCAGCGGGGGTAAGAAGGAGACCACCATCTGGGCTGAACGTCAAGCGTCTGAAGAAATTTGTAAAGCTCTCGTCGCCATAGAGTTTTACGGAAGCCCAAGACGAAGGCGAGGGGAGGCTGCGAATAGCAGGGAGGGGAGGCATGGGTGAAGGAGAACGACCATATCGCGTGAATGTTGATGGTGAACTGGGGGCATTGGACCCACTGAAAGACGACCTCCGCGAGGAAGGCTCGATGGGTGGTGGTGGGAACATGGAGGAGGGTGTACTTAATACAGACATCGCTGGTGTCAGCGGAGTTTGATCCTTACTCAATGTCAACACATCCTCCGAGTCTTTTGCATAGTCGGCGACGGCAGATTCAGCGTCACTCGCTGTAGATTCCCTCCGAAACATCCGTGGTCGGCTGGTGCTGGGTGTACGCGAGTGCCTGTGTGGCATACGTGTGTTTTTACCAACAGCGTGGGCTTCAAAGGCGCCTTGTTTGGTAGAGATGCGGTAGACGTGCATAGACCGGTCGCTGCTTTGGGTTGCAATGTATTCATTCAGAGGGTCCCACGCAACTCCTTGAACATAATGAGAGTGCTCGACGATTTCGTGAACACATTTCCCTGTAGGTTTCATTGCCAGCATGTCAAACAAAGGGAAAAGTGACATACCGTCCACAGCGGAAAAGACCCTTGCGACGTTGTCTGTGCTACCAGCAATGATGTACTCTCCAGTAGGGCTCCATGCCAAATCGTACACCTGCATGGTTGTGCAGCTAGAAGGACGCGTCACTTATCAAACCATTTCCCGACAAATATCATTCTCACCGGAAAGTTGTTCTTGGTTTCCAGTATTCCTTTTCGTGTTGTAAATCCTCTGGGCTTAGATCGCTCCCATAGGTGGTTGGTTGCGGGCTTGTGGAGGGCGCCCAAATGATAATCATACCGTCTGGAAGTAATGTGTTAGGTACGACATTTCACAAACAACGCTACCTACCATCACCAGCCGACGCGATATGTTCGCCTATAAATGAGTTCTAAGCACCTCTGTTGGCTAGAAAGACGCGATAGACGTACCATTTGGTGAGAATCGCACTACATTGACTGCTGCTGAATGGCGACTCAGAGTCGCCAAGTACTCAACTCGCGGGGGCCTCGTTGGGTTTGACGCGGAATCGGGTTCGACAACGCTCGGGGGTCGGATATGAGGGTGGACCATCCATATCTACTCAGCCGCCTGGTTGTCAGGCGATATCCCGCATAAAGTCCTTTAATGATACTCACCCGAACGTGGTTATCCTCCCCGCCTGTGGCTAAACGGTACGACTGACCCGCGTAGTTCTTCTCTTGACCTGGACCTGGACGCGCCTTCTTGAAAGAAATGGGCTGGAAGTCGCAGGTTGAAATAGGTTTGCTGTCGTGCCACCTGATTTCTAGAGTTCTGAAGCGCATGGTTGCTTATGAGCAATGTGGACGCGCTTGTAGAGGCCGAAGACGTGTATTCTAGGGATTTTTGAGTTTGTTTTGGTAGCTATGTAGTTGGGCGGCGAATGGCGATTGAAAGAGGAAGCGATTATAAGTAGTCGTTTGTGTCACGGTGAAGTTGAGGAGCGCATCATCATCGCTTGTAATTTGTCAACAGCGCCTAGCTTCTATTTCACAATTCACATTTGCCTGACTGCCTTGTTACTATTCACTTTCTCTCTCGCCAGGACAATTGAACGACAAGACCAAAAAATACAAAGGACGGCATGTGGGCCCAGATCGTCCCAAGCCAAAGCCATAACATCCTCCACCTATGAATTCCGTGGCCATTGATTTGTGATGGAAGCGGAAGAAGGTCCAACTAGTTCAGACTTCCTTCCTTTGCGTTGGTGAGTTTGCGTTCAACATTAGGTCCTTTGGCTTACTCGTTTCAGTCACAACTTGGAGGTATACACATTCCCTTCGCTGTCCAAGTCGCATCTCTTGGAACTTGAAATTTTCAAACAGAGTCAGGAAGGCCTGAGTTATATTCTACCACCTGGTGTCCCTTATCGCAAAGATCCCCGTTTCCCAATTGCGTGTACTGGTTTAATACTCACCCTTTGAGTCGATACTTATTTTTATGCTCCTGACGGATTCGAGCTGCTTCGGCTTGGATGTGGAGTTACTCCTCTCTACTTCGATAAGGGAGCTGTCATTACCACAGCTGGCGTTGACCAGGCGTTGACATTCGTTGTGACGCTGGGAACTGAGAGGTTCTTCCCTACTGACCTACTCCTTGCTGGCTAGTCGCTGACTTACGGATTTATGGTCGCTTTCAAAGTAACAATGCCTTCGAAATACCTTCGCATGCTTCGGACGGAGCTGCACTCTTGATTCCAGAAGGCACAACAAGACATGAAGTCGCCAATTTTTTTTAAAAATTCTGCGCTTTCCTGCAACTCCAAGCACGCTCTTTTCTTGCATGACTATAATCAAAAAATGCTATCGACCATTCGACACCGGGTAGCCAGTGATTGTTGCGCCTGGCTGTGATAATGCCACTCTCTACACATCCGACCCCGCTGACCAAATTTCAGACTGGCATCTCATTTTACAAGACATAAGCTATTCTACATGCCGCTACCTTTCAACCCCGGCGGTGACGCCTCTGGATTCTTCGTTTATATTGGCTCAGGTAAAACCTGACATGACTAAACTATCATGGCCCTCCCTTTTGCTGGCCGGAGGGGTTGCAGGAGTTCGTATGCTCTTTTTTTTTGTCTTTCGCCATCAGTATTACTGATATCACCTCTGTCTGCGGCCGGCTGGGTGGTCACTTTCCCATTCGATGTCGTGAAAACTCGTGTTCAAGGCAGCACCGCAGCACTTTCAGTACCAGCGGCAACCCCCATACCTTCCCAGACTTCTTTCTCTCCGGGTGCCTCGTTACTTGACAGATCAGGATCCAGAGCCACAGATTATAATTCTTACCGTCTGTTTTCAAGCATTAGGTGCCCCACAAAAGAGGAAGAAACTGGTGTGGTATGGTATACTGCAAATTCTCATTTCAATTAATTTGACGTTCATGTAATAGGGTCCGCCTTTCTGCAGAAGAACGCCAGTGTGTTATACGGCATCATTTCATTCCCCGCTGGAGAAGTTTGCTTAGGAAGAAACCCAATGCCAAATTCTTCTCTCTGGCCCCAAGAAAGCATTTTACCAGGGAGGTGAGCAAGCACCAGTCAACACTCATTTCCAAACGAATCCTTGTCGGCCGTCCCACAACTGGGGTCACTTTCTATCTAGGGTGGTGCCATTATGCCATTCAGTCCCGATTTATGTATTCCATGGCATGGCAAAAAAGGCTCCAACGACCTGCCGATTGTCCCAGACTGTTAACTTGCTTTGGCCCGTGAGTAAATTATTACCTGTGTTTTTCGGGAAACGCGCACTTACCCATGAGGCAAAGAAGATTTTACTACCGTCATTTACGTTGAGGGAACAGAGGGACGGTATTGCCGAAGCAAGCCTGATAGGCGAAGGCCTTAACTCAAGGGTGTTCTGGGGAACCAGTGGGTAGGAAATTCGACTTGCCTTGTGCCATATTGAGAGCATCTTCGGGGCCCCACTGGCCAGACACGGTCACATCCGGCTGGTCTGCCTCTACATCGATTTCAATTTAATTTAAAACTTGAAGACGGAATGACGCCGAATACCTGGTAAAGGTTCTACACAAATGATGTTAGCGCACAACTGGATTCGACTTGCTAAACCCATTCACCAGGATCTTCGCTCATGCAATTCGGGGCATTCGTGGCACTGGCATTGTGATCAATCACGACTTCTGGGTCTGTATTTCTCGTAGTGTCTAGAGAGCAAAAAAAGGGTATCAATGGAACAAGTTATCTTCAGATTGAACTGCTGTCATACGGATGCTGGATTCGTTTCCTACAGCGTTATTATGTGGGTCGGTCGTATGAGCGTGGCCGTTACCAAAGTTGATGGTGATCTTGATGCCTTCTTCGCGATTGTGAATGATCTGATTCCCAGGCCCAACCGAGTTATACTGAATACTTCCAGCACCAGCAGAGATAAGTGACATTTTTATCGGTTATGATACAGTATGTTGCGCAGAAAAGAGAAGGGAGGTTGTGGTGATATGCATGAGTTGATCCCGTAGCGATAAAGCTCGAGCGATTGTAATCTGGAAGCACGCTTGTTCCTGAACGTCCAGCGCTTTTGGACCTTGGTGGCATCTTGTGGGCGTATTGACACCTCCGGACGATCATTCCGGGAATGAGCATCCTTGCAGTCGACACACGGTCAAATAAAACAAGCTGAATGCGAAAAGGTTGAAAATATAGGAGACGGATTAGTTGCAATTTTGCTTACCATGGTTGTAAAAAACATCTGGCAAAAAGCTGTCTGCAGTTGTTCCTATGAAACTTGCAATCTCATTGATCGTGGAATGTATCCCTTCATTGCGGTAACGCTGGCCAGGGTTTGTACCTGTCAAAGAAAAAGCCTAAGACGCAAAAGTGGACACTGTGGGAATTGAACCCACGACCTCACGCAGATCATACCGTCATGTCGAAATGCGAAGCGTGCGCGCTACCCCTGTGCCAAGAGCCCATTGAGGATAGGTTGGCAAAATCATTCAAGTCAAAATGCGACGATCTCTGAAGATGTACAAGCTGGCTCTTGGACTAGATCCAAGGGGGAAAAAGGGTGTCCTTAGATGTTAACTCTGATGTCCTCCTGTTCCTAAAATGTATAGAGTAGTTAGTATGCAGACTCACCTCTTCGGAGCGTAAAGTTACCCAATGGTGTTGAGGCCGACAATCTGGACAATTGCAAAGGATGTCCGTGCAGGGCCAAAAAAGCAAACATGCACAGTGGATGGACACTGTGGGATTTGAACCCACGACCTCACGCAAGCATATTCAATCATAATGCAAAGCGTGCGCGCTACCCCTGTGCCAAGAGCCCATGCATAGAGTTTTCAAAAGGATTGAGTTGTCGAGGAACAGTTGCAGGGATTTTGTTGTGTATTGAATGGCAACACGGTCCAGGCTAAAGTTCGGTATTTCGCCCATGGAACAGGATTTAGTACTGGTGATTATCGTACAAAAGCAGTATTGTGCCCAGCAAAAATGTGAAGACCATCATTAAGAAGTGATGGAGGAAATGGCTTGAGGTAGTAATGATTGAGGAAAGTTAAACCAGGCAGGTGAAAATTGGCACGCTGCACTTTGGTATTGAGGCCGAACCAATAGTGAACGAATTCAAGTCGTAAGATGATGCGCAGCTGATCCTCTATATGTCAGCTACAGGCACTGTTAAGACCCACCGGACGACGGAGAGTTCGGGGACTTCGGACTAGACGTTTCAAGAGGAAAAGATGTCCCAGGATATATATGTAGGCATTAACTATACAACCTGGCAAAGTCGTCACTCGAGAATATCCAAAGATGGACAAGAAGGGACTCACTTTTGGAGCAAGACTGACAATTTTACCCCACCCCTTCAGTCTCAAATCTGCACTCACAAGCCCACCAATCCGCGTTCCCAACATCTCCCTCTTGTTGTTCAGAAGCACTGCGGCGTTGTCATCGAACCGAATGACACTACCGTCTGGTCGTCGGACCGCTTTACGTGTCCGCACAATGACAGCCCTTCGAACGTCTCCTCGTCGGACTTTGACAGCGTTCACGGAAGCTTGGGTAGCGGCTGAGATTGGACGAGCGCGTTGCACGACGCACACGATTTCGTCGCCGACGGATCCCCAGCCATTGGTGACCTTATTTTTTAGAACGTTAACACATTCTACAATAAGAGCGCCAGAGTTGTCTATGCACTAGAACTAGTTCAGAGCGAGAATTGACGACGACAAGGGTATATACTATACGTTGAGGGTGGATTTGAGGCCAATCATGACGATGGCGGAATAGAAAGTAAAATGTCCAGGACAACTCCCACGCGTTATTTAAATGAATTCATTCAAGCCCGTGGTTCCAGTATTCTCAGCGCAGAACTTCTCCTCCCCTCGTCATCATCGCTCATCTCCCCACCATCGCCGTCACCGCCCAGCATGGTCCTCTCACGTCGTGGCAGCGGCAGCTTCACCTTGCCCACAGGGCAAACCCTGGCCATCCACACTAGGACCCACGATGAGGAAGATCTCCCCCACGCAACCAAGAAGTGCGTCTTTGTCGCGTCGTCGCATCTGGATGTAGTGCTGATATGCCCTTAGGACTATGGCCGACCATCTAAGGAAGTACGAGACACTGTAAGCCTCAGACGTTTCCTCCGATGGACTCGTCTGAGTCGTCTCCTACCCAGATTCACGTTGACTCCTCAGCGGATGAGGATAATTGTGGAATCATTTAAAGAGACTTTAGAGTTGGGCTTGCAAAAGCCTGAACAAATCGTGGTACGTGCAATCTACCCCATCTTAGGAGAACGCGATGTCTCTAGCGTCGCTGCACACTATGGGGTCGCTGCTACCTCCGCAGAAAGTCCGATGGGCGTTTTGACGATTAGAGGACTGTCACTGCGCTGCTTCAGCTAGGCATGACATCCTATGGCAGTTGTGTCCTGTTCCGGCTTCGGGTTTCCTGCATTTCTGACGAATCAGCAATCGTTTGCCTCCTTCATCTCCATGTAATCACTTTGGCATCTTACTGATCAACCTATCCCACAGCCAATGATACCTACCTTCGTCTTTGGTTGGCCGACAGGACAGGAGAAAGGCGACTATCTTGCCGTCGATCTAGGTCCGCCTCTCTGCCGTAATCTACTACTCCTCTAAACTATTCCATAGGTGGCACGAACCTGCGCGTATGCCTTGTTACCCTACAGGGCGAAGGCAAATTTGAAATCTCCCAGTCCAAGTATCGGCTTACGGAGGAACAAAAGCAGGAAGACGGTCAAAAGCTGTTCGACTTCTGCGCGCAGTGCTTGAAGACGTTCGTTGATACTAGCCTGGCAGATGGCTCACTTACTTTGAAGCCTGGGGAGACCCTGCCTCTTGGATTCACCTTTTCCTACCCATGCCAGTAAGTCTTCACTTTTCGCACTTCAGGTTGCAACGGTTTTCACACCGTCGACAGTCAGCTGAAAATCGACCATGGCATTCTCATCCGCTGGACAAAAGGGTTTGCGGCACTCAACACGGAAGGCCATGATGTAGCGGAAATGTTCCGCAAGTCCCTCGTTACATATGTACGTCTCCCGCCTTCTCCGTCATCTGACGGGAAGTTAATTGACCTTGGCCCAGCAACTCCCTGTCACACTTACGGCGCTCATCAACGACACCACCGGTACCCTTATCGCGTCCCACTACGTCAACCCTAATGCCAAAATTGCGGTCATCTTTGGCACGGGATGCAACGCTGCGTATATGGAGAAAGTCAGCGAGATTACGAAGATAAACGACGTGGGCATTCCAGGAGACGCATCGATGTGTATCAACTGTGAATGGGTAGGCTTTAGATTGTCTTGAGTGAGGAGGATTTGCTGATGGACGAAAACCTAAGGGGGCCTTTGATTCCTTCGAGCATGAACACCTCCCAAGGACAAAGTACGATATCATTGTCGATGAGTCATCGAATAAACCTGGGGAACAGGCATTTGAGGTTGAGTTCGCTTCTCGTAACCAGGCGACCGCTGCTCACGGCATGATTAGAAACTCATCTCTGGGAGATACCTTGGCGAAATCCTGCGTCTCGTAATCTGCGAGCTAGTTGATGAGGGGGTGCTCTTCCTAGGGCAGAACACGTACAAGCTCGAGAACCCCTACGTCTTTGACACTGCTTTCCTGTCTTTAATGGAGAGGTGAGGCGTTCTATTCTGTTCCCACTCGACACACAACGTAACAACGCTCCTCTCCTCAGTGACCCAACTGATGAACTCCTGATGATCATCGGCATCTTTTCTCACTTCTTCGCCGTTGAAACTACCCTGGCCGAACGCCAATTCTTCCGCGCCCTAGCCAAACTCATTGGGCGACGTGCTGCGCGTCTGAGCGCCTGTGGTATCGCGGCCATCGTTGGACGGATGGGATACCTGGACAATGGCGAGGGTTGTGAGGTTGGTGCTGATGGGTCTTTATATAATGTGAGTGAGGTGTTTTTGAGCGATTTGGCACGGTGTTAACTTGCATGGGCAGAAATATCCTGGGTTCGCAGATCGGGTACATGAGGGGCTTGTTGACATATTTGGAGAGAAGGGGAGGTTAGATTTCAAGCGTTCTAGGATAGGGTTTGAACTGATGATATCCTGCCGGTTTGACAGGAAGATTGTGACGCATCATGCGGAAGATGGGAGTGGCGTTGGGAGCGCCATCATTGCTGGTACTCTTTTCTGATTTCTCAAGCTACTCGACCCCTCCTGATCTTCTTTCAGCCATGACGAAGACTAGAAAAGAGCAGCGCCTCTACGACCACGTCTAAGAATCCAAGGCCTCACTCAACGTTTTTGCTGTTGAGACTGCGTGGTCAAAGAGAAACTCGAGTATTTATATGTTGTACGTTGATGAGATTCGGAGGAGCAATGTTCAAACACAAAACTAAGAAACTTGTAAGACCACCTATGTATGTACTTTAGGACTCTGTTGTTCTGTTTGTTTAGTTAGCAAATCATACTATGTAGATGCCGTAGATTTTAACGGAGTGTCCTTTTAAGCTGCCTAACGTGTCGGGTAAACCATACAAGTATCACGTATACCGTTTGCCTTGGACAAAACGGAATCGCTGATGAACGATGAACGCTGGCCAAGTCGGTGTAGCTGAACGCCGGCGCCAGTCAAGTCGGCGTAGACGAACCCTAGCCAAGTCGGCGTAGATGAACGCCAGTCAAGGGGGTGGGCCATTGACGTTAGACAAGTTGGTGATTACGTAACTAGACGTCGACTTGACCTGTTCCATGTTAGTATGGTCTGGGGATTCTCAATGGATGCATACAGTCGAGACCAAAGAAGTCCAGCAACACTATCACTGGCCAGGACACATACGACGTGCATGTTGAGGCAACCCACTCTTGAACGAGAGCCAAATGCCCAGCAGTCTACCAGGCGTACCGCATACATTGACCACTCAAGCTTGCAGTGGTCGTAGTCACAGTTCAGGCACTTAATAAGCATTGGCAGTTCTAAGCAAGCAATCTTGTTAAGTCTGTAAAAGCGTTGACAAGAACAAGCGCTGATGATGGTGGTATCTACTGATTTTTTTGTATCGTATGTATGCTCGTCGCTTACAGAGCGCTGGCACCTGTTGGAAGGGGTGGGCGTTAGATGGGCAGATGACAAGACAAGGAAGGGGAAGGGAAGGGGCAAAGTATATGCGTAAAGGTGGAAGGGGGAGATGAAAAGAACGGTGGAAGGGGGAAAGAGAAAGAAGTGTCGGAGTACAATATATGCGTGAAGGGAGGGGGGGAGAGCATTGAAGGGGAGGGGAAGATAAAAACAATGGGATAGCAAGGGAAGTAGCAGGCAAAACGCACCAGTAATGATATCCACCAGCTCATTCGTAATGGCAGCTTGGCGGCCACGGTTGTACTGCATCTGCAGGGTCCCAATCATTTCGCCTGCATTCTTGGACGCGTTATCCATAGCGTTTCGGCGGGCACTCTGTTCGCATGCGTGTCCCTCGACGAGTGCAGCGTAGAGCGCGTTGGCGAGTGAGAACTCTGCCAGGTCCCGAGTGGCGTTGTCTTCGTTTTCGTACACCTTGAACGCGTCTAGCCGACATCAATATAAGAAGAGTAAAGGGAAAAGGGGAAACGTACTGCTCTCCCTAAGCGCCTCCTCTCCCTTCACCTCATAAACCGCACTCTCATACGAAATAGCCGACACAAACTTATTATAAACAACCACAATCGAATCATACTTGACCCCACTCTGCACAATCATATCCGCCACAGCAGCAGCGTCCGCAAACGTCGGAATGTCCCTCCCAATCTGGTTAAACGTCAACTGAAAGTTTTCGCCGTAGTTGCGCATGAGCTGCCCCTTGGATTTGTCCCCGACGACCATGATGGGGGAAGAGGGGTCGGCGGTGGCGTCTTCGGCTGGGAGGGAGACGAGTGGGGAGTCGGGGGCGTTGGCTAATGCGCGGCGGGTGGCTTTTGAGACGGAGGAGTGGATACCGCCGCAGAGACCTTTGTCGGAAGAGATGACGACGAAGAGTTTGTTGGGGGTTGGTTTGTCTGATGGGACGTTTGCGAAGACCTCTGTTTCGTTTCCGCGTTACATGTCCTTCCTATACGAGAGAGAAAAAAAAGAGGACGAACCAGAGTTGGCAAGTCCATACGCTTTACCCGCTTGCATAGCCCTCTGGGCTTTTGCGAGCTTGGTAGAAGCGATCATCTTCATGGACTTTGTGATTTTCTCAATGTTCCTGACGGACTTGAGGCGCAGCTCGATTTCACGGAGGGTGGCCATGTTGCGGGCTTGTGAGGGCGCAGCAGCTGGGCCCACCGTCGCGGTGGCCGTGGCGCGGGCTAAAGAACGACGAGCGAGCATGGCTGGACACTGAAGAGGTTGGTGAGTAGGCCAAGTTTGTTGGCAGTCGGAGATGGTCGGAGGAAATTCCCACGGTGTTAGAGACGGAGTTTGAAGTGAGTCAGAGAGCAGATCTAATCATCATCGACACTTTCAACGGTTACAGCGCTATAAAACCAACTCTTGCAACCTCGAAACAACATGTCCGAAGAACCGCTTTTCGATCCCTCTCTCAAAAAACGCAAAAAGAAAACAGTAGCGTTCACCGAAGATCCATTGGGCGCAGACGCAGACCCCACAGCGCCCCCTCCAGATTCTATCGATGGAACGACTATCAACGGTGATCCCGTCGATTTGGGCCCGACGACGGCTCATGAGCGGATGAAAGAGGAGAAGGAGAAGCCCGCAGACGATGATTTCAAAACTATGTTTGGGGATATCAAGAAGAAGAAAAAGAAGAAGGAGATTCCTATGGATTTCGTGCGTCTTCTTCTATTACATTCAACATAGGGTACGACTTATGAATAATTCGAATTGAAATGCAGGGAGACGACTCGGGAACATCCACACCCGCTGCTACCACCGAACCCACACCATCAGCAGCAGCAACAGCTACAATCACACCCGACGACCTCGACTTTTCCGACCTCAAAAAGAAAAAGAAATCCACCAAGAAAAAAGCCGCGTTCGACTTGGAAGCGTTCGAGAAGGAGCTTAATGACTCTAAAGCCAAATCCACCACGGCAGAGGAAGACGACGAAGACGGCCCAGAGCCAGATACTACGCACCTCGACCACATCGACGAGGCGGAGCTGGGGGACGATCCGTTCGCTCAGCAAGGGGGGGACGCACCCGTCGGTGTGGATGCGGGGACCGAGGCGTGGTTGAAGAGTGATCGTGATTATACTTATCCCGAGGTCCATCTCCCCTTCCTCGTACTTGTTATGTTGAGTCGCTAACGGGTACGCAGCTCCTAACGAGGTTCTACGCCTCCCTCCACGCAGCCAACCCCGCCCTCCTCTCCACATCCTCCCGAAAGCGGTACACAATCGCCCCACCCCAACTCTTCCGAGAAGGAAACAAGAAATCCATATTCGCAAACGTCACAGACATATGCAAGAAGATGCACAGACAGGTTCGTCTTCTTCCTCTCCCTCCCTTCTTTCCTTCCCTCCCTTCCCCTCACTAACCACACCCCCCCTCCCCAAAGCCGGAACACGTCATCCAATTCCTCTTCGCCGAAATGGGAACAACAGGCTCCGTCGACGGCGCAGGCCGGCTCGTCATCAAAGGCCGCTTCCAACAAAAACAAATCGAAAACGTCCTCCGTCGATACATGGTCGAATACGTCACCTGTAAAACGTGCAAGTCCCCCGATACGCTTCTCACAAAGGAGAATAGGATTTTCTTCATGGCGTGTGAGAGCTGTGGGAGTAGGAGGAGCGTTAATGCTATTAAGAGTGGGTTTCAGGCGCAGGTTGGGAAGAGGAGTAAGAATAAGACGGGTTAGGGGTAGGGAGGTTTTTTTGTATCAGAGAGAATTTTATGTTTTTTTTTTTGGTTTTCGTTTTGAATGTCGGGAGGTTGATTAAAAAAGCTACAGTTTTTTTTTATCGTCCAAGTAAGAATATGATAAAAAAGAGTGGACACTGTGGGATTTGAACCCACGACCTCACGCATGCAAGGTCATCTTTCAATGGGATGCAAAGCGTGCGCGCTACCCCTGTGCCAAGAGCCCCTCCTTGGATGAGCTAGATTGAGCAATCCAAGGAGGAGGGCCGGGAAAATTAAAATAGGTTAGTCCTGAATTTATTCTGTTAGTACAAAACATGAAAGTGTTGTGCATGAATAGGTTTTCACCATAAGAAAATGAATTTTCAACCCTCTGCCAACATCCAAAAGAAAAAGAAAAATGGACACTGTGGGATTTGAACCCACGACCTCACACAAGAATTATCAATGTTTGAACAATGCAAAGTGTGTGCACTACCCTGTGCTAAGTGCCCTTCCTTTTCTTCTCAGTAGCATTGATGAAGATAAGAAAGAAGGAATGGGAAAAATTAAATATTTTTTGTTTATACAAAACATGGGAGTTGTGGACAAGAATAGGGTAAAAAAATGAATTTTCAACACTCTGCCAATGTCCAAAAGGAAAACATATGAGAACAACTGAGCATTGGACACTGTGGGATTTGAACCCACAACCTCACACATATGCAGACTATGTTGCCATACTACCATGCAAGGTGTGCACACTACCCCTGTGCCAAGAGCCCTTAAAGAGAGAAGATTGAATAGAAGTAACAAGCAATAGAACATTAAATCTATTACATAGGAGTGTTGTGCATGAGGACAAGAATTAGGCTTTTTTTCTGTAAGAAACTGAATTTTCAACCCTCTGCCAAGGTTCAAAAGCAAAAAAAAACACAATGGACACTATGGGATTTGAACCCATGACCTCACACATGTACAAGTTTGGGAGTATTTTCTGTCATGCAAAGCGTGTGTGCTACCCCTGTGTCAAGAGCCCTTCCTTAAACTGGTAAGATTGAGGAATCCAAGGAACAAGGACAGGAAAACTCAAAGAAAGTAGTCCTGAATTCATTTCATTTGTACAGAACATGGAAGTGTTGTGCATGACAACAATGGGTTTTTACCATGAAATTCCAACCCTCTGCCAATGTCCAAGATGAAAACATATGAAAATAACTGGACATTGGACACTGTGGGATTTGAACCCACAACCTCATGCATGCATCAAATTTTTCTCAACTTTGAGGCCTAATGCAAAGCATGTGTGCTGCCCCTGTGCCAAGAGCCCCTTCCTTCCCTGTAACAATGAGGAAGCTAGAGAAGAAGGAAGGGATAAGTAGTCCTAAATCCATTTCATTTGTGCAGTACATGGAAGTGTTGTGCATGAGGGACAAGAATGGGTTTTTACCATAAGAAAAACCTTTTGCCAACTTCCAACATCAAAAAAAAAGAGAAAAAAACAATGGACACTGGGATTTGAACCCACAACTTCACACATGCACACATTTAGAGATTTTACCTCATGCATGCAAAGCATGCGTGCTACCCCTGTGCCAAGAGCCTTTCCTTCCAGGTAACATTGAGGAAGCTAAGGAAGAAGGTAGTTCTAAATCCATTTGTGCAGAAAATGGGAGTGTTGTGCATGAGGACAAGGTTGGGTTTTTACCATAAGAAAAAACACTTTGCCAACATCCAACATCCAAAAGCAAAAAAACAAAACAATGGACACTGTGAGATTTGAACCCACAACCTCAGGCATGCAGCAATTGACCTGATATTGCTCTTCATGCAAAGCATGCATGCTACCTCTGTGCCAAGAGCCCTCTTCTGTGTAGGATGCCAAGCTAAAGGAAAAAGGGTAAGGGAGGGAAGATTGAAAGATAAAGTTAGCCATCCTGTTTTGTTCAAATTTATTTCATGCATGAGGCCTGTAATTCTACTATGTAAGTAAGAAGATAAGTTGTCACCTGGTTCCTCTGGAAATGTCCAAAAAGAGTGAGAGTAATGATAATGGGACTCTGGGATTTGAACCCACAGCCTCAAGCATGCACAGCTATTTATGTTCATGCAAAGCATGTGCACTGCCTTTGTGCCAAGAGCCCCCACAAATTATATGGGGTTGGGTTAGTGGTGGTTGTGGTTGGATGTCTATCTTATAAGCAGCAAGGGCAGTAATTCCACCCAGTGACCCCACCAATTTTTTGGGTGAAAAGCAGCTAAGGTTATTATAAAAGGTACTTCAAAATCAACAGATATGATATATAACACCAGGAAGAGGCAGTTATTTGCCCAATACACAAATGATTGGACCACATGTTGATTAGAGGCATTATTGCTCAACATTTACTTCACATTTGTCAGGTGGGTAAATTCAGAATACGCCCAACATCAAACATTGACTGCAATTAGAATGCATAGTATAAAGGACCACATGAAAACTATTAGTAGAATGTGCATCAAATGTTTTTCAACAGCTCAGTTATTATCAAATATATTAAAACTGGAGCACCACAGATCAAAAAAACAAAAAACCTCTTTACAGTGCTTCCACATTCAAATAAGGATCATATTTCTTTTGCTATAATTTTCTGATTTGAAATTCTTGTGAGCTCCCTCAGAGATTTGAGAAGAAACCATTATAAAATTATGGTTTATGAATTGTGCACTCCCCCCTATTTTTTTAGATTTGTCATTCAAATGTGAAGGGGTTGCTGGGTGAGGTGTGGACTAGGGGGAAGTCTTTGTTGGGCACAGTTTAGCTAAGCTTCCCACCATTCCAAGATTTTGTTGGGCATTGCTTACCATGCTAATGTATTGCATAAAGCACAGAAAATTCACCTCTCAAGTGTAAGTGAACTATTCATCATGTTTTCTTGTCATTTCTTTTTTTTTTTTTTTTTTTTGAGTACCTAAATGTTTTTGGAAAGCCTTTCATGTTGGGATCTGTCCTATTCCTTTAGTAGAAAGAGAGACAAGGGTACTGGTCAATGCATATACCACCAGTAGATACTAGCCTGGAGAAGACATAACCTAGAATAGAGTTGACATGCAGATATTGGGATACAGAGTTAAGTTCAGGAGGTTAGGCATACAGAGTTAAGTCCAAGAGACTCAAGGTAAAGGTCCAAGAAGTTATGAGTATGGAGTTAAGTCCAAAAGGTTTAACAGTGCAGAGTTAAGAGCAGTGTAGACTCAGAATTGGGAAGACAGAGGATAAATGATAGTAGCAAACACTACTATGACCTATCAGTACCTTGGCACCCCCTCTGAGTTGGCACATTTTTCAATCTCAACCAATACACAACCATGAGCTTAGATTTTTTAAATATCATGACTTGTATGTATATCCAACACTACAGAAGTTGTTTAAGGTGGATTTACAAAAATAAGTGGTTTCCATTGAAGGAGCAAAGCAGGGAATTGTCACACTGTTAGCCTGCATGCCAAAGTTGGAGCCTGGAATCATTAGGGTCTCAACACATCAATATCACCAAACTTAAAAAGGTTCACAAAGATGGTGTATCCTTGAATATAAAACCAGGCTCCATGCGCCTTCACTTGGTTGGCCTAGCAAAATCAACTGTTCTATCATCATTTGAAAATCTATCCTTGCTCTTGCCATCTTCAAGCCATGAACAAGACCTTGTTAGCACTGCAGCCAACCTCTGACTCACATTTGAAATGCTAGATGCTGCAGCAAGCAACATGTCAACCTCAATGAGTCACTTCAAATGGCAACTGGAAGCCTTAATGAGGGAGTCCACCATCACAACAAAACAACTCAAAAAGCAGGATGCTGTTATCCAGCTGCTGAAGGATGACAATGCTCACCTCAAAAATGAATATACTCATCTTAACATGGACATCCAAAAGTTCAATGACTGCATTTGCACCCTCACCTACATCACCCTACGAGTTTTCCTCGATGCATACCTTGCTGTAAAGGGCTACATGTAATCATGGCATGATTACTACAGTCCCCATACTGTATCATATATAGGATGCACTGGCTGAGAACGTAACTTCTCAGTTATTCTGCCTTTTGGCTTAGGTGGTCCATTGTACATCCTAGGGACTGCTTACACTACAACATGGATAATTGTGGCTCCCAGAAGGCATGGATTTCTTAACATATCAAACATTTACTGCCAAATATGGGAATCAGTCAAATGAGGTTTGAATACCTACTAAAGTGAGTTCAATATCGATTTTTTTTGATTGCTTCTGGTTATGCTTACATAAATTCTGGATAAATAGCACGTACCAAGATGTCAATGTGCATACAGTGGAATCCTGGGAGGTAGCTTTGGCAATTGAAGCTATGGATGAGGGCAAGTTGGAGTTCAGCATGTTGTTCAAGGAATGTATGGGCCACCCTATCAAGGTGGAAATCCACAAATGCGTTCCATTAACATGCATTGATGGGAGGGCAGGTCAGAAAGTGGTTTGATTTGTCATGATGCAGCCACACGCCAAATCCAGAGCCTGTAAGGTTGCCAAAGTCCCCTCGGGGGGTCAAGTACTTATTTGAAGAGCATGGATGGTTGAACATCTCTTGACAACTTGATCATCACTGTATATTGAGACCACTTCAAGTTTAGCCACCTTAACTGGCCTTGGTATGAGAACAGCCAAAATCCATGCATGATTGGGCCAGTGTTGTGGATGAGCTTGAGGTTTGGTAGAAGGAAACCCTTTGGGTTTGCCCTTCTGGCATGTGGATGTAGCAAATCAATGAATATACTGGGGAGTGGAGGGGTGAGGCCAAAGTGGATGCAAGTGTGGGTGGCGGAGAGGATGGTGGATGTATGTGTTGAACAGGCCAAACACTTTTCATTATATAAGTTATCACACCAGCATCATCAATATCTTTCACTCATTATGCAGTACAAATGCAGTATCAAGGTATGATATTCTGGAATGCTTAAGATAAAAAGTAACTCAAAATGTTGGGATACAAGCACTCTATCTACCCATCTAATGAGTTTGCCATATCATCAGTCTGACATTATAAAGGAGATGTTGAAAACTTACCATCTGCCCAGTGAGTGTAATGAATTAATAGCATATATGACTGCTATAACACTGGCTAAAAGCTCAACTATAGTAGCAGCAAAATTAGGACATGATTGTAAGTTGAAGAAATGAAATACATACCATTCTGAATGGTTCTATGGACCACCTTCAACTCAGTTTGGACAGCCTTCAAATCAGTTTGGACAGCCTCCATACTGTTTTCTAAGCTGCCATTTCTAGTTTGGATGACCTCCATACTGCTTTCTAATCTGCCAACTCTAGTACCCGCTAGTAAACATGAAATAAGTCTATGTTGAAGGTCATGTGCTGACAGAACTGACCGGAGATGGGAGTAATTGAGCCAGAAGAGGTTGGGCTTGGCAGGACCAAACAAAGTCTGTCTGAGTAGATCAAGGGATGTGGGTTGGCACTCACAATGAAGTGCCAGATGACAGTGGTAATGATGACATTTTTGAGCTAAGAGTAGAGGTTAAGATGCTAGGACCAAGCTCTTAAACACAATGAATAAGGAGATTCTTTTATGATTCAGGGCCATTATAGATCACCAGATGTTCAAAAATATGTTTGCTCTTGCCAGCAAGAGTAGGAATGAGATTTGAGATCACATTTAGAGGTGGCAAGTGGTAAGTATCTTTGCACATCAATTTTTTGCATTCTCTGAGAGGATTATAGACATTTGGCTTCAATCTATGAAGCTATGACTCTCTTGGTACATGTATAGCTTCTCAGGGGAACTGATTGTGTTTGAGAACCATTCAATTTTGTATCTGACACTTTTTCACATGAGGAAAGCTGTGGTATTTCTGGCCTCAGCATTTATAGTTTCTACAGACAGAGTTAGCATCCAATGGTGCTGTATGCTCAAACTGAGACTGCAGAAAATCCTTACAGCGGCAGCTAGCTACTTCACTGTTGTCATATTTTATGTACCCCTGATTTGACATTGCTTATAAAGTCTGGTTTGAAAGTCTGGTTTGAAGATGTTGAAAAGAACTTGCTATCTAATATCATATAAAGTCACTGTCAACTTCAAAGATAGCTAGTTCTTTTCATGGAACTTCAACCTATACTAGAGATATAACATGTACCATCCATTTAAAGTTGCTTCATCAGCATCAATCCTGTAATGGTTGGTATTGATGTGAAGTGCTTGAAAGGGAAAGCAGTGGCACCCAGATAAACTATACCAACTGTAACCAGCAAGCTGATAAACCCTCTCTGCTACTCAAGTTTTTTACATGTATCATTCTCACCAAAATACTGGAAAAATGTCAAAATGACGATTAATTGGGTAAAAACATAATGCACCCAGGCAAATTGGTTGTAGAACACTGCAGGTGAATGAAGAGTGAGATGATTGACAAATGTATTAGAGTCACCAATGCTGGTAGGTGAGCCTTTTCTACTTCACATATTAGAAATCTTATCTTGGATGTTGGCAAGCACAAATTCTTGTTTACTAGATTTGTAAACTTCTTAACAGACTTTTGTAAAATGAGGCTCTACAAGGGCTATGAACTAATTACTGGCAAAGAATCTGCTTATTTCAGTTGTTACTGCTACCACCACAACCACCACCACATAACATAGGGTAGGTGGATAGATGAGTAATCACACACCTCTCTCCAGCTTTCTTTTCTGGTATAAAATCTAGGTGCCACATCAGCAATGTTGCAACCAAACAATGAAAAACAACATCTGTTACTGTTTGCCACTTTCTATACTGTTAACCAACCATCACCACTGCTACAAAAACCATTCAGCCCACCTACACTTGCTGCTTTATGATTTTCACATACCATACCCATAGTGCAACATCCTGCAACACATGTCCTATTTGTAACCCATAACTATTATCAGAATAGCACTACATCATAGGTGTTATGAAAAGGGATTCCAAGACAGGTATATATTATTAGTTTTCTACTTTTAAATGTGATCAATCATAATGAGGTCTTGGTGGTCCCCACCACCAAAATATGGGTTTAAAAAACTGGGATCTCATAGTATAGAGGACTCTACCTACCACATGCCTGTCAGACAATACAGTGGCTTGGTGAACACCTCATCCACTGTCTATAGTGAGGTGCCAGTGTTTAACCTCTGGTATAACAGGGACTTGCCACAACTACATGAAATTTTTAATCACCCTCAAATAAGCACTGTGAAGGCATGAGGCAACCGTCGGTGCTTTGTGTGCTATGTTGTGGATACATCTAAGTCCAGAATGAAGAAGGCCCACCAAGGTGAAAAAGATTTATCTATGCCATTTGGCAATGATGTGACTGTGCACAACAAGCTGGGTATCTCAATATTTTCTCTAGCTTAAGGTATCTTACAGGATGGTTAGAATCGAAACTGAGTGATTTTCTCTTTGCTGGACCCAAGCAGTGGGCCAACATGCAAGGCATCGTGGGGGCTAGGAAAGTGTTGAAATATAAACTAAAACTTTGGGTGACTGGATGGTGGGTTAAGTACCTTGTAGTGAGCAAAATGGTTATTAACTTTGCAGATAGTACAACTGGGTTGAGCAACCAATCACAAAATACACTAACTGATTTACAAGCTAAACATTGAGGATTATGACAGAAGCAGCAAGGGGATAGCATTTGAGAGAAAAATCAATGCTGACAAAGTTAACCATGGTACTGGTTGAGAATATACAATTGAAATTCCTTACAAAAATCAAACAGGCATCATTGCGCTGACTGCAAAGCCTAAATTAGATGCAGGTGTTGATGTCAAGGAGGATGGCACCACTCAGATGAGGCACAATTTCATTTATATGAGTTTTTCTATGCACTCAAGCAAACATTGTCTGATGATCATAAGGTGATGGCTGTAGCAGTGATGAACTCACAGAAACAAGCTCCACCCTGTTACGCTGAAGCAGCACATGAGCATGCTGAACACCTTATAATCTTCTGTGTCTTGGCCCACACAAGAAGGCAGTGGCTGACTCTTTTCAACTCAACCTCAAATGGGAAGTGCCCACTATGCAAACACCCACCACCACCCATGTACAACCATCCTTATATGGAAACTGCCCACCACCATCACCTGCAATGACTGCCCTAAAACAGAATTCACCCAACATGCAAACACCTACCACTACCTAGTACAACCATGCTCAAGCAGAAATTGCCCATCATGCAAATCTATCTACCATGCAACCTACCTTTGCCTGTGTACCACAACCCTTATGAGAACATTTATCTTCCATAGATCAAGTTACTCTTTGTACACTAGTTGAATATGTTTAATATATATTTGATGTATTTAAAAATAGTGTGGTGAGGAAAATTGAAGGCCAGGTAATTAACATAAAGTCTGCTTCAGGGCTTTCTAGGGACGACCCAGGCCACCCCAGGCCAACCTCAGTGCACCTCAGGACAACCTTAGGTTGCTGCTGAGAAATCTAAAAGATGCTTCAGGGAACTCAGATGCTTTGAGCTCCACAACACCTCCTGGGTATTCAGGGTATAACCCTGAGAAAGAAGTGATTTTTCTGATGTGAATTGCTTGATGATTGATGGCATCTTATTATGGGGAGCGGCAACCCACTGCCAAATTTTCAACTCTGCCGTATTTTCCCATCACCAAAGACCTTATCAAAAAATGGTTGATCGTCTCAACTGCTCATATTTACTTCAACACAACAGTAGATTGCCACTTTAAGTGTGGATATATGTAGGTGGAGCATAAGTAAAGGTGCTCGTATACAATTTAGCACAAAAATACAAATATTCTGTCAGTTAATATCTTACTTCGAGCCTTCCAAACCCCTTTATAAAATTCTGTCCTGAACAAATCCATCCTATGCTCCATGAGTTTGTGCCTGCAAAAATTTGAAAGAATACCTCTACAGATGAGGTAGCAATCCATGATGGGGGAATGGCATGGTAAGACGCGTCGATGATCACGTTTTGCAATAAAGAAAGTAACTGAAGCACGACCAAAGCACGACTATCGGCGTCAGCAACGCGTTATCGTCATTACCTCTGCATATATTGACTTGTTAACCACAAGTATCTTATATCATGGGCAAAGACACTTGGAAACTGGGCCGGAAGTCATGATTGACATTGCAAACTTCCCAGTCAATGACAAACCTTTGCAACATTCACTCTGACAACTTGGAGAACAGACCAGAACACAATATGAATGTCTAAAGCTCAAAACCAGCAGGAGCTTGAAGCTCAACTCGACGTGAGGAGTGAATAGGAAAGCTACATTCCAGAGGAAAATGCATCTAACATGTATAGTGACACAGATATAGAACTTGGCTACTAAATTCAATCATAATAGTATATTATATATCACCACAAACAACATAGACTTGTAAATTGGTCCCTACATATCGATTGAAGTGAAATAACAGTCGTCGACCACTGAATTCGACTATTTGGCGTGAGACAAACAGAACCAAACAGCATGATTTTATTGGCACGGTTGCCGCTCCCCACTTATTATCATATGTTCAGTCAGCTCTGTTTGGTGATACTCAGCTGGATGCTTGTTTGACACTAGCTGGACAATCATGGCAGTTTTTTACAACCTCATCAAGGCCTTGGAGTTGATACAGTCTCTGGCCTTCTTCATGATGTCCTCTGCCACTAGTGCTCTTATCAGCAGTTTCATTTTTTGTATTTTTTAATCATTGGATAGGGTGGGCTTGAGACGTGGGGTTGCACCATATAATGGTGAGACATGAGTAATTTTAACATCACTCATTTCTGCTTGTCTGAAAACAAAACACAGGCATATAATGCTTCTGGGTAGTGTCGATTCTGGGTGGCATGCTCACCCATGCAAAAGAACAGACCATCCTGTAAGTAATACCCAAATTTTTGCCTGGTAAATATTTGTAAAATCTGTAACAATGAATGGGGAATGGTGTTGATGGTATAACATAAGATAATAAGGAGAACAAGGGCCAGGAGAGGATACATTGGTGATTGAGATGATAGATAAAGAGGATTGAAGGCAGAGTTGAATTCTTCTGTGAAGAGGTAATGTCAAGGTGATGGGAGGGAGCTTTGGCCAGTTGAGCATTGTATATTTGAGTACAAAGCCAGTGTATTTGTGTAGGTTAGCACACCTGGGAGTAAATGGGCACTGAGTTGGAGGCTGAGTGAGAGGCTTGTAGTGATTCTAATCATTTAATAACCTAAGTGTAGTAGTTGCCTAAAATTAGTCAGGACAGTGAAGGGAGTATAGCTACATGAGTTCAGGTGCAGTAATATTATAGAAGGAAGTGGGGGTCTGAAGTACAGTTATCAGCATTATCTAGTCAGTCCTAGTGCATCATTATAGAGGAGGGTTCTTTAAGGACAGCATGGGAGATGTGTATAGTCTAAGGATTCTGAGAAACAAGGGCTCATTCAGAGCGTGAGTTTGGCAGGATTAATTACATGGATAAGCTTGCTTGAGATGCTTGTACATAAAAGAAGTAGGCTGCCACTGCAGTGATGGACTTCTTCTCCACTGTGTCTGGATCATGAAGATTCTGGATAAAGAGGGCCCCTTTATAGCAGTTGAACATCCCTTCATGCTGTCAGCTGCATTTCTGTGACTCAATATTTTTGATCTTTTATGTTGCTGAGCATTTGTGTCTTATTCTTCTTGTCTCTCTTGTCCAAATGGCTATCACTCTTATAGGTGTGTCCTTAAATTTCACCAGAAACTTAAGAAACTTGGAAACTGTTACATTGTTAGGCTATAGCTTCAACTTTATGAGAATGACCCTGGAGAAGCCAAGACTAAACTTGCATTTCTAAAAGACTTTATTTCCACATTATGAAGGTAAGTAGCTATCTGTCTATCTCTCTTTAAACTATGCTTATTTGTCACTGAAAAGTATGAGCCTGGGGCTTGGATGGTGCTTGATGCCATTCTCCTGTCACTGGGAAAAATCACCAAGAAAATGACTTTGAAGAGATTTCTCTCCATCATACTGGAAATAAAACAAACACTCCATCATACTGGAAATAAAATGTGGTGTTCACATGTCATAAAACCTATTAAGTGGTAACTGGAGGTCTTTACGCTGCCACTACTTTTCCGAGTGGACTCCGGCCAGACTCCATCAGACTGAGGGTATTCAGAACAGACATTTTTTCTGCTTTGCAACTACAGCAATTTTCCGTTGAATGTCCAAAGCTTTTCCGAGCATTTCTGGTCGGACCTCTAAGTCCGTTGGACTTTTCCAATGGACTTCTGACGGACTAACAGCAAATTAGCAGCCAGTCCACTGGAAATGACAGGCAAGCACCAACGGAATTCCAGTGGACAAATCCAACAGAAGTCCAACGGAAGTCCAACGGAATTCCAACAGACTGTTCTTATTATAATTATATAATATAAAAAAATGCAACACCATGGAATTGAACACTGGACCTCAGGCACTGAAGAATATTCAACACAACGCTGAACCAGCTGGACTAAGGCAGCTTTGATGTAGATAGGTGTTTTGCATTATACATACCTACTATTTGACCGCCTTCCTAGAATGGTCATTGGCAAATGCCGATGAGTGATTTTCCCATCATCAATGATCCACGTCTCTCTTCCTCAACCATCATCCATCCCCAGCGGTGACAACAATCCAGCGTCATCCGACGGCGACGTCATCTGCGCAAAGTGAGTGCCCAGACCCACCCTAACCATCCCACCCCAACCTAGCTCATCTGACCACCAACAGACGACGACACGCACTGATGGCCCACCACGCCCACCAGCACCCACAAACGGCCACGACAGCCCACCAACCCACGACGACACGACACAATGACGTGTCAACGACATGCAATGCAGACGGCGTGATGACACAACAACATGACAACATGACAACAACAACACAACGACGTGTCAACGACACGCGACATGAACAACACAACAACACAACGACAATGACACAACGACGTGTCAACGACGCATGATGCGGACAACACAACAACACGACGACAACGACGACACGATGACATGTCAACAATGCTTGCCGACGAGACAACAACGAGGCAATGACAACGCCCAAGGAGAATGAAAGGCAACAACGATGTGCAATG
>NW_001889878.1:1280939-1336961 GCF_000143565.1 Laccaria bicolor S238N-H82
AACACATCAACGATGCACACCAATGACCACGCGCGAACGGGGATGAGGGCCCAGCACCACCATTCCCTCCCCCTCTATCAGTCAATGCCCACCATCCCCTCCCCCCTCCATTACTCACCACTCCCTCCCCTCACCATTACTCACCACTCCCTCCCCCCACCCTTACTCCCCTCCCTTGCTGCTCACCACTCCCTCCCCTCTCCCTTGCTCCCTCCTCCTCCCTTGCTGCTCCCCACTCCCTCCTGCTCCCTTGCTGCTCACCATTCCCTCCCCACTCCCTCCTCCTCCCTTACTCCCTCCTCCCTTGCTGCTCACCACTCCCCACTCCCTCCTCCTCCCTTGCTGCTTACCATTCCCTCCCCCCTCCCTTTCTGTTCCTCCCCCCTCACTTTTTGTCCCTTCCCCCTCACTTTTTGTCCCTCCCCCCTCCCTTTCTGATCACCACCACCCCCCCCCACTCCCTCCCCCTTCTCTGTAACATAGAATGTAGTAAAATAAATTTATGTAGTTATAAAATATACTTTGTTTTTGAAACCTCAATGTCTTAAGGAATTTAGCATAAGGTCTGACCAGGGCCTGACTTGTTTAGATTTACTTATAAGAATTGCAGACTGGACACTGAAAGTCTGTTGGAAGTTGTGCCTTTTTTGCTTAGAAGTCCATTGGAAGTCCAGTGGAAGTCCAGCAGACTGAGAACTTAGCAATTATGACTGGTTTCTGCCTCTGTCCATTGGAAATCCAACGGAAGTCCAGCGGACATCCGACGGACACAGAATTCCAGCCAGTCCAACCATTTCTTGCTTCTAAATGGCTTGAGCAGACTTTCATTGGACTTTGCCTGGACTAGCAGCAGAATCCAGTCATGTCCAATGGAATCCAACGGTCTTCCGTAGTGTTCACAAGTTCAGTTCAGTCCGGTTTTTTGCCCCCAAAACGCGCAACCGTGGACCGCAACCGGTCTAGGACCGACCCAGATATTGAGGGAACCGAACGGAACCACCTAGGACCGGTCTTTTGCGGTCTATGGAGCCGGTTCAGACCGATCCAGACCGGTTTTTTTGCGTATAATTTATTATATCAATATAAACCATTTATATCTCGACTATTATTACTCTGAAAAATAAACGGCTTATATAAAATAGTAAAGCATGTAAATATCCGTCATTCTACCAATTTGTAAAAGATTTAATGAAGATTTGACATAGCTATGACTGAAACCGAATTACATCTTGCAGAGACTCAGGTAAAATATGGATTTGGTTATATCTTTCTCAATTCTTAACCGTTTTGGATGAAACAAAAATCCAATAAAAGGTAATAAACGTGGTTACAAGGGTATGTAACGCACGTGACCGTTTAACCGGTTGCAACCGATCAAAACCGGTCTTTGAACGGTTTTAAAAGATTTTCGAAATGAGGCAACCGGCAACCGGACCAACCCCAAATTGGGGCAACTGCAACCGAAAAAAAGACCGGACCATGGTCCAGTTCAGTTCAGTCCACCGGTTTTTTGCGGTCCTATGGACTGAACCTTTAAACACTAGTCTTCCGACGGACTGTCCGCTGAGTCCATCGGAAATGGCAGGGTCTGTTGAAAGTCCATAGGATTCCATTGGACAAACAGTGGGAGTGTAAAGTACTGGGCTTCTCTGAAAGTAACAGCTGGTGACTATATAGAACAGACATCTGTCAGGATAATATTGATGTCTTGTGCTAGATCATATTGATTGTGCTCATACTCAGCATTAAAAGTGCCACTGTAAGCAAATAAGCTCCTATTTGGGTGGTTAGGTATAGATTAGCCCCCACAGTCCCTATGGGTTGAAGTTCCATGAAAAGAACTAGCTAGCTACCTTTGAAGTTGATAGTGATTCTGTATGATATTGACATCTTCAGCTCAATTATGATTTATAGTAATGAGATTTGTGGCCAAGATCGGCTCTATAGGAAAGAGTAAGTTTTACTCTTGTGGTTCCATGCCTCATAGAAATTATAAGTTTGAAGTCACAATCAGCCATTTTGACAATATCAACATCTTCAAACTATAAGTTAGGTCAATCTAGGGTACATAAAATATAACAACAGTGAAGTAACTAGCTGCCACTGTAAGGATGGATTTTCTGCAGTCCAAGTTTGAGCATACAGCACCATTGGATGCTAAATCTGTTTTAACATATCCCAGCTGACCTCTGTATACAGGCTTTTCACTGGGGATGAGCTTCCAAATATCTCCAACTCAACTTTAATTAGGCTGAACTGTATCAGGCTTACATCAACAAATAATTGGAGCATATCTCATTTGTGTTTTTGTTTTCTGAGTATTTCTTTTTAGAAACTAAAGGGTTTCTTTATTTGGATGTTCCTTCAAATGTGAACAATTGTAATGAGCATGAATGCAAAAAATGAAACAAACTAGTGTTCACAAGTCCAGTCTACAGGACTAAAAATATACATAGAACTGAACTGGACTGAACAACAGATTGGTCTTTTTTCAGTTGCAGTTGCCCACATTTGAGGTCAGTCCTCGACAGTGAGAGTGGATGTCGTGAGAGTGGATGTCAGGAAATGACAAGATATAAAATCAATAGTATTCATACCCGAAATAGAGGGATGACCAGATCAGTGAGAGTGGATGTCAGGAAATGACATCCACTCTCACTTGACATTCACTATTTGTTCATAACATCCACTCTTTCATTCCAACATCCACTGAAACCCATTTGAGCTCTCTTCCCCTTTTGGACTGTCCCGTCGTTGCCTATCCTGATGCCCACCTCCATTTGTTTCTGTGTGCAGTTTTGTGTTTCCCACCAACTTGAATTTCCCACCTTTGGGGAACATTACATAATTGAGACTTGAGGTTGCTTTAGGACCTGCTTCAATTAAATAACATAAACCGTATTGTAGTTCGCCTCACCATGACATTATCAATAAAATTACAAAGCGAGTGAGTCATATGTAGGAGGTATAAGAAATGATGGATCTAGAGACACATCAAGGGTAAAGTTTTTGATGTGAGTGGAAAAAGCTCATGTAGGGGAGCTATTTGGAGCTGGTAGGTGATATCCAGAATATGGGGATGATGGGGTATTCTTCTGGGTCATCCCAAAGTAAGTAGGAGACCACAAGCATCACATTGGGGTTGATTCAAATGTGAAGGGATTGGTTGGGCAGTGCAATACCAAAGAGTGAGTGGGGAAAACATCAAGGTCATTGAAACCCTCATGATGATTGCCTTTGAAGTCTTCACTATCTGAGAATTCTGGTACCTGCACAAATTGTGATGGGCCACCAATAGGAGGTTGAGGGGTTGCAACAGCTGAATCTACAGCAACCTTCATGCCTGGTTTGGCTTTCATTCATTTTACGCCACTTGTCAAGTGGAGCTGTTTCTTTCTCATGCGAAGTTCTTTTGCCCATGCGGCTGCCTCATTTATTTGGTTAGTAATCTCATTGAGTTCGTTGATGGCATCATTTCTAGCTTCTAGCTTTCGTGCGCAAGCATCTCTGCACTTTCGATTTTTGTGGTCATGCTCAGGCTGGGTGTTATGATGGTTTAACAAAATGCAGTCCTTCTCCATCTGCTCTTGCTTAGCCTCAATGTCGAGGTCAAGCTCATAGGCTCTAAAAATGTGTTAAATGGTTTCACTATTCTGGAGTATGATTGCCATACTTTTGAATAGCTTCCAATATCTTCAAATTTGTTCCTGTATGTTTATTTGTATGGGATGGGCACTCTCATTGAGATTGGTGTTGGCTGGCATAAGATACCAATCCTCCTCAGATATCTTACTCATGAACCAATTACAGCGCTTCCAGAAAGTAATGAGAATCATGTTTTTTTTTCTCGTGCTTTCCCGATTGGGAATTCTCCTAAGCTTCATCAGAGATATGGGGAAAATCATGTTATTGTGCACAGAAAAATTTGTATTATGCATCCAAAGGCCCTTCCTTCCTTTGTGTCTGATAGAATTGTTGTGCAAAGGTGAAGGTGCTGCAGGGCGAGATGCCAGCTGAGGGAGCAGGCTTTGCCAGGAATGGCTTAGCTAAGCTTCCTGCTATCCTGACCATTCATTGGGCAGACATTATCACACCAACTCACAGTGTAAAGCACAAAAAATATGTCTTTTGAGCATTATAAATCCATTTGGCATGTTCTCTTTGCAGAAATTATCTTATCTGAGCATCCGAATGGTGTTGGGGCACTTGTCATTTCCCAAGCCAAATAGGGTAAGCTGTGGGGAAAAAACATGATTCTCATTACTTTCTGGAAGCGCTGTAACAAATGGGATAAACCAAGGACTTTGTTTCTTGTCCACCATACAATCTGAATAAATAAGAAATTAGGTTTGGTCTCGTGAGGAATCAAGATGGGAAGAAATACCTCAAACTTTTTTGTGCTTGGAATTTTTGCACCACTTGATGAAATCATTGACTTCTTTATGTGTCTCAAGGAAGGGAAACCCACAAATCTGATCCATAACTTCTTTGGGACAGGATTTTGCAAGATCCTCAAATTTTCTGTTATGAAATCTAATCAGCAAGGACTCAAGCAATGGACAGGTAACTGTACTGAACAAGGTGAACCCAACATGTCCAAATAATGTGTTGGACAATTATTTGAGGATCCTGCTTCACAATGAGACTTTTTTCATGTTTCAAAATTTGGTTGAGAAGATCATCCCTGCATGCATCCACTTGTGGCTTACAACCATCAACAAGGATTGCCTGAAGTCCAGTCCCATCAATAAATCTGAAATGAACAAACTTTCCAGTCACTTTTTCAATGGTATCCCATAGTCCAGACCACATTTTCAGAAATGCAGCCCAAGTCTCATGAGTGCAATAAATATGTGCCACAGTGACTCCTAGGGCAAAAACTCGAATGTGAAGACCTAGTATGACCTGTCATAAACAAAATGAACGTACTCATGTTTAGCTGCTTATCCCAGACGATAACTTCCCATTCTTTCCACTTCCCATACACTCATTTATATGTGATATTGTGTAGAGTAGAATCAGTTGTGAGAGAGGGAAGCATGGTGATAATCATGTCAACGCCATCCTGTGATTGCACTTCATGAATGTATCTCTTCTCTGGAAGAAGCTTGTGATTTTTTCTGTGCAGGTATAAAACCCCTAAAAATCGCAAAAATGAGATACAAGTCAGGTGGATATCAAAATAAAGAATTCACCCTCTAATTCATTCCCATGAGGATTATTCTCATTCCTGACCTTGCGTACCAGCTTACGGTGTAGTCTTGATATTGCTAGTGCAGGGTCTGTTAATGCAGGAATGTCACCATTGAAAATTCTTCTTGTTGAAGGGGCTAGATGTTGGAAAGATTTATGCATTAAACATTTGTATTAAAACATCCAAGGAACCATATCCATACCCTTATCAAGGTTCAGAACAGTTAGTCCAATTGGTCCTGCCTTTCTGGCAGCCTCCTTATATTTATCCTTCCCATCACATGAAAGTTTGGTTGCGACAAGCATAGGATGGTTGTGCACTCCCCACAAAATAACAATAGTGCGATGATCAGATTAATCAACTGGTGAGTATATCTGAATTAATGTTGGACAGTTACACTGCATGAGACGCCCTTGCACAACTTTTCCATCCTTGACGTGAGAATACTCTGTGAGCATGTGATTCAGGAATGGTCTGAGAAAACAAGAAGAAAGAAGCTCACTGCATTTCCCATCCCCCTTCAAACCCAAACGAGCAGAAATAACATGAGTGCATGCTTTTGTGTTGATGAGAGTCTTCAATGAGTTGTCCCCAGACATTAATAATTCCTTTACATGACCTTTATTCACTTCTTTGGGGATGGATACGAAGCAATGGGATTTTCTGTCACCATTCATGTATCTCGAGCAGCCAACAAATGATTTTTTCCCATCCCAGTTGACCTAAAATACATTGTCATTAAACGTTAAAATTTAAAATGTGACTAGGAACTTACTTTATTCATTTTACAATAAATGGTGACTCCTGTGCATGGTGTTCCACCTTCATCAACAGCGGGACATGCAATCCCTTCAGCTTCTTTGACAAAGCTGAAACAATATATAATTTGAGAACCTCAAAAGTGGATAAACAAAAAACTCATGCAACTGCTCGCAACTTGACAATAGATGTTTCATCCACATTTATATCTCGCTCTGCATTAAAAAGTTCTCAGTGCTCATCTTCATCAGGCTCATAGTGCTCACAGAATTCTAAAAGGCCAGGATCAATCTCACTACAGTGGTAGACCCCCTGACAACAATGCTCTGCATATTGACAGGGCTGGTTATCAAGCAGGATGACCTTTGGTGTCTTTGCCGGTTTGATAGACCCACAGCTCCCACCGCCCCACGAACCCTGGTCCTAAATTAGTTTAAAGCCCTTGAAATAAATGTTCTGAAAAGCACCTCACTCTTGAGAATGGCTGCCATAGATAGAGCCTTGCCTGATTCATCTTCCCATACACGAGTATCATCACTGAGGTCAAGGAGATATGCAATGTCGTCTTCGGGCCTCGGAACAGTCCAAATTTTTGGAAGTTCCGTGATTGTAATGAGGTTCTTCACTTTGAGTTGTGGTGTAATTTTGATATATTCATTCTCCTCCTCGGAGGAAGAACCTTTTCAAATCTTGCATTTCTTCTGCAATGGAGCTGTTTTACGATGATGCCGTGGTGGTGCAACAGTAGAAGGCTTGTCAAAAACTTCACAGTTGGAGCCTTTGGAATTGGTGGGAGATGATTTTCAAGGCCTTTTCTTTCCAATGGAGGAGGCTTTGCGATGTCGCTGAGGAGCAAGGGTAGCCCGGGAAGGCGCGCCAACAAGCTCAACAACATCAGAGCCATCAGAATTGGTAAGACTGATTATATCTGGCTCGCATTTAATGATCGGAGTCAGGGCGATTGGCTCGCATTTAATGTGTTGAGAAGATGTGGGAGTCGATTGAGGTTTTGGCTGTGACTGAAGATGGTGGCTCATCCAGCCCATGAAAGCGTGCATATCAATCCAGTCTGGGGCATTTTCAATTTTGTGCCACCCAGATGCAACGACAGTTGGATGACAGGTGCTGGAAATATCTAGTAGAATACCATTTAAGCATTTCAGTAGTTCACATTGATCTTATAGACTCACCTTGCTGATGTACTCATTAATGAGATCAGCTCCCACTGATTCAAGGAGCTGCATAATTTGGAGAGGGTTGTCCATTGGCATGTAGTGAATGGGGGTGGAAGAGAAAACTAGTAGTATTGTCATAACAAGAGCTATATACCCTACAGCATTGAATTGTGGCCCACCAGTGGCCTGTGGCCAGATACATAGTTCTCTCAATTAGGGAATGGGGCGGGACAAGGCACAGCGTTGGGGAGCACTTGGATATCGCCGATAATGATGGAGTGGAAGTCTGAGATTGTGACTTCCACTCACACGAGTTCCACTCCTGCGACGACTTCCACTCCCATTTCTAACTTCCACTTCCACTACTTCTTACTATACTCCCTGAAATACAACTCCAGTTGTGAATAAGATTATCAAGGCTGTCTGTGGAATAAAATCCTAGCTGATCATGATTCACCACATCAGTGCTCATCTGTGGCCTGGAGGCTCCAGGGGATCACCTTGCCGGAGCATGCATCACTGATGATAACCAGCTTTCGATGAATCTCGCTCACTGATCTCACGTTTTCCCCAAGCGAGGAGGTGGTATGGAAAGGCAAGCTGTCTGTCCTTATTTATGCACCCATTTGTGTTGCATATGGTGCACGTGCTTGACATCTCCTGAGCAGTAGTGATGAGCACGGGTAACCCGCGGGTGTTTTCACACCTACCTTTACCCTTACCCGATGCAAACCCGTACCCTTTCCATGGGTAAGGGTATTTCAGGGGTGGGGGTAGGGGTTTGTACAGGGTTTGGGGGGTCAAACCCACAACGGGTGGACGTTAGGGTCAAGTATAATGTACACTACGTAGTCTAATCAATCAGTACATAAGTCAAGGTGACGCCCCCCTCTTCTTGTTGTGTCATCAGATGTCATTGTGTCAGTCGTTCGACCGTCCACTGTCATTGTCGTGGCATTGTTGTTGTCATGGTGTGGTGTCGTCGTTGACATGCCAGGTCGTCGCCGTCACCTGTCATCCATTCGGCTGGTGATGTGGCATCACCTCGTTGTTGTTGTTGTTGGCATGTGTAGTGGTGGTTCGGGGCGTCGAACCACGGTTGGGGAAGGTGGTGGTGGTTAGTTGCGGTGGTTAAAGTGTGGTTCGGTCATTGTCAGTTGTCACGTCACTGACGTGGCACCTGTTTGTTGTGTGAAGAAAGGAAAGGGTGTGGGGGAGGGATCACATTGCGCACCTGAACTAATGTGGGCAGTGACGACGATTGCGTTGTCACCGTCTGGATGACGTGGCACGTCTGTTGACGTGCCAGGTCGCTGTCAGCTGTTGGGCTGCTGACGTGGCGTTGCCACGTTGTCGTTATTGTCGACGTGTGCGATGGTGGTTCAGAACGTCGAACGGTGG
This sequence comes from Laccaria bicolor S238N-H82, assembly GCF_000143565.1. NCBI lineage: Eukaryota > Fungi > Basidiomycota > Agaricomycetes > Agaricales > Hydnangiaceae > Laccaria > Laccaria bicolor. The sequence goes on from NW_001889878.1 coordinate 1,289,469, forward strand.
TGGTTGCGGAAGGTGGGGTTGTTGGTCGCGGTTGTGGGAGGTCGTCGATGTGGATAGTGGTTGTTGAGAAAGAAAAGTGTTTGTTTGTTGTTGATGTATGTAACGTTCCTGGCAAACACCACTCATGCAGCTATTACATAATCTGTTGACCACCCTTGACTTACCCTCACAAAAACCCCCAACCCTTGTCAAGGGTTGGGGTTTTTTGAGGGTCAGAAAATCCTAACCTCTACCCTTACCCTCCTTACCCTTACCCTTGTACCCCTAAGGGTTTGCAAACCCTTGCACATCACTACTGAGCAGCTCCCCAACCTCAACTCCTCCCTGGATGCATCACATGACTTGTTGATATCTTATCTAACCATCAAAGTAACACTTACATGTCATTTTGACAAAGTTTCTACGCCTCAGTACTATATATGGTCAGGATATGCGTGGTATCAAGATATGTGGATTTCACTTTTCATGTCCTTCCCTTACTCCTGCTCTTTCAAGAAAATTCACTCATGTTGAAATAGTGTATTTAATACTGCTTGCAAAATTTTGACAGGATTCATGAAGTGTACGAAGTGTGAGAAGCCAAAGGGTGAGATTTTAGATAGGTGTATGACGCTTTGGCTGCCAGGAACGCATTCTGTGTGAGGCTTACTCCCAATTTTTTTCTGTAGACACTATCTAATACCAATATTAGCCACATCCTCAAAATTTCAGGAAGGCAGGACAAGTGGAAGTCGTCAAAATCGATTTTGAGAAAGAAATACGTGACAATTGCCCTGCTTGGGAGACTGTCACATTGTGCAAAATCCCTCAGTGACATTACTGTGACATGCCTTTGCATATCTTGTTCACTTGCCTCCTCACGACGGCAACACTCCGAGGCTACAACACATCTTCCAAAAATTCTCAAAATTTTGGGCAGCATGTTAAATTGAATTGGCTAGCGTATTGTAAAATTTTAAGGCTGAACAATATGATCTTGAAGCTACATCAACGAAAAAGTCAAATATCCGCATATCCTGACCAGATATAGTAATGATGAATCTTGTGTATAGATGAATGGAGTGAGTTAGGGTAAGATATGTAGGGTTATGCATAATTGATCGTAGTTTAGTTCCAGTGTTTGTTTTATTTGATCTTGTTTGACCTCGGCACTGTGCATGTGCTTAACAAAATATCACACAAGTACAAAGTCGGCGATGCTTGCTGGCTAGCTTGGATATATATAAAATCTATGCTCACGGCCGAGACACGAAGATGTGAACTCTACTCCTCCTTTCCGCTTCCGACTATTGCGGCACTTTTCACAGGTTTTGTTTGAGTTAACCCAGGGGGAAGGATTTAAATTGTGAACACTGCTTCTCGGAAGGTGTAGACATCTTTTTTTTTCCTTACTAGGTAACAGTATGAGCTGTGTGCAGTGTACACGCTGTGTTTTATGTAGTTCCAACTTCAAATTGCACTTACTATATACTTGGTAGTGGTACATGTGACCATTTCTTACACGTGTTACATCATGTGACGTGTCCGGGGCGGGGTTGAGGTTGGGGAGTAGGGTTGCGTGTAAAAGTGGGGGTATTTTTACAAAATGTAATTTACATATGTAATTTACGGTAACTTACTAATTTTTTACCAAACCAGATATAGGGCATGTAAAATATGTAAATAATTCCTGGTGCAAGTACGGAATTTCGCGGGTCCTGCACAGTTTTTAAACCTTGTTTTCACAGACCTCATCATTGGGACAGACCTACAATTTGATGCTCGTACCGAAAACGTAAATGGACAACCCTGACGCTTCCTCATGGTGACGACAGGATCACCAGTTCAATGACCTTCCTGTGCATGTCAAAGGCCACGTCCGTGAGCAATTGAAAATACCCACAATTCATGCGGAAATCCTTCTCCCTAGTCCCCGGATGTCTGTCCTTGATTTGGTCAACATGGAGCTGCCACCAATTTCCTCTGGCCAGGACGCCTATTCCACTATCCCCTCAGCATTTTCTTTTTTTAGCCCATTGCAGCCGATCAATGACATTGAAATTCTTAAACAGGTTATTGTCCCACCCAAAGGCCTTGTTGCCAAACTTCTTGACCAAACGAAGCAGTGCTGGCTTGATGGCGCAGATTCTCTCACCCTTCCTGGCGTTTCCCAAAACTTGCCCCTTTGGTGTCTCCACTTCTGGAGCGACCTCCACCTCATAGTTTACCCAGCCCGTGTTTCATGGGAGCGAGCGCTTCACTGGCTCCAGAGGGATGACCTGAATCTATTCCAGGACCAAGTCCGTGCCACCTGCGAGTCCCTGGCCACCGTGTCTTGGTCAGGCAACCTTCCAGCACTTTCCACAGACCGAACCCAGTTCACCAAGTCGACGCTTCTCAATTTTCTCTCCCGTGGATGGCTATCAGATGAGGAGGTTGATTTGATGATTTATCTCCTCGAGGCAGAGGTCAAATTGACTCTCCCCAGTCGTAACATTCATTTTGTAGATACTGTATTATCAAGAAAGATTCTTGAAGTCTATGATGCAGATCTGACAGGTGAGAAAATCTACAATCCAAAAGGAACCACCTTTTTGCACCGTTTTGGCGCAGGGCTATCCAAAAATAGCGAACTGGCTGGCATCTTCCACGTAAATGACAACCACTGGGTTGCAATTGCCGTTGACGTCTCCCTGCAAGATTTGTTATATGGGGATCCTGCCCAGCTGCCCATCAATTCTTGGATTGTTTCTGCATTACGATGGTTCCTTTCCAAGCACGTTGCATCGCTCCCACTCGACCAGCTTGACAATGGAGTTCTGCCATGCCCTGAGCAGAGCTTCAGCATTGATACATGGAGCTGCGGCATATACAGCTTCAATGGCTTGGCCCATCACTTCCTCAAACAATATCCGTTGGTCGAAAACACATCCTCTCCTGTTTTCGGGGATCTGGCTCGAATGACAACATTGAGGAAAATCGTCAAGCGGTGTAATGCAATCGTGAGTCTTTTGTTTTCTATCTATTCTTTGCCTCCATTCAATGGCCACCCCATTAGAATTTACCGACTGACCGCGCCCTCCCTTTGACGTTCCCACCCCCACCTGCAATGCGGCAACGGCCATTAGTCACTCCACCCCCCAATGCGAAGGTCCTTGATTTGTCGAAGGCACTGAAACGACTTTCCGTCTCACCCAAGAAGCCTCAGGCAAAGAAGCGCAAAGTCAAGGCAAAACCCATTATCGCTCCGATCTTCCAGATACCGAAAGCCCAAAAGGCTGACAACTTGAAGAGCAGTGAGGGCAAGAAACGAGTAAGAAATTTCCCTACATATTATGATTCACGCTAACCCTATTTTACTAGAAGCATGAAGATGTTGAGGCCGAAGAAACTGTAACCGAGGTGGAGGTAGAAGCAGATGATGTTGAAACAGATGAAGAGGTTAGGATCGTAGGCCGGCCCCGTCATAGTGTTTTGGACACGTTGACTGTTGAAGTGCGTACCCCGCGGGGCACTGCACACAAATATCGATGTGCCGGCGCTGGTTGTCCAAAGCGGTGGGCACCACGGACAACTTCACGTGTATTTGCGCATGCAAAGCGATGCTTGAAGTTGATGGAGGAGCAGCGTCACCTCGCGTCTTCAGCAAGCGCGAGCAAATCTCCTGGGGCATTGGTCGCTGCCGATAATGCGGGAACTGGAAAACTCACAGCTACATCTTCATTACAGTCTATTGCAAGCTCAGAATCGTCCTTCACCTCCTTACCCTATTCCCCCCTTCCCATAACGGCTTCGAATGCTCAGCTGCTACCACGGGCTGATGGTTTCTTTGGCCCACAGGGTCGGCAGAAGACTCATCGTGCTCTGGACCTTGCGATCGTCAAGCTCTTCTGCATTGCCCGCATTCCTCCCGCCGTCGCCGATCTCGATGTTTGGAAAGACATGCTTAGAGTATGTTTACCAAGCTATAACCCAGCATCACGCACCCGCCTTATGGACGATCATATCATGTCGGAGCAGGAACGTGTCCGTCAGCTTCAAATTGAACACCTAAAGACTCAACGGCACATCAGCATCTCGTTTGATGGTGGGGCATTGAGGAGTGGCGAGTCCCTCTACACTGTACACGCTACAACTGTTGCTCGAGATGTGATGCTCCTTGAAGGTCAGGATGGCACTCGCGAGTCACACACAGGTGCATGGATTGCAGCGCTCGTATTGCGAGTGAGTCGCTACACATTCTATATAACTCTGATGATTATCCTTCTCACCATGGGCTCGCTTAGAAAATAGCCGAGATTGGGAAGGAGCGCATTGGGTCAGTTTCGTCAGATAACACAGGGAATACTCGGGTCGCCCGAGAGATCCTCTGCACAACTCTTCGTCATGTCCTGAACCTCCCTGACCCTGAGCACCACCTCAACAACACTTGCAAAGACATTGCTTCAATAGAATACTTCAATTCGGTAGGGTAGAATATTATTGTTGATATTTGACGTGTTCTAACATGCTGTGACCAGACAATCAAGACCATTCGCAGAACTATCAAGTACTTCAAGCATTCCAATGCTGCCAAGGAATTACTGAGGGCATCGCGCGAGGAACTCAAACTTGGGCCTGGTCTTGAGAGTATCGGGAAGACCCGATTCGCCACGCTCGTCTGGTCAGCAGTCTCACTCCTGAGATGCCTCAGTGCCATTCGCCAACTGGCCACATCAGGAAGGATTGAGATCCCCGTAAGTCGTTTTCCACTTATCCCTGTTTGAAACGAGATAACTGACTCCCCCGCTAGAAGTACAATGATGTCTTCCTCGAAAACAGTGAACACCCAAGCCACCCTCCAATTTCAAATCCATCTCACGCAGTTCGTTGCAGTCGGCGAAGGTATTGCACGCGCCATTGAATGTCTTGAAGCGAGCTCGACCAACCCCGCTGATGTCTACCTCTACTGGCTTGCCGTCGTGGCGAAGATGAAACAAACGCTCGAGACTGCATGCCTGCCAGATGAGGTCTGTGGTCAGATTCGGGGGATAATGGTGTCCAGATGGCGTGAGTTCTTCGTCTATGGGCCCTCAAATGTCCATCTCTCTGCCTTCTATCTCAACCCAAGTATGTAATCATCTATTTCAAGTAAAACTACATTGTGATGTATCCCTACAGACTACGTGCGGTCGTCCATCCTAAAGAACCCCAACCCTCTCACATTCAACATCACCCTCCCTGCCAAAGTGCCGCCCAAGGTGCCACCTGGCATCCGCAACCCAAAAACCTTCTTGGAGGTTGGCCGATACCTCCATACGTTGCTCATCGCTGAGATGAGCCACGGCTGCGATCCCTTTTTAGCCGAATGGAAGGAGAAGCCGAGAGCGTTTGGGAAGGCTTACCAGGCACAGTTCATTGCCTATGCGCAAGGGGCGTATCCGTTTACTACCCCACTCACAGCTGGCCAGACTCCGCTTCAGTGGTGGATGGCGTTCGAAGGGACCGAGCATGGAGGGATCCTGGCGGTGTGTCCCTGTCAGTAAGTATTCGCGCCCGCACATAGCTCATCCACACCTCATAGGCCATCGCCATAAAGCTCTTCGGGGCTCTTCCGCACTCAATGGCTGACGAACGCACGATGTCCGCTGTCACCATGATCAACACGGCACAGCGGAATCGCCAGAAGGTCGGCGTGGTGAAGGCACTGACTCAGGTCAGAGCCTTCTATTATGTCCAAAAGAAACCAAAGGTGCGCACCTTTTCTTTGACACTGAGCTCCCTCATTCCTGCCATCCATAGCTCCGGAAAAGCGCCCACCCCAACCCAACTATCAAGTTCTTCAACATTGAGCGGATGCTTCGTCCCATCGATAACGACGAGGGCCGAGAGGAGGCAGGAGGAGCGGTGAACTACGATGAGTCGGAGGATGAGGATGACGTTGATTTGAAACCGAAAGGTTCCGCCCTGCCTTCGTCGAGTGCCGTGCTGCCTGTTGATGAGGACGACGAGGTTGATTTATGCTCGGATGAGCTCGCTGAGATCCTTGCAGACGGCCCCGTTCGACAGGTGAAGAAGTCCAAGGTCCCCGAGAGGGCAGCCGTCGCAAAGGACGAAGTGGATGGTGAAGATGGCGGTGTCTTCGAGCTAAACGATTGGGTGTAGGATCCTACATGTGACCTGGTGAAACATTTGTAATTTACACCGTAATTTACCTTATTTACACTTCCCAAAAATCGCCCTAGTAATTTACATCATTTTATACCTAGGCGGAGTTTTATACGCAACGCTATTGGGGAGCTCTCCTGAGCTTTCGCCGACGTTCGCTCAGTGATTCTGCTCAGCCTACATCTCACGAAGAAGGTGACATACGACAGGCCTATCGAAAAAACCCCTTCTACACATGATACAATTACTGCATTACTGGATGAGGTTCTCGAGAAGGAATCCTCGAGCATAGAAGATCTGTTTCTCCTTGGTTTCTCCAGAGGGTTGACTATTCTTGGCAACTGGAACCTCTTCGGCACTTCGCACTCGTTGGGACTCTTGGGTTGTCGAAACTATGATATTCGTTCACTCTCCAACCCATAATCCCTGATGTGGACTTTCGTTACCAGCAGACGCTTCGTCACGTTTGGATGTGTTGGTAGCCTCAGGCTGTAACTTCCTTCCCCTTCTATCCCAAAGTCATTCTCATCGGCCAGGGGTGCGGGGAGACCTTACGCCGTCTCCACTGCGCTCCTTCAGCGGACTTCTTTAAACGAACAGGAACCATTTATACCCCCAAAGACTGCCCCGGCATCGAACCAGATTCCATAAACCAATACCCCCAGTCAATTCACTGCTCTCCATACCCGTTGCTCGCCTCCCCAACCTCCCTCGCTTGATCTCGATCACAAAGGAATCATAATATAGCTACCAAAGGGACCTCATCAAAATGGGACATGAAATCACAAGTCTACGGTATTGGGACCCTCCTGACAACAAACCGGCATATATACGCGACCGAACGGATAAATTCGAGGCTATGTGATCCCCCGACCCCCCAAGCTGTGATATGAAGGATCTACACGATGCTTTGCAAGACATGCTAGAGTTTCAGCGTTGTTCTCCTGCTCAGGATTTGGCCGATACAAAGTTGTCGTTTGTCAAGTCTCTCAAGATGGGAATCAGACTAAGTTCAAATTCTCGAGCTATTCCTCGTTCGCTCCGTCTGTTCCTGGTTGAAGTATAGCGACTCCGAGTCAGAACCTTCTCAAGTTTCGGCCAACTCTCCTAGTCAGTTTCGTTTGTCCCAGGACATCTTGATTCTTGGCATGGGCGAATAATGTCGTTGGTGGTAATGACGAGGAGTTGCGCCCAGATAAGAGGGATGTCTTCATGATTAAAAGATTGATACCGCTCGTATACCATGAAAGCATGTTCCCAGAAAAGGTTTCAAATTGATTTTATGATTTTCAGAAGTTCTTGGTGTGGTTCATATCATTCAATCAGCCCAGCGATACATTTGACTATATGTTCTATCCACCCAGTCCATTTCTTGAGGATAATCCACCATGACTCCTGATATGTGCAAGAAATCCGTTGCTTATCAGGTTGCGGGCTACATGGAAGTGGAGATCGTATCGGTCCCTTTCCACTTCAACGGAGCGCCGTGCGGACTGGAAGTCCTTCGTTCCTCGTACGATGGAGGCGGCGCATCATTATCTGTAATGTCGAGCTTCCGGTATAGGGCAACCACAACAAGAAATCCTAATCATCAGGGTCATGCACGACAATGTCCATCACCGCCCTTGAGACAAACCATTCGTTAGCAGCGTGATATATAACTTCAATGCCGAAGACTCACCTCAAGTTCATTGAAAACCCAGTCTCTACGTCTGTCAGGGTTAGCGTATCAATCGAGTGTACACCAGGTGACACGGCCAAGAAGTCCATCCTCACACTCTGGCATGACGAGGGCCGAAGTGGGCTGCAACATCCATAAAAAATCAGGATTTCTCTGAATTATCTCCCAAAACCACTTACCCAATCCGCACCCGACTATCCATAGCCAAAACCCCAGGATACCCCATCTTCCTCGCCAATCCACCGCCCATCACACTCCTCCTCTTCTCTTCCTCCTTCCTCCCCTTCCCCCGTCTTCTCTCCCCAGGACACGTCACCTCCAACCTCCTCGGCCACCCACTCTGGTTAAACACGAAAATATCCAACGTGAACACATCCAAAGGGTATATCTTCCCCGGCCCCAACACAGAACCAACAACGCTACTCCTCTTTCCATTCCCATTCCCATCACCTGCAACTTCCAACGGTAGCAAACCGACAGAAACAACGATATTCTCCCCACCCGCTGCAGCGCTCTGCAGTTTATTCAACATCCTCTGTTCGCCAAATGCACTGGGGACGTATGGGCCAGGTGTACGCGGTATCTCACCCGCTGCTGCGCCCCTCTCCCTGCGGATCTCGACGCTTGGACCGACGTTGGCTTGTGTCTGTGAGGCGATGGGGCCAAGGGACATGGGGGAGGGGGGTATGGTGGATTTAGGCGGGAAGGCGGGGTATGCTGGTGTTTGAGGTGTGGTTTGGGTGTCGAATGGGGGTCCTAGGTGCTCTTCTGCTTCCGTTCCTGCGGATGAAGGTGGGACCCCGGGTGTATGTGGTGGTGGAGGCGGTGGAGGGGCGCTGTAAGTGGTCGGGAATCTGTGGCCGCTACCGGAGATGGGTACGGAGGAGGTAGAGAATCTCCCAGAGTTCAGAGGGGATACGGTGAATCCTGGGTGGAGGAACATGGCTGATCGGTTTGGTGTTAGGCCTTTGATTGATCTTCCAGCGTAGTAGCCACCGGGAGTTAAGGTGGACCGCCTGCTAGAGGCTTGAGGTGTTGATCCAGCTGTGTATGTTGGAGTGCCGGAGCCAGTGTAATGCGTGCGGGAGGAGGAGGCGGAGTTGGTTGCGAATATGGGAAAGGGGGATGCTGGTTCAGGAAGGATGCTGGGGTGCCCTCCTGCGGGGTCTGAGACGTCCATGGCGTCCAGGGCTTGGGCTTGGTGTGCTGCGAGGTCGAGGACGCAGTTCCATCGTGAGGAGAATGTGTTGGTAGGGTATAGTAAGGGGGATGTCTCCGTGGATGGACGAGGTGGGATGTAAGGTTTTCCAAAAATATTGATGGTGACTGCACGTTGGAGATCAGACTGAGGAGGTCCACCTACACCAGCTGCTCTTGCGAACGAAAACGCATCCATCTCCTCCGGAGATCGCAAGAACGAAACGGCATAGAGCAAGTTATACTGTGCCAGAGGTCCAATCCGCAGAGGGAACGTTTTCTTCGCCGCGTCCGAACTAAAGCCACCATCTCCCCAGCCAATAAGCGTCGCCTTCGCACCTTCCCCGCCAATCTTCACATCCACCTTCTCAACCACGAAACCAGCGCCAATACCTGACTCGCCAGAGTTCTCAATCTCCACGCAAAGTACCACCGTCCGCTCGGCACTCCCTGCTTCTCTCCGCTCGCGCTCTTTTTCTGTATCGTCGAGTTCTGCGAGGGTTCCTTCCGTTTCTGGGAGGAGAACGTAAGGGACGAAGACTGTGCGCATGCGGACTCGAAATCCGGAGACTGTTTGGAGTGTGCGGCGGTAGGATTTTCGGAGTGTTGGGAGGGATTTGCGGACGGCTGTCATTGGTGAAGGGGAGGGTACTGGGGTGTCCATTAGGATGGGGGGAAGTGAGAAGAGTTTTTGGCGCGTGACTTGACCGAGGCGGATAGATGGGAGGTTTAGAGGTGGGTCTGCTCGTGCAAATGTCGGCCCTGTGAAGGCTCGTTAGGAGGTTTCTCAGGGTTTGAGAGTGAGATGGGTACCAGCTGCAAGACCTGCTAAAAGGTTCACTTCTTCGAGCCCATCAAACAATTTCTCCTCTGATTCTGGTAGTGCTTCTCCAGTGGGCGTGGTAGGAGATTCTGGGGGCTTGAGGCCAAGGGTAGCCAGATACTTTGCGAGAGGGTGCTTTTCGTTATTGATAATCCTCTTATCTCGAAGTGTTGCAGATACAGTCAAGCAAAGCAATGGATTTGAGAAGTTGAGACGGAGGAAAGCTGGGGTCATATGTATTAGAACGATCTAAATGCGCAAAAGAGAAGAAGATGCCTACAAACGGTTAACGAAAGCCGGTAAACGGCAACCCACACCTCTTCCTCTTCAGACCAAAGAAGGGAGAACGTCTCAGGAGAGTCGTCTGCTGTATTCGCGCCCCATATGTTGGCCAACAAGAGAGTCCCCTCGGAGGATACATACTTTCGATCTTGTTCCACGGTTGAAGGCATAGGATGTGGGGTGCTTGGCGGTAAAATGGATGGATGGTGTGCACTATAGCGGTGAGTTGGTTTGGGGGGACCAAGACTAGATGTCCGAGGTGGTGCAGAGAGTCGAGATGCTGGCGTCCGTGGCGTGTCGTTCGGACCAGGTTGTGGTACAGAGGATATATATGTGGCTTCCAACGAAACTTGTAAATGCGAAAGAAACTCCAACAACAATTCTGGAGGATCCGTTGGATCGGAGGGTACAGACAGCGCTGGTGGCTTGATACGAAGCATAAGGAGCGATAGCAGCTGTTCATCTGCGTATAAGGACTTGGTAAATAAGACGTTGGTGCAAAAAAAAACTGCTGACCAAAAAAAGCTTGCTTTCTCTCTATCTTGCTGTATTTCGCTCTGGAAAGCCATTCATCCGCCGTCGTTTCTGAAGGGAATTCTAGCGTTGTGTCGGGGACGAGGACGTTGAGCTCGGAAGTGGAGAAGAGCTGTTCTAGCGACATGTTGGGGGTCCTGGCTTCTTAAAAACTCGCTTTCGCGTCGAAATAAATGATACACAATAAACGCCCGAATTCCCCCCGATAATTGGGTTGTTGCTGAGTCGCCGTCGTCGTTGGTGACGGTGAGCAGCAAGTGTATTTATTTGCCTGGAGGATCTCGTCCAAACAACTGTAAGGGTCCTCGACTCTTCCGGTGTGCCATTTCAAAGGACACTCTTGAACCAGACTTGAACCAGCAGTTGCGTTCTCCCATTTTCAAGAACATCTATCGCTCTGGCGCTACGACACACGGTTGCCCTTGCAGGGTATATGTGAGATTAGACGCGCTGTGCACAATCAATTCTATCATCCGTGTACTTTCCGAGAAGTTGACCAGGGACGAATCTCGGAAAGGACACGGGTGATGCTATGCACGTACATCCTCTCGAAAGTGGGTATACGGCAACGTGCACAGGATAGTGATAACTTATAAAGATCTTTGTAGCAATCGTTGCTTTAGCGTCAACAATTGCGCCCTCCGTTGTCGTATGATGCCGAAACCTCCATCCAAACCGAAACGTTCTCCTCAAGTGAACCTTTATGATGACGAGGACGAAGGCAGCTCCACTAAGACGCGGGGTCCCTACACTGAGAAAGCATGTAACATCTGCCGTCAAAAGTACGCTCAAGACTGGTTCACCTGTACATTCCAAGAAAGCTGATCCTTATTGTAGGAAGATAAAGTGCGACGATCAGAGACCCGTATGCGGTAGTTGTCTAAAGTCAGGCCGGGATGCAGAGGTACGAAAAGCCACTGCAACCCTCACTTCCCCAGCTAAACATTGATTTATCTAATAACAGTGCTCCTGGTCAAGAGACCCCATAGTCCACAGACCTCGGACCGAGGCCCTCTTCGAATCAATGCAAAAGAATATTGAGGCACTACACCAGTACGCTAACCATCTTGAGTCGCTGCTCCGGAAATGCCGTCGAGAGCATGGGGGAAACATGGACACTTCTTACCTTCGCCTTCGACCCAAGGATGACTTGAACGCACTGTGGGTTGTTGAAGATGCGGCAAACTATATCCCAGAAGAAATTGGAGAGACTGGTGTTGATTCTGATCCGGAGAACGATCCTACAGTCAAGGAATTGTGCATACCCACCCGGAACCTGAACGTACGTTTCTCTCTTCATCAAAAGGTTATTGCATAGCTTGACACACAATACAGCTTGAAGAAGGAGGATTTCTTCTCGCGCACGGCAACACCGCCGTCTGGCGTTTTATGCAAGTTCCTCTCCCAGCTCAGGGACCGTCTCGTTTCCCAGCCATCGCCGAGAACCCTGACGCGACTTACGTACTGCTGGTAGACGGTGTGGATGACAGCCACTACAACCCCAACTTCGACTGGTCAAGACACCTCCCTTCCAACGTCCCCCTCGACAGGAGGTCCCATGACAAGTTCGTTTCATGTCTCTTCTACTAAGATGCTGCAATGCTGATGTAAGGTACACTCCCAGAGCCCTCGACCTCCTCTTCAAATTCTTCACATCCTGGTGTTTCCGAATCGTCCCAGCCCTCTTCCTTCGAGACATGTACAGAGCACTCATCGTTCCTCGCTCCCACACCCCACCCAAGACACCACATTACTCCCCCATGCTGCATAATGCTCTTGTGGCATTGGGGACGGCGTTCCTCGATGACCCAAACATCCGGGACTTCAAGTCCCGTCGGTGTTTTGCGGATGCTGCGAAGCGCTATATCGAGGTGGAGTGTCAAAAACCTCAGTTGAGCGTGGTGCACGCGTTGGACATCTTGGCTAGCTTTCATTCTTCGCAGGGAGACCAGACAGTTGGGTTTCTCTATTTTGGTCAGTCGCTTTCACACTCTTTGGAGACACCCATTTTTGACAGAGGTTGTGTTATAGGTATGAGTGCCCGGATGAGTCAAGCCCGTTCGTACTTTCCCTTCAAAGTCTGCCTCTCAACCTTTCTGAAATCTTTTCACCACAGTTGGTCTTGGTGTCGATTGCTCGGACTGGGTTAAACTCGGCCTCATCGACGAGACTGAGAGGCTTGACCGAAATTGGGCGCACTGGACCACATTCTCGCAGGTCAGTCGACCTTTCATCGCTCATTAATGGATCCTCTTACATCCTCTTAGGATGTGTGTTGGTCCCTGTACGTGGGACGTGACTTCTGCGTCATGTCCCCATTGATTTCACCTGTCCCTGTCCCGTTTGTGGACACGGATTTAGATCAGATGCCATGGTGTCATCCACCAGCTGGCATCGCCCCACAAGCTAATTATCTTTCAAAAACTTTCGCGGCGACATGCGAGTTGTTGATGATCGCACGTCGCATTATGGACGTTGTGTAAGAATCTGTTCGATGATGGTTTCAAGTTTCTGACATGATTGCTTTTGTCCGTCTAGCAATAATCTGAATCGGGCTCGTTCCCGCCCGTTGGTTCTTGATGAACTTATCACTGACATCGAGTAAGTTTCCGAATGCCAAGGTAGAAACGCCTTTCATCAACGATTATCTTTTCCAGCATCAAACTCAACACCTGGAAAAGCTCGCTTTCCCCAGAAGTTGACATCAGTATCGCTTCCCGCCCAACGGCCACACCTCACCGTTTGATGCTCCATTTAACTTACTGGTGGCTTTTCATCCTTCTCCATCGTCCCTTTTTCCACCGTAGAGCTAAGCTCATTCACTCCACTGACAAGGAGATTGACCACGTCAAGGTATGTTTACCAGTATTTGTGCTCCATTGAGCTAACCACTGACATCATTCTACTCAGCTCTGCAAACGCGCCGCGGAAAACATCATGGAGCTACTCGCGACTTGGCGTTCCCTCTACACATTGCGATATGCACCAATCACTCTCATACAGACCGTCTTTTCAGCTGGAACGGTATACCTCTTATGGGGTGTCCAAGCAACCTCCGGACCCCGAGTAGCGCACAAAGAGCTAAAGACCGCTCTGGATCAGCAAAAGCTCTGCCACCAGTACCTCGTCGAGATTGGGAAATCATGGCAGTGTGCTACGAACATTGCGGGGATCCTGAAGAACCTTATGCAAAAACAGCTAGAGCCCGTGCTGGAGCGTAGGCAGTTGGTTCCTAGATTGGCGGAAGATGAGGGGATCATACCACCGGCTATTAGGAGGTCGTCTTCTGCTAGTTCTCGTAAACGCACGACTGTGCCTCAACCACGGAAGGGTAAACAAAGGAAATCGTCAAAAGGAAGGGGACAAGCGCTGGACACTGTTCTCCCGCCTCTAGATGCTACATCCAACATCTCCATTCGTCCACGTAACTCGTTCTCCGCTCCCCAGATTCAAACTTCTACTTCCTCATCTTCCACCTCATCATTCTCCTCTCCTCCGATCCAAATATCAGCGCCTACATCTTCGACCTCTTCGTTCTTCCCTCCCCCCATCCAAGCTTCGACCTCTGCATCCTCCGCCACTTCATTCGGACATCTGGATGCATGGGGCTACCGAAATTCAGTGGGGGGTTCCGTAAGCTCAAGTCCAAATACCACTTTCTCCCCACCCTCCCCGTCGGTCTTTGGCAATTTCAGCCCGGAGATACCCCAACAAGGATATATCAACCACAACCCAGCCCCAGCGCCGGTCGTTGTAGAAGGCCCTCCTCCTGCTCTGAATATGGGCAACATGGGAGATGGACAGGGATACATGCACGAACACCGAGACCCGATCTACTCATTCACAGAGGTACCTTGGTTCCTAGCAAATCAAGCTGATTCTTCGTCGTCGTCATCGAGCTTTGATCTGGGCGGTGCTTTGTGGCCTAGCGTTGAACCGATGAATATTGGGGGAGATCAAGAATACCGTTATGAGGATGATGCGATGACGGATGAGGATCGTGCCGAGTTGAATTATTGGCTTCAGCAGCTGCAGTCGTAGTGGAACTCTGAGGTCGTGGAGGACATTGTTGGGTTTCTTCTGCACTTTTTGCTTTTGCTGTGCTTTTCCATCGTTTCTTGGACTCTTGTCAATTTGGACTCACTTTGCAGGTTGTTAGTGATACCTTTTAAGTTGTACCATATGTCCGATACCCGCCCATTGTATGTAAATGTGTAACACCATGTTAACAGTTGCTGAATACCAATTATTCGTCACAACTTGCACCTCAGCCTCTGAGAATAACGATAATCCTTGCAGTTACATAACGAATCTGTCGGTATCTAGTCGTGATAATGATATGCACATCCTCCGAGTCTGCGTATAAGTGTACTCATTCGCACTTCGAATTGAAAACACGTCAACGCACTGATTTTTTCCTGCAATAACTAGCATAGGCTAACCTACAATTCGAGTATTCGAGGAGACGCGACGCCCCGGTTGTGGTGGTCGCAAAATAGAAGCATCAGGTGATCTGTAAATACATGTGTCCAATTGAAGTTGAACTATGTCCCTGTATTCGATTCCCTCTACACATATCTCTTCCACCTCTTCCTCCCCCGCCTCGCTGTCCTCGCTGTCCTCCCCTTCCTCCCCGCCATGGCTGCACAACTCTCAGCTCGCCAACAAACAGATCTGTACGCGCAACCTATATCCAAGCGGCTTTGTTACTAACGTTGACGTTCATCATATGAACAGGCACAAATCGATGCTCGATTACTTCCACACCGCCGGATTCACAAAAACTTACGACCAGTTACGAGAGGAAGCCCCCGATTTGGTGTTTATACCCCCCCTCTGTCGCCTTACCACTTGATCGCTGATCTGACCCTTCCTCCGACAAGCTCGAGTTTAAACCCGACCCCACCTCGCCTTCTAGCGGGTTGTTGGTCAAGAAATGGACGAGCGTGATTAGGATGCAAAAAAAGGTGTGTTCCGACCTCGTTACTTTGCCTCCTTCGTGAATGAACGACGCCTCGATTCGTAGATTATGGATCTGGAATCACGCCTCGCCCAAGCCCTCGAAGAACTATCGCACGCCTCCACCTCTGATGGCTCGAAACGCGCAAATAAGGAATGGCTGCCTAACGAACCCGCCAAATACATTCTCATTGGGCACAGGGACAAAATCAACTCTATTAGTTTTCACCCTCTGTACTCCGTTATAGCGTCTGCTTCTGTAGACGCGACGGTGAAGATCTGGGACTGGGATTCGGGGGAACTGGAGAGGACATTGAAGAGCCATACGAAGGCGGTTTCGGACTGTCAGTTTGATTCGACGGGGAAAGTTTTGGGTGAGTGTTTTTGTGTAAAACTGCAGAGTGGTCATGTGGGCTAAGGGGGATTGGGTATAGCGACGTGTTCGGACGATCTGTTTATAAAGCTGTGGAACGTTCCTGATGACTACAAGAATTTCGCTACCCTTAGAGGGCACGAACATTCCATCTCAAGTGTTTCCTTCTTACCAGGGGACAATCAGGTCGTTTCGTCAAGTCGGGATCATACAGTCAGGATGTGGGATGTCCAAACAAGGTGTGTTATCCCCCACTGCCTTTTTTCCTAATTAACCTCCTCATCGAAGTCATTGTGTAAAAGTCATAAGACCACACGAAGAATGGATCCGGTCTGCCATTCCCAGTCCGGACGGTCGACTTCTCTTAACATGCTCAGACGACCACGTACGCGTTTTGTTCCCAGTCCATAAACGTTCTTCATTCCTTCCTTCTAGACGGCGCGAATCACAGACCTAGAGTCATCCGCACTAAAGGCGGAAATGCGAGGTCACGACAATCGTATTGAATGTGCCGTATTCGTACCTCCAGTATCTATTCCATCTGTGCGGGAACTGGTAGCTGTGGTAAATCCCTTCCTTTCTTCCTGTAGAGTTGCTGCTAAGTCGAGCATAAACATATCTAGCCTTCCACCGTTCAGTCCGCGAAAGTCGACTCCCTGGGGATCTCTTTCGTCATAACGGGGTCTCGTGACAAGACGATCAGGCTCTGGGACGCGTTGAGGGGTCAATGTTTATGGACTTTTGTCAGTTCTTCTTCCAGGATGCCTCTTATCTTTCCTAACACCTCGAACTCCAGGTCGGCCACGATGGTTGGGTTCAAGCAGTGACCTTCCATCCATGTGGAAAATACCTCCTTTCAGTAGCGGACGACCATACCCTGCGGATTTGGGATTTGAAGACTGGCCGATGCTTGCGAAAAGGTTTTTCTTCGCCCCCACTTCCCGTTGTTCTTAACTCAACGGGTTTCTTCTTTTCCCTCTACCTCTCGATAGTCGAAGCACACAGCCCCTTCGTACAATGCGTAGCATGGGGACCTGCACCCCTGACAGACGCGAAGAACGACGAGCCAGAGAGGATCGTCAATGTTTTGGCTACGGGTGGAACGGATAAGGTACCGTTGTTATCCCTCTACCTTTATCTGACGACGACTCTCAATGTTCTTGAATACAGTTGGTTAAGATCTGGAAACCCTGATTTCCGTCGTCCGTCTGCTTATTGGGGATGTGGGACGTTAGTGATCTTACTTCCCGAAAGCAACACTTGGCTCCCGGCTTGCTTGACTGACGGCCCACTACCGCCCGTCTTACAGTTCTCTTCTCATCATTCATTCATACCCGGCCTTGAATCACACACCCACACTTTCACTGTTACAGTCGCATCCGATTCGTTCTTTTTATCTCTCTCTCTCTCTCTTTCTTTCTTTATGTTTTTCTCTTTTTTTTTCATTTGTTACACTACGATCACCCACCCATAATTTATTCAAAACTCAGACTTTCAAGCTGGCCGATGTTCTGTCATCATCATCATTTATCGTTATTGTTTTCGAGACTAGTTGGGCTTGATTAGTGCCCACTACTTTATTGGGCACTTCCCAGCTGGTCTGGTACAAGCTCGAGCGTCCTGCTGGCCTAAAGGGAGGAAGGAAGATTCACCTGCGTTGCACATCTGCATTCCTACCAGTACCTCGGCCGGCGCGCCCCTGGGACTCGTTTGTCACCACCCCAGGTATGTGTTACTCGTCTTTAATATAATGGTTGTACTGTGGTGACTGATAAATTGTTGGTCTTCTAGGCCTGCGGGACGAGCAGGACCAATCAAATGAATGATTAAGTACATGCACTGGGGGCATTGGCCTATTTATTCTCGGAAGATATTGAGAATAAATCAGGAATAAAATGATAAATCACTCAGGGATAACATCAGTGAGGAAATGAAGAAGAAATTTCAAAATTTCTTCTTCAATACAGCCGTTTGCATAATTCCGTGAACACCGAAAATTCTTTTTTTGGGCGTGACGTGACTTACCTGCCCAAAAAAGACATTTTCCCGCGTTCTGATAACTGTGCCAACGGCTCAAAATGAAGTGAAGAGTTACATTCATGACACCTTCGCTACCTGAAGATCTGTCGCTACATACTTATGGTGGCTTAGTGCATTGGAGAGGGGTTAAATAAAGACCTGGCTAACTGTTTTATCAGGCTTGTTTGAAAAGTCATGCACAAAGGCTGAGAACATGGCAAAATATAACTAATCCTTTGACAAAAGG
This sequence comes from Laccaria bicolor S238N-H82, assembly GCF_000143565.1. Lineage (NCBI taxonomy): Eukaryota > Fungi > Basidiomycota > Agaricomycetes > Agaricales > Hydnangiaceae > Laccaria > Laccaria bicolor. The sequence goes on from NW_001889878.1 coordinate 1,307,710, forward strand.
ACCAGTGTGCCTTCCATAATTGAAGAGGGATATTTTTTATACATTTCCGCCGGTCGAGACGCGAAAGAACGAGGCACAGGACTGTCTGAACTTCTGAAAAGAGCAAGGGAAAGCTGTGCTTAGTCAGGTGACTAGTCACGTCACGCCCAGAAAAAGAATTTTCGCGTGTTCACGGAATTATGCAAACGGCTGTACTTAACTTCATCTGACTACAATTGTGAATAATAAAAATATCTAAGATATTGTGACATGTCACGACTTTCACGTCCCTTGCGGTGAAACGTGGGTATCGGAGGGGGCTGGTTTCTGTATCTTGGTGCGTCGACTCCGTCATCTCCGCCATTTTAGTTGAACACCATATATGCTAGGGTTTGGGCAACATTCTCGTCTGGAAGTTGAGGCGAGTTGTCGGCCCCTTACAGCATCGTTCTCTTATGGCGGAAGATCACATTTACTTTCTAGATCCACTCCGTGAACAGTGTGGAGGACCGCTCCAGGAACTCAGTCACGTTTGTCCTAAATAAAGCCAGCCTAGGACCGTAAGCATCTGAGCTCCAAAAGCAACGGAGACACCGATATATTTCTCGAGGGATTGTACTTAGGGTCCTGCCAGTGCGTATGGACCTCTATTGACAGACTGGTGCCTAATGTCTCTGTTCCCAGTTCACGTATTTACGGTCTTTCAATGAATACTGGACGCCGCTCTCCAAAGTAACTGTCTCCGCCACGTCACGTCTGTGAAGTATTCACATTTCGGCATTACAACTATCAACAAGCTTTCTGATCAGTCTCAATACTAGCCGTATACCTCTCTCCATAGCTTCGTTCGAATCCCCTCCTCGATCAGTCCCTTCTAATAAGCTTCTCCCCCAATCCTGAAGGATCATATGTGCGTATATCTTTCATCACGCTCCGAGTGTCACACCCCACCCGGATATCTAGGCTTTGGATGAGGCTGCTTGATGAAATTCTTGCCATTTGGGTAAGCTGCAACCGTAAACTCTACTCCGATAACCCAGGGGGTCGTGGGATGGGGCGGCCGATACTACGATTCCGGCATTCGCCAACTGGGCCTCCTCGTTGTACGAGGACGACAGGGTTACAACATGCTATTTGCGGACCCTCAAGGAGTGGCTTTGCTACAAGAGGTCGCGAAACTTACTTTTGTGCTCGATCTTTGGCTCATTTCTTATTTATTCGTTTCCAGGCACAACACACCGTCGGGGAAACGAAAGACTACTCGTCCAACCATCACCTTGATGACCTTCGCGAGCAATTCGCGAGTATCTTCAACATCGATTTGCAAATCATGGTGCGTTGCCAACGGAGTCTTTTAACACTCTGAAGCGATTTCGCAAACGAGCTGACCTTTGTCCCATGCAGTGCTCCAAGAAGTTCCGATTTCTATGAAAGATGAGGGTCTGCTCAGCAAAGTTCTGTCAAGCATTGGGAGGAACTCAAGAAGACAGGTTTTCCTATCGATGGCGTCCGCCAGTACAACAGGCTTCTTATTTAGCCTTCAGGCAAATCAGCTGGAAGGATCGTTTTTCCTCATTGTCGACGTAAGCTCAGGAAGTATCCTTGTACTTCCTCTTAGGGTTCTTACCATCTTCTTCCAGAGTCTTTCCCCCCTTGTCCAGATAGGGCTCCTTCCACCAGCTGTCCAAAACATCCCTCTATGTTGAGCATCCGTGGGATCGTCGTGATGGTGAAGTCGTCCGAGTTTGTGAAGACATGTTAAAGGTCAATCAACCTCTCTATTTAAATCTTTGCCTCCTCTACTGACACTGCAACAGGGTGTCGGAATCGTCAAATGTCTTGAGACAAAGCAGAAAAGCATGATTAACATCAAATCTGGATAGTTGTTGAGGATCATCGCGACAGATAAGACGCGAATTGAACTTGATCAAATGATGTAAGCATGCTGTGGAAATTTTTGACCATGGACTTCTCGCCAACCTTATGCGGGTTTGGGGCGCCCATGCTTGGCTATGTGTGCATCAGAAACGAGAGCGTTCAGGCCCCAATATTGGATTTCGCTATCATCACTGGCTGGAAGGTGTGTTGCACATTGCATTAATATTTCTTTGCAAAGCTTCTCATTCTTATTTTGCTTTTCCAGGCCACCATGAAGCCAATCATCCTGCACCAATTGGCGCAGACCTCCTCAAATTTGTTCATCTCTCCGTATGGTCAATGGACCCAAACCCCTTCAGATTGGAGGTGTCTGTAAGGCAGAAGTTCGCATCGTTTCTGCCATCAACGCCAACAAACCACCGTCAATGCCCCATACATCATCGCCACTGGGGGGTCTCTACATAGCCTCCACGCTCAACCACCTCCATCGGCAACCCCGCTCAAAACTACCTGCCACGCTCTTGGCTCACGCATGCAGAACCGGCTGGGTTTTCGCCAACTCCTTGCATCACCCATTTGCTAATTCTGTGATGTCCGGCCATTGGAGACTCTTCGTCTTTTTTTCCTTCTTTTCTTTTGGTTTTAGTGTTGCCAATCAATGACTTTCTTTGCTTGCTTAATGACAGTGTAGGCATCTTTCGTTACCTGCTTCACTTCTGGAACATATCCTTAACCTCGAGTATTGGCAATACCTCATAGACCCGACATATTCGTTGTGTTGAGTCCTTTGTTTGTGTCATATGTGTGTATGTGCTTATCGAGGGTGACAGGATCAACCACTTGCTACACCCCTTTGAAAGGATGCTTGCAGTGCTGCGGTTCATGCTAACAAAAGACCTCAAATTCGATGTACGTCCCCCCTCCCCCTCCTCTAACCCTCCTTCTAACCCTACCAACAGCACGGCAAAGCCTGCAAACCCTTCAACTCCGTCCTAGGCAAACATTTCCGCACCCACTGGGACATATCACCTGCACAATTCCCCAACCCCGACTCCGACCCCCCTTCAACGATACCCAAGAGCCGACCCTCCTTCGTCTCCGAGACAGCTGGTGTGCAGAGTGCAGTCAGCTCGAGCTAAAAGAGCGCCAAGAGTGGGCAGAGCAGTTTTTTGACCAAGGCTCCGAAGAGCCCTTCGACAGCTGGGACTTCGCTGAAAGCAGAACCGGATAAGGCTTAGGCGCTGAAGAGGCTGTCGAAGCTTAGTTTGGGCACTGGTGAGGGCCCCTCTGGCACCGGCATTGGCACCGCTGAGACGGCGAGGGTGGTGTACGTTACGGAACAAGTATCCCACCACCCCCCAGTCTCCGCGTACTTCGCGACATCCCCCCCAAAAGTCCTTACACTTCTTCGGCATCGACCAGATATCAGCCAAAGTGTCCGGGACGACGTTGCGCGTTTCTCCTGGGCAGGGTATATTTGTGAGGGTTACGGGTGGTTTGGGGAGGGGGAGGGGTATCACATTGCGCATCCCATTGCGTCTGTCAATCGGATATTGGGGGCAGTTTTTATATTACTGTTGGAGAGTCGACGGTTACTTATGTATGATGGTGGGGGTTCCTCGAGGAATGCATACCAGCCTGGAAGCTGAAAAAGCGCGCACGAGGGTCCTGAAACGGTATGGAAAACCCAAAGGTCTGTATCGGTGCGGAAGGCGGGAATGTTGACGCGATCCAAGGCACTCCTACATCTTTGCTTGTTTCGATTTTCATCATTTTGCAATCTACAGTATTAAATCACGCGAAAGAAATGCAGGAGCAAGCAATACAGAGAGAAAAGACTCGTATTGCCATGCGCAGCAATGGCCCTCAAAAACAAGTACATATAGTATATAATCAGTGAGATTCTACAAAATTATGAGTACTGTGTTGTCTGAAAGCCTACTAGAAGAGCCTGAACCAAAGCTAGATGAGTGAAGTGCCTTGAACATATTTATGCTGAAACTCACGTCATACGAGTGACATTGAGGATAGTATTTTGATAATTCTCATCCTCATTTTCGCCGTCATCAATCGGGATCTATACCGACCAGTCAAAACCTCTACCAAAGGACAACGGAAGGCATACCAGTGAAATTGCTGTCTGAAGATCATTGGTAGAATGCTACTGCGACCCGTCATTGAAGTGCTTCAACAGGATTAAAGTACTGCTTGCCTCCTTCATTTTGTCACTTTTGACGCTGCTCGGCTCCCAATCGTCTGTGTCCGAGTCTTGATGGAAAAAGGAAAGTTCGATGGTCATTTGCTCATCGAAAGGTCCCCAGACTATTGTCTTCTTCGTAGAATCATTTTCAAGGTAAAGGGACTCCTTTTGCACCCCATCGAAGGAGGAAGAGCTCTGCACATTCGAATTTCCATCTTTGAGCGCAGCCTGAACCTTCTGCTTACGTGCCGATGTAGCAACCTGACGGGATAACGCATCGGATAGTGAGCTTCTCAACTGTAGACTCCACGAAAAATCCGTATTTACACCGAAGATAGTAATGAGAGTCTGTGAGTTCACGCCCACGGACACGGTGCTACCGCTGTCGGTGACCACTGGCTTGGAGTGAGAGGGCATTAGTAGTGATCTGAGAGTCGTCTGGGAGAATAAGGTTGAGTGATCAAGTTCTCATTTATGGTACCTGGATGCTCAAATTTTATTATCCCTCCGTTCTGATTCAAATGTTGTCCTGAATGTTGAGGTTTATTTCCGATGGGCCCAATCAGAAATCTTGATTCATGTAAGGCAATCAGGAATCGAGCTGAAGGACATGTTCGTCTGACTCTCTCCCACATCTCTAATTAGCGCAGCTTGGATATTTCTCTCGTCTCGATCAGGTATAATGAATGCATCAGGCGTTCTGATCTGAAGGGCACCAAAGCCAGGGTTGGGATTGTGGCCGGTCACCTGTCTGTGCTGTCAGAGATAACATTGAAAACACATTACTTGAACTTGGGTATTCCAATTTTGCTCGGTCTCGAAATGGTACTCAAGAACAGGATAAATTCACACGTTCAGCTGTGGGGGTAACGTTCTCCCAAAGGCTTGTATAGAATCATAAATAGGTCCGGTGACATAAATATCCATCGATCCAAGTTTCTTTCTGTTTGGGGCCAACGCCTGCCAACGCTTTGCAATGCCATCGATCATCTACCTCGAGGCATGATATCTACTTGGTCGTCTGACGCAAGTAATAGACTAATAGTCACCCCGAATAAAGTTCTGGGGTCTTTGGCCAATAAAATAGATGGGCGCTTTTATTTTGCCTTCGTTCAGGTATGTCATCTTGATGTCATTGTATCAGGCGTTCTAATCAGAAAGGTACTACAGCCAATGCTATGTATGATTCGGGACCGCTATAACGCTACTGACCTCTCCTCCGGCCCACTTATCATCCCCCTTTGTGCCTTTATTTTTTTTTAAAACTTGAGCTTGGATCGACCACTGGAATGGAGCGGCAATGCAAACACTGCAAAGGCCCTCAACTTTCAAGCTCAAGAACAGGATTCACATGCTGAACTTTTTGGGCAACACATTCAAAGGTTTGTATAGATTCATAAGCCGTGTTCAAAAGGCCCGGCCACACAAATATCCATCGATATCGATCCAAGCTTCTTTCTCTTTCAAGCCAACTCGAGGCATGTTATCTACTTGGTCGTCTGACGCAAGGAGTCACCCCAAAACCAAGTTCTGACCATGGACGACACCTCAAATACTTCTCTCCATTTTTAGATCCAGCATGGCAGTGCATGCCTTAGCCAAGTTTGGTCTCAACCATCTCTATCCTTTTGGATACGTCTCAGGGTTAGTCAAGTTGTCACGATAGCGCTCTAAAATCCTTTCTGAACCCATCTGGCTTTTGGTCATTAAATAGATCCCGAACCTGCTTCACTGTTTTCTTCAAATACTAGATCCAGGTTATCATCCTTAGTACATCGAACCTTTCACAGACGCCAGAGTATTGTGATGGCCACCTTTATTCCCTCAACTAGTCGGAGGATAATCCTTTCCTCTGGAGAAAAGGTTGAATATACCGATCCCACCACAATCTACGAGGTCTTAATATGATTGATCTAACGTCTTTAATTTACTGATATTTCTTTTCAGACTTTTGGAGATGGGATTGACAGTCCCGGAGACGCCCTCTCCTCTGATAGTATTAAGCAATCGGCGATTTCCTTTGTGGAGAATTACCTAGGAATTTCTCCTCCCATGGGTGTTGCCTATACAAGCGGGTACAGAACCGGTAAAATGACGTATGCTTATGTCCATCAAACCGACGTAAGTTTTCTGTTCGAGGGGGTTTTCATGGCATACCCGTTGATACCTTACCTGATCGCTCATCTTCCAGAGCGGCGTTTCGATTGCCAATGCGGTCGCCAACATAGCATGGAGGGGCGACCTTGTGGTTTCATTTGGCCACTCATTCGTGGAGAAAAGTATGTCCAGGTATTGCGGTATTTACCTACCTTATATCAAACCCACTGCAGAATCTGCGGCAGCTACATCACCAAGAATCGAAATCCATGATGCTATTCTGGCTGCAGAGGGCCTTTTGAACGGTACATACACCGGCCATCCCACGAAGACTCAATACTTGGCGACGTCTAATAGTCACCTCGCGCTTGTGCATGCCATTCAGATCGAGAACGAGAATTTGGGAACATTCTATGAGGCATTTGTGGACGCGCATTCTGGACAGCTTTTGTCGTTAACCGACTTTGTTTGTTATGCCTCAGCAAGTCGATCGTGCAATCAGTTTACTTGCAGCCGAACTGAATTTCGTCAACAGTATACGGTCCTTCCGACCCCGGGGGGAGCAGCGCCTCCAGACGGATTTCAAGTATTAACAAACCCTGAGGACAACGTAGCCTCTCCTTCAATTATAGATTGGCCAGGCTGGCATTCTGTGTCCACGACCAGAACGACCACTACTGCGTGAGTAACTCCATCATATTTTTGTGTGCATATTGAATGATAATATTACTTGTCTCATGGAAGGGGTAACAATGTTGTTTCTTACAAGGGTGATATAAGCTCCACAACCTCGCAGAGTTCTGATACCCTAAATTTTAATTATGCAATGGATGATACAAAGGACCCAGCAGACAATATTGACGCTGCACGTGTCAATGCTTTCTACATCGCAAATACTGTCCACGATTTTTTTTACAGATACGGATTTACGGAGGCCGCTTTCAATTTTCAGCAATACAACTTCAATCGAGGTGGCCAGGAAGGTGATAGGGTATTGCTCTCTGTGCAGCACGATGGCCTCAAAAATAATGCGACTTTCGCAACCCCCGCTGAGTAAGTTATTAAGCGTGGTAAGATTACTGAGCTAATAGCTCTTCTCAATAATAGCGGTCAATCAGGGAAATGCCAGCTGTAAGTAGATTCACATAAACTATGTCCTATTTCAATCATAAACATGTATTCTCAGAGGTGTCTTTGATAAGACGACTGTACGTGTTTTGCTGTCTGGGAATCATAGCTGTTCACCATCCAAATATCAGCCCAAGCGCGATGCAGCGTTTGCCAACGGCATCATCATCCATGAGTTTACGCATGGATTAACCAATCGTCTGACTGGCGGTGGGACTGCTAGTTGCTTGCAGTCTTTAGAGGCTAAGGGATTAGGCGAAGGCTGGTCTGATGCCGTGGCCGAGTACATTCCCATCCTGTTCAGACTCAACTTAATTTAACGACTAATTTAATCAAGCTGGGCGTTCCAGACCTCCGCCCCTATACAAGCCTTCTCTGCTGGTGTGTGGGTGACGGGGAACACAGGCCGGTGGTATCCGAATTCCACGACGTACTCAAGTCTTAAAACGCTAACTGAAGTCCACAGTATGCTGTCCCCTCTTCCTCGAGCGCCGTCTACAATACTAACAGATGCCGACAGAAATCGGAGCCGTGTGGGCTAACATCCTACACCATGTCAACGCAGCCCTGGTTGACAAGTATGGATTTTCCGCCACGGCAATGACCAACCCAGATGGTAGTGAGGGTAACATCACATTCTTTCATCTCCTCATCGACGCGTTGGCGCTACAGCCTGTCAATCCCACTTGTGAGCCAAATTTAATATCTGGGAATCAAAAGACAGCTAAAGAACACACTTTTACCTCTTTATAAAGTCGCATTCGCGCGCCAAGCATGGATCCAAGCGGATGCGAATCGATATAATGGTGCAAATGAAGAAATTTTATGGAGCACGTTCGCGAATCTCGGTCTCGGAGTCGGCGCGGCGGATTATAATGACAGCAAATTACTACCTTCTCATTTTAAACCTGTTGTGATCTTCCGTGGGCAGACCAAGCTTCCTCCACTCGTTGGTACGGATATTTGTGGGGTTGCGCCGGGTTGGGTGGTGGTAGTTAAGGTTAACCCACAGACGGTCGTCACTCTCTTTGGAGTATGTTTGTTTCTTCTCTTATGCTGAATATAAACTGGCTGATATTGCTATTAACTTAACAACAGGTTGTTACTGCCGCATGGAGTCAAAAAGCCAAGGCAGAGTTAATTAACTCAAAACAGGACTCAAAGGCTACAGTCTTCTTTGACGGAGTAGACAAGGAGTCTTTGTGCCTAGATTCCGATTCATCAACTTCATCCATCACTTGGGGACCTTTTGACGAGCAGATGACTGTCGAGCTCACTTTTTATCACAAGACGGGGGTCGGTGCTAGTTGGGATATCAGTGCGATTAAAGCCGACAAGATGAAGGAGGTGCTGTTTCTCTCTACCCTATTGAGCCAGTGGCTAGGTATTGATTTCGTCGTTTTAGTACCTGGATGATGACCTGAAGACAGCGGTGACTTTGGTATGCACTCCTTTCACTCTGAGATGACGGGACAAAAGGTTAATGTGATGGGAATGGGATCTTAGATACCAATCGATGACGGAGGACACGGCGACCAGGACTATCAAAACACAACCTTCAATGTGACCAGAATGACGTATGTTTTCAAAGAGTAAATACTGGAAAGGCGTTTATTTACACTCTGTTCATCTAGCCTCTTCTGAATCTCCTCACAAAAGACACACCGTGATTCTGTCATCTTCAGGTGCCTGCATGTATAGTAGTTGTACCAGTTCGAAAATTAGCCACTCGCACATGCTCGGCTTAGTGGTGATTTGATCATCCCTGGAGGTCTTTTCGTTCAGCGGAAATTTTACATAAATGTCCGCGAGTCCCGCGGGTAAAGCTCGCGCAGCAATCAGAGTACTTGCAGAGTACTTCAGACAAGGCTGACTTTAGACAACAGTAGCTGCTTTCTGTGGATGTACAGGATATATCATAGACAAACATTACGATACACGGAAATGCGTAGCTGAGTTCATTGTGCACATCATGATCTTGGGATGATTATTACAGTGTTTTGCATGTGAGATTAGAATTCAAATCTCACGAAAACTTGTTTGTTCTTGTGGTCTGTGACTGATGCCTCGGTGTCACAGCGTTGAACGTTGAACTTCCTCTGCCAGAGCGCTCTTGGTGAAGGTCACGGGTAGCCGATAAAGGATCTAGTCTTCCGACTAGATCCTTATTTTCTTCAAGTGGAGGAGTTCCCTCCCTTGGAGCTTGCTTGGAACCCGCATTTACGTCGATAATTGAATGTTACTCTAGTGTTGGCGTCGAATCGAAGTGACTTCGAGGTCACCTTGACTCTAAGGCAACTTCACACAGTACAACTAATACAAGAACAAACAACTTTTCATGAGATTTCAATCTCACATGCAAAACACTGTAACCAAATGGTAACGGTGACGCGTCCTGTCACTGTCACGACAACGTCACGCGTACAGTATCTGTGGCAAGCACAGTGTTGCAGAAGACCATTTTGTAAGGCGTAATTAGTGGGTTTTTTGGAATCTTCATGACCTTAGCTGATGGTGCAAATGTATAGTGAATTCTGGGGATCTTACGGTACGAAATACAGCTGGAATGGCTGAGTTCTCTAGTCGAGCCCACCTTTGCGAATACGGAATTTGTTCTTGTTTGTTTGGGACTTTTGCGCTATAGGGAAGGATTGCTCGCTTCGCTCGCAATAAAGGGCACAGGAAAATTCGCGTGGTCATTCGAGTTACAGTGGTGATAAAATATAAGGCCTTACTGCCAAAGTTTTCAAAGAGATTGTAAGAGTGGTTTGATCATCATCCAAACGAACTGGTCGTCGACTACATTCCCTGCAAATAGTAAACCCATCCTTCTATCCCAGAGGGGCGGGTTCGACATCGTCAATGTTGGAACTCACACCAAAATGCCCACCGCAAAGACCACTGACAGGTGAATGTGTCCAAGAGCCGTCCCCAAGCTGGAGGAGTGAAGCTGCAATCCCGCGGGGGAAAGCTACGAATCCTACGATATAGTATTTTTCCATCTTACTGATGATTGAGCACACGCATCTGACTTTCATCTCACAGCTTATAACATAAATCGCAGTCCACTTCTGACAGACAACGATATCTATCCCTTTCACAGACCCTTTAATGGCAAAAAGGGAATCTCAAAGGTGCGATTCGAAATGAAAGGAATGGATGGGCAAGAAGCCTAATCAAAATCGAGCACTTGCCACTCACAAAAAATGCCTGCCATCGACATCCACCACACACCTCATTAACAGTCGTCCAACCCCATCCCCTTCACACCCGCCTCCTACTCTCCTCGTCGAGCGCTTTCTCTTTCTCTAACGCAAAACACGCGAGAAGAAGGCGAAGTAGCATCCAGAATTAACCTCTACCCCATCCCCACGCTCATTCGCTCCTCAACCTCCAGCTCTTCCTCCATCACCATCCCCCTCCCAGCGTTGGCTCAAAAACGCCTCCTTACCTCACCCAATTTTGGCCTCTCGTACATTCCGGCATCCCCATGCAGACGGCCACCGCGCTCTAGAATTTCCGCGGTTTGCGATTGTCAGACAGACGGCTAGTTCCCTTTGTTAGCCGTCTTTTCATGGGATTGGAACGTCGACGGGCCTTGGACTCGGATGGCTTTCGGTTGGAAATGACGTGGATGGGATAGAGAGCACCATCGCGTAGCCGATGATGTTCATTGTTACCCCCTCTCAGATCTCTTCGAGCTGTGGTGGATTCGCAATGCGAATGGACTGGAGAAGCTCTGATCTAAGCACTGCGAGACGACGTCCGATTCCTCACCCTCCTGATATCCGAGCTCGGTGCCGAAATCGAAATCGAGCTCTTCGACAATCTCCACAATTCGTGAGGAACGCGAACGAAGACGGCGTCGGGAAAGGAGAAGTAAGAAGATGATTTTGACGGTCTCGCGGACATCTACGTGCCCAAGGATGGATATCAATTCCTCAAGCTCAGCAGATGGCGCCCGTTAATTCTATCCTACCGCAATTCATGCCAACCCATCTCTCCTTCTCCACCCACTCACGCTGCCTCATCCGCGATGCCCCACGAGCGCAGTCTGACGGTCTTTCTTGGACCTTGACCACTGTTGTCGACTCGTTTTCATCATCCCTGGATACCTCTGCTGCTCTAGTCATACCAGCACCTTGTCAGTCGTTTTCCTTGCAGATGCTGGGATGCACGCTCATAAGAAAGTCGACTTGTAGCTCTACATATTCTGTGATCCAAAATTCGACGTCCGTATGCTCTCTCGATACCCAAGGAAGCTTCCCCCACCACAGCCACTGCCCATGGAAAAGGTGTGCACTTTCCGCTACCCAACTCTTGAACTGCCTTTCACGACGAAATCTACGGACGACGGAATTCAGGGTTTCCAGATCTGAACTAACTGAATCAAGAACATTAAGGTTCGTCGTCAGACGGTGGTAGAGCCATAACAACAGTACCTTATCTGTTACACCCATAGCCAAAACATCAACGATCCCCTCTGGCTCGTCGTTCTTCGCGTCCGTCAGGGGCACAGGTCCCCATGCTACGCATTGCACGAAGGGGCCGTGTTCTTCGACTATCGAGAGGTGGAGGGGAAAAAACGCGTTGAGTTAAGAACGAAGGGGAAGTGAGGGTGGAGAAATACCTTTTCGAAAGCATCGGCCTGTCTTCAAATCCCAAATCTGCAGGATATGGTCGACCGCTACTAAAAGGATGTATTTCCCACTTGGGTGGAAGGTTGCTGCTTGAACGCAGCGGCCGTGGCCGACCTGGAGTTCATCAAAAATGAGGTGTTAGAAGAGATAAGACCCTGTAGAAAGAGAACTGACAAATTGACCCCTCAACGCGTCCCAGAGCCTGATCATCTCGTCACGAGACCCCGTTATGACGAGTGAGATCCCCAGGGAGTCCAGGACGGTGGAAGGCTGGACACGTTTACGCTCGACTCAGCAACTCCACAAGGTATGGAGGGGGAAAGAAAAGGATTCACCACAGCTACCAGTTCCCGCACAGACGGAATAGATACTGGAGGTACGAATACGGCACATTCTGTCGTGACCTCGCATTTCTGCCTTTAGTGCGGATGGCTCTAGGTCTGTGATTCGCGCCGTCTGAAAGGAAAATAAGTAAGGAATGAAGAACGTTTATGGACTGGGAGCGAAACGCGTACGTGGTCGTCTGAGCATGTTAAGAGAAGCCGTCCGTCAGGACTGGGAATGGCAGACCTGATCCATTCTTCATGTGGTCGTATGACTTTTATACAATGACTTCGATGAGGAGGTTAAGAAGGAAAAGAGGGAGTGGGGCATAACACACCTTGTTTGAACATCCCACATCCTGACTGTGTGATCCCGACTGGACGAAACGACCTGATTGTCCCCCGGTAAGAAGGAAACGCTCGAAATGTAAAGGTCGTGTCTTCTAAGTGTAGCGAAATTCTTGTAGTCATCGGGGACGTTCCACAGCTTCATAAACAGATCGTCGGAACACGTCGCTATATCCAAAGCCTTAGCCTACATGACCACTCTGTAGTTCTACACAAAACACTCACCCAAACTTTCCCAGTCGAATCAAACTGACAATCCGAAACCGTCTTCGTCCTCTCCAATTCCCCCGAATCCCAGTCCCAGATCATCACCGTCGCGCCTAAGAAGCCGACGCTGTAACAGAGTACGGAGGGTGAAAACTAACAGAGTTGATTTTGCCCCTGTGCCCGAGAAGATGTATTTGGCAGAGTCGTTAGGCAACCATTCCTCATTTGCGCGTTTCAAGCCATCGGTAGTGGAGGCATGCGATAATTCTTCGAGGGCTTGGGCGAGGCGTTATTCCACATCCATAATCTACGAATCGGGGCGTCGTTCGGTTCATGAGGGAAGTAAAGTAACGAGGTTAGAACACACCTTTTTCTGCATCGTGATTACGCTCGTCCGTTTCTTGACCAACAACCCACCAGAGGGCTCGACCTTTGTTGGAGGAAGGTCAGATCGGTGATCAAGTGGTAAGGCGACGCGGGGGTATAAACACCAAATAGTGGGCTTTCTCTCATAACTGGTCGTACGTTTCTGTGAATCCGGCCGTGTGGAGGTAATCGAGCATCGATTTGTGCCTGTTAATGTCAAGCTGAACTCAATGTCAGTGACAATGACGGATGGATATAGGTTGCGCGTACGGACCTGTTTGTTGGCGAGCTGAAAGTTGAGCAGCCATGGCGGGGAGGGTGGAGGACAGCGAGGTCTGGAAGAGGTGGAAGGTGTAGAGGGAATTGGGCCCGGATACCACCTGATGCTTCGGCGTATGTGACCGAGTTGATCACTGCACACAATGACATTGACAGAGGCTGCGTGGCGGAGTTGGAATTGGGGTTGGAGGTAAGGATGACAAAGGGGAGGACGGAGGAGAGGATAGAGGGGAGGGCAGAGGAGAAGCCACGTCTTCGTGCAAAATAAGCGGTTCATCCGCTTCAGCAGCGGCTGCGGTATCCATGAGCACTTCAAAATCGGGAGCAAGGTTGGCAGGGGTTGTCCATGAGGAGAACGTGACTCCCGAGAGCGTCTGGATGTAAATCACGAAGGTTATTAAATTCATATAGAGGAGGTGGTCGAAGACTCACCCAGGGACTCGAATCGGCTGCGATAGGTTCTGCATAAAAAGTCGTCAGTATCAGTGGTAAATTTTGTTGCCACCAACCAGACGCGCTCAGAGTCCCATGCTACGAGGATCCACAACGCGTCTTTTGAAAGGATTGACGTGAGGCCAGAAGGAAATAAGCTCACCATGAAGTATCTCGGCCATAAGAAATCTACAAGATGGTGGGTCGTCAACGCGTCACGCGTCAACGGTCAGTTAGATTCAAGTTCGTGTTGTGATCAACATGTGACTTTACCGTATGGCTCATATCTAGGGGTACTGTACTCCTTGGGTACTCCACTACTTAGGTGTTTCCGCAATTTTCTCGCTCCTTACAAGCTCAAAGGACCCGTCATTATCCTGCCCGACACACTAATGTCGAGCCTTTCAAAGACACTAGTCTCAATTCGCCGCCCAAATGCACAAACTCCTTCCTCCCACTATTTCAGCTTGAACGACTACGATGCGCTTCACATGAACATCGAATTCGGAGCTGTGCGGCGGGCGAGAGGTGAGTATGACAGCTACTTCTGTTGTGAAATACTGCATGCCAGTGTTGGCGTTGTTGCAGTTACCCATCGTTTCGTTCCCTTCAAAAGTTCGGGCTTCATTTTTCTCAAAAGCGGGTAAAGATTGACTGCCATCTGCACCTAATCCTCAAGCACCATCCGAAGCCAGTGCCGCCCAACCCCGTACACCACAGGTCCGTACACTACCCTCACCTCTCTTTCACGCCACATCCAGCCGTTGATAGATTCTGTTTCTTTCTAATCCCACCAGAGCTTCGAAGAAATTCTTGGACCTTACTTTTATCTCCCTGAAACAGAGAGATCCGAATATCCATTTAAAGATAGGTAACATCCAAGCATCATTTCACTTGCTTTTTTTTTACCGCAGCCCTGACCTCCTCTTGTTCCAATCAGGTCAGACTACGTAGTACATTCGTGAACAGAAGTCACCTCGACCCAATCCAAGCTGAGGAATGACGAGTCGCCTGGCAAAACTCCTTCAGTTCCTCCCCTCAGATCAACCGCACCACAGTCTAGACCCCTTTCACGACGCTCATGCACACCACCGTCTCCTTCGGATTTCCCATCCGTCTTCAGGGTACGGATGGTAGATATGCTTTGCACCTTTACCGCTGTTTGTGGCTGGATAGATTTTCCAGTCCCGTTACGGCGCAGCTTGGGTCGTTTGGGTGGAGTGGTGAGTGAGGAGGGTGGGCATTGAGGAGGACGGACCATGTCTAGGTCATTATCGCCATCATCAGGCCACGACATACAACTCAAACACATTGTATTCAACATACTCGTCTTATCGTTCTCCCTCCACTGAGCACCAACGCCGTGGGCGCGAAGAGTCAACGTTTGATTCCAGGCTCGGCTCAACAACCCTCTCCGACGGGACGTTGAACCTTCGAAGGACCGAAAGACCAAGATCATGTTGAATTCGTGCACGCTGAACAGGCCTTGGGACGCTTTTGGGGTGTGGAGAAAGATGTTGCGGGCGCAGCGGAGGATGAGGAGTCAATGTCGACTTAGTAGGGCTGGAGTTCCACCAACCACTTCGTGCATTTCCTTGCACCCCATTTATGTCATTTCCCTGAGCTGAAACGTTGACCCTCGTAAGCTCATCCACCCCACTGACAAGGAGATGGGCCATGTCAAGGTATGCACACCATTGTTGTGTCCCGTTGAGCCAATCACTGACATTGTTCTACTCAGCTCTGCAAGCGCGCCGCAGAAAACACCATGGAGCTACTCGCGACTTGGCGTTCCCGCTACACATTGCAATGCACACCCATCACTCTCACACAGACAATATTTCAGCTGGAACGGTGTACCTTGTATTGGGCGTCCAAGCAGCCTCCGGACCCCGGGTAACTCAAGACTGCTCTGGGCCAGCAAAAGCTCTTCCATCAGTACCTCGTCGAAATCGGGAAACCTTGGCAGTGCGCTACAACCCATCCAAACTTCGACTTCCGCGTCCTCCTTCTCCGCTACTCCATTCGAACATCTGGATACATGACGCTACCGAAATCCAGTGGGGGGTTCAGTAAGCTCAATCTCACCACCCTGTCGCTCTTCAGCATCAACCACAACCCAACCCCAGCTCCGGTCGTTGTAGAAGGCCCTCCTCCCTCTGTGATTATGGACACCATGGGAGATGGACGGGGAAACATCCACGAACGAGATCCGATCTCTTCATCACCATCGAGCTTCACTCTGCGTGGTGCATTGTGGCCTAGCGTTGAACGGATGAATATCGGGGGAGATCGAGAATACGGATGAGGATCGTGCGGAGTTGAATTATTGGCTTCAGCAGCTGCAGTCGTAGTGGACTCATGGAGGAAGTTGTTGGGCTTCTTTTGGGCTTTTTCGCTATGCTTTTCGTTAGTTTCTTGCTTTGTCGCCAATTGCACGCCGCCAGTGATACTCAGTGATACCATCTATCTTGTACCATACGTCTGATACCTGCCTATTGTATATAAACGTGTACTACTATGTCAAAAGTTGTCGAAAACCAAATATTTATCAGAACTTGCAGACCCACATCCTCAAAAGGCAGACGGACGATGGAAATCAGGGTTTCCAGATCTTAACCAACTGAAATCAAGAACGTTAAGGTTCGTCGTCAGACAGAGGTATAGAGCCATAGCAACAATACCTTAGCCGCTCCACCCGTAGCCAAAACATTAACGGTTCTCTCTGGCTCATCGTTCTTCGCGTTTGTGAGGGGTGCAGGTCCCCATGCTACGCATTGCACGAAGGGGCTGTGTGCTTCGACTATCAGGGGGAAAGCCGAAACACGTTAAGTTAAGAAAGAAGGGGAAGTGGGGGTGAAAAAAAACCTTGTCGCAAGCATTGGCCAGCCTTCAAATCCCAAATCCGCAGGGTATGGTCATCGGTTACTGAGAGAAGGTATTTTCCAAATAGGTGCCAGGCCACTGCTTGAACCCAGCCGTCGTGGCCGACCTGCAGTTCATAAAAAATGAGGTGTTAGAAGAGATAAGACCCTGTAGAAAGAGAACTGACAATTTGACCCCCCAACGCGTCCCAGAGCCTGATCGTCTTGTCACGAGACCGCGTTATGACGAATGGGATCCCCAGGGAGTCGACTTTCGCGAACTCAGCAACTCCACAAGGCATGGAGGGGGAAAGAAAGGGGCTCACCACAGATATCAGCTCCCGTACCGACGGGATAGATACTGGAGGTACGAATCCGGCGCATTCAATACGGTTGTCGTGACCTCGCATTTCCTTCTTTAGTGCGGATGACTCTAGGTCTTTAATTCGTGCCGTCTGAAAGGAAGCAAAGGGAGGTAAGGACTGAAAAGCGTTTATGGCCTGGAAACGCAACGCGTACGTGGTCGTCTGGGCATGTTGAGAGAAGCCGACCGGGATGGCAGACCGGATCCATTCTTCGTGTGGTCGTATGGCTTTTACACAATGACTTCGATGAGGAGGTTAATTAGGGAAAGAGGGAGTGAGGCATAACACACCTTGTTTGGACATCCCACATCCTGACTGTATTGATCCCGACTGGACGAAACGACCTGGTTATCCCCTGGTAAGAAGGAAACGCTCGAGATGGAGTGTTTGTGCCCTCTAAGGGTAGCGAAATTCTTGTAGTCATCGGGGACGTTCCACAGCTTTATAAACAGATCGTCCAAACACGTCGCTACATCCAATCCCTTAACCCCACATGACCACTTTGCAGTAGTACACAAAACACTCACCCCAAGCTTTCCCCGTCGAATCAAACGGACAATCCGAAACCACCTTCGTATGGCTCTTCAACGTCCTCTCCAATTCCCCCGAATCCCAATCCCAGATCTTCACCGTTGCGTCTACAGAAGCCGACGCTATAACAGAGTACAGAGGGTGAAAACCACGTAACAGCGTTGATTTTGTCCCTGTGCCCGATGAGAATGTATTTGGCGGGTTCGTTAGGCAACCATCCTCATTTGCGCGTTTCGACCCATCGGAGGTGGAGGCATGCGATAATTCTTCGGGTTTGGGCGAGGCGTTAGTCCACACCCAGAATCTACGAATTGGGGCGTCGTTCATTTCATGAAGGAGGTAAAGTAACGAGGATGGAACACACCTTTCTTTGCATCCTGATCAGGCTCGTCCATTTCTTGACCAATAACCCGCTAGAGGGCGAGGTGGGGTCCGGTTTAGATTCGACCTTGTCAGAGGAAGGTAAGATCAGTAATCAAGTGGTAAGGCGACAGAGGGGTGGGATAAACACCAAATCGGGGGCTTCCTCTCGTAACTAGTCGTACGTTTTTGTGAATACGGCCGTGTGGAGGTACTTAATTGAGCATCGAATCAGTGTGCCTGTTCATATCATAAATGTCAACGTTAGTGATCAAGACGGTTGAATACAGGTTGCACGTACAGATTTGTTTGTTTCGAGCTGAGAGTTGGGCAGCCATGGCGGGGAGGACGGGGAGGACAGCGAAGCAGAGGTGGTGGAAGAGATACGGGACACATATTACAGATCACCTGATCCACAATGACATTGACAGGGATACGGTGCAGCTGCCTTGCTTCGTACCTCATTTTTGCCGCTCGCTCTCATCTCCTCTTCCAACGTTCAACCCTCTTCCACTGCAACAATCGAGTGAATGAAGAATAAAGTTAGAAATCGTCGGAGGCGTGGCACCAAACCCAAGGACTCGGCTTGTCCGTCGAAAGACTCGGATATGAATTTGGGTTCTATCGACTCTGCTCATGCTCCTGGACTGGAAGGAAACGACACAGGAAGTACAAAGCCGACACCAGCCATCTCAGGAAACACTGCAGAGGATAGGCAGAGAACCCACGCTGCACTCGATACAAGCAGAACGAATACCGCTGGTTTGCTAGCTGGTACGCCCAACACAGATCAAACTTCTTCACAGCTGATTCGAAGATTTGGGCACTGCAGATGGATCTACGGGCTTTCGCCCTCCGCTGGACAGTAATCCCGCCTTGTGTGAAGGTGCGTACCACATTATCT
Organism: Laccaria bicolor S238N-H82; assembly: GCF_000143565.1. Lineage (NCBI taxonomy): Eukaryota > Fungi > Basidiomycota > Agaricomycetes > Agaricales > Hydnangiaceae > Laccaria > Laccaria bicolor. Next base: position 1,326,611 of record NW_001889878.1, read on the forward strand.
CAGCTTCGTGAATCGTGCAAGTCTGATCCACTTCCAAGATCTTGTTACCTCTTCCAACAGTGCCACACCCAAGATTTTAGGCCCTACAGGATCCGGCGTCTTGTCTCCGCCTGTACACCACGCAGGGATAGGTGAGAAGAATGGTTATACGTCCATCAGTCAAATGTGAATATCCTTTGAAGAAGGTGAACTGTACCCTTCTCAACATGCTCGCCCGTTGGGTGGCATGGGCCCCATAGCCATTACAGGTTAGAAAGCCGTTGACTATGTATAAACAAAGCTGATCATTGAACTCTTCCTAAAGGTAACGGGCGCGAAGCAGGAGAAAACAACTCGTTATGGGAGTCAGTCCATCGGGCGAATCCACTCAAAATGACCGAAGCACACGTCTTTTCAAATGCTCATGACATTGCCGTTAGCGGTGGCACATTCTACACAGCTAACACTGTGAGTGGAACGGTAAGATACTCATTCAGCAAGCTGATGGTGGTGACCTCTTGCAGATCAATATCCACGAGGACGAGGCTACGAAGACTTTACAGGTCAATGCTATTGTCCTCTCGGGTTACAAGGTTGCTCATCCATCTCATCTAGCTTGACCTCGCATGGAGCACCGAGAGAAAGGTGGATAATATACTCGCCGAATTCAGGGTAAACATCAAATTCTTCAACTAGGACGAGCACTAAATCATCCTACAGCTCACGAGACTTGACCCTCTTCTCGCTCGTAAGGCGATCTACGACGCTGACTTGGGGGCCGGGGCGACAGTGACCCGTGAACCATGCACCGCAGGCACTCGCGAGGGGATTCTAAAGGAGATAATTGCATGGGCTGACGACATCTCGGCGGACAGCCCGCCTGTCTTCTGGCTGACCGGCCAAGCTGGCGCTGGAAAGACGACGATCGCATACACCATTGCCGAACACTTCGATGAGCTTGAAGACAGTGGACGGCACACCGTCTTGGGTGGAAACTTTCTCTGCTCCCGCCAATTTGAGGAGACAAGACGACAGATCCATATCATTCCTACCCTTGTATACCAGCTTGCTCGGAAGTCGAGATCGTACGCCGACGCCTTGCATGAAGCAGATAGGTTTGACTCGGTCAACAAGCCAACCAAGCAAATGAAGGACCTCCTTGTGGGCCCATGGCAGCATTCCGAATCCGGACGTCATGTAGAGCTCCCACCTTACCTCATCGTTGTTGACGCATTGGATGAGATCGAGGCCGATGGAGGGTCTCTGTTTCTGCAAAGCTTACTCGAGACAATCAACCAGCGTCGCCTGCGAGGCCTCAAGTTTCTTATCACAAGCCGACCAGATCGTCGTGTTGAGGACCTGTGCAAGACCTTCTCGTCCAAGGCAGTCTGCCGCCTACAAGACGTGCCGATTGAGCGTGTAGGACTAGATATCAACCGGTACTTAGAGAGCAAGTTTCCAAACTTTGTAGACAGGCCGGAGCTCAAGACCATGGAACAGCTGGCGGGCGGTCTTTTTATTGCCGCCGCAACCATCGTGAGGTATTTGACACCATGCGAATTATCGGAATCTGAGCAAAGCAAACTACTGAACAGCCTGCATGATGAACAAACACTTTCACCATCTGATACACAGCAGCCCTTGCTCATTGACAACCTCTACCAACAAATCATGCTTGACGCCTTTTCTAACCTTCCCGAAAACCTCTTCAACTCTCGTTTGTGCATTCTCCATACCTTCCTTTGTACATTTGAACGCACACCAGCATCTCTTACTGCTGCTCTCCTCTCTGAATCTGTCGACACTGCAATGACCGTCTTGAAGAAACTTCATGCCGTTTTCTACTCCAAAGATGGCCGGGTCCTTTGGTACCATGCATCGTTTCCAGACTTCATCTTCAGTCACACTCGTTCAACATTCAAGCTTGGTGGCTGTCGGATGTCCATGACATGTGATCAGGCCCAACACCATGCTTTTCTGACAAAATGTTGCTTCGACCGTATGAAGGAGTCCCTTCGTTTCAATATTGGTGAAATAACATCCTCATTTTTACTTGACACCGAGGACCCAAAGCTGATGCAGCGGGTTGACACCAATATCAAACTGGTCCTGAGGTATGCCTGTCGGCACTGGGCTCAGCATTTGGCCCAAACTGGTCAAAAAGAAGGGGAGGATCTCAGTGACTATATCACTGACTTCCTCTGTGTTCGCATTCTCTTTTGGATTGAGGCTATGAACCTACTTGGATCCAGTGGTCAGTGTACCACAATGCTTCAGCACACACGTGAGTGGGTTCTGAAGGTGAGAATATTGTCACTTGATACACACTGCTTCTAAATCTGGTAATCAGAATATGAACAAGGAAGCTGAGTTTGCTGCTGACATTGCTGAAGCAGCTAATTTTGCAACCTACTTCACTGCAAATCCACCAGCTTTGTCTACACCACACTTGTATATCTCAGCATTGGCATCCTGGTCAACAGGATCCACCATATCCCAACAGTGGAGATCACAGTTCTGTGGCATCCCATCCTTCATTCATAGGAAGGCCAGTGATTTACCACTTATAAGAATACAAACAGCTGCACCCATTTTCTCTGTGGCCTTCTCCACTGACAGCACCCGCATTGTCTCTGGCTCAAAAGACAAATCTGTGCGGGTGTGGGATGCATCAACTGGGGCTGAGCTGAAAGTGCTCAATGGCCACATGAAAGCTGTCAACTCTGTTGCCTTCTCCACTGATGGCACCCGCATCGTCTCTGGCTCAGTATGACAAATCTGTGCGGGTGTGGGATGCATCAACTGGGGCTGAGCTGAAGGTGCTCAATGGCCACATGGAAGCATGTCAACTCTGTTGCCTTCTCCACTGATGGCACCTGCATTGTCTCTGGCTCATCTGACAAATCTGTGCAGGTGTGGGATGCATCAACTGGGGCTGAGCTGAAGGTGCTCAATGGCCACAAAATGGTGTCAACTCTGTTGCCTTCTCCACTGATGGCACCTGCATTGTCTCTGGCTCATCTGACAAATCTGTGCAGGTGTGGGATGCATCAACTGGGGCTGAGCTGAAGGTGCTCAATGGTCACATGAAAGCTGTCAACTCTGTTGCCTTCTCCACTGATGGCACCCGCATCGTCTCTGGCTCATATGACAAATCTGTGCGGGTGTGGGATGTATCAACTGGGGCTGAGCTGAAGGTGCTCAATGGCCACATGGAAGCAGTCAAATCTGTTGCCTTCTCCACTGATGGCACCTGCATTGTCTCTGGCTCATCTGACAAATCTGTGCAGGTGTGGGATGCATCAACTGGGGCTGAGCTGAAGGTGCTCAATGGCCACAAATATGGTGTCAACTCTGTTGCCTTCTCCACTGATGGCACCCACATTGTCTCTGGCTCATCTGACAAATCTGTGAGGGTGTGGGATGCATCAACTGGGGCTGAGCTGAAGGTGCTCAATGGCCACATGAAAGCTGTCAACTCTGTTGCCTTCTCCACTGATGGCACCCGCATCGTCTCTGGCTCATATGACAAATCTGTGCGGGTGTGGGATGTGTCAACTGGGGCTGAGCTGAAGGTGCTCAATGGCCACATGGAAGCAGTCAAATCTGTTGCCTTCTCCACTGATGGCACCTGCATTGTCTCTGGCTCATCTGACAAATCTGTGCAGGTGTGGGATGCATCAACTGGGGCTGAGCTGAAGGTGCTCAATGGCCACAAATATGGTGTCAACTCTGTTGCCTTCTCCACTGATGGCACCCACATTGTCTCTGGCTCATCTGACAAATCTGTGAGGGTGTGGGATGCATCAACTGGGGCTGAGCTGAAGGTGCTCAATGGTCACATGAAAGCTGTCAACTCTGTTGCCTTCTCCACTGATGGCACCCGCATCATCTCTGGCTCATATGACAAATCTGTGCGGGTGTGGGATGTGTCAACTGGGGCTGAGCTGAAGGTGCTCAATGGCCACATGAAAGCTGTCAACTCTGTTGCCTTCTCCACTGATGGCACCCGCATTGTCTCTGGCTCATATGACAAATCTGTGCGGGTGTGGGATGCATCAACTGGGGCTGAGCTGAAGGTGCTCAATGGCCACAAGATATGGTGTCAACTCTGTTGCCTTCTCCACTGATGGCACCCACATTGTCTCTGGCTCATCTGACAAATCTGTGCAGGTGTGGGATGCATCAACTGGGGCTGAGCTGAAGGTGCTCAATGGTCACATGGAAGCTGTCTGCTCTGTTGCCTTCTCCACTGATGGCACCCGCATTGTCTCTGGCTCATATGACAAATCTGTGCGGGTGTGGGATGTGTCAACTGGGGCTGAGCTGAAGGTGCTCAATGGCCACATGCATCGTGTCAAGTCTGTTGCCTTCTCCACTGATGGCACCTGCATTGTTTCTGGCTCATCTGACAAATCTGTGCAGGTGTGGGATGCATCAACTGGGGCTGAGCTGAAGGTGCTCAATGGCCACAAATATGGTGTCAACTCTGTTGCCTTCTCCACTGATGGCACCCACATTGTCTCTGGCTCATCTGACAAATCTGTGCGGGTGTGGGATGCATCAACTGGGGCTGAGCTGAAGGTGCTCAATGGTCACATGAAAGCTGTCAACTCTGTTGCCTTCTCCACTGATGGCACCCGCATCGTCTCTGGTTCAGCTGACAGTTCTGTGCGGGTGTGGGATGCATTGACTGGGGCTGAGGCCAGGGTGCCAAATATTCACACACATTCACACAATTCCATCATGTCTCCTGTTGGTATCACCTCACACAATGAATCTGCACAATTGTCCAACATTGATCATGCTTACCCTCCTTGGACCATTGACCAAAAACTCTGGGTTCGTTCTGTACTTGGTGAATATCGGCTCATGTGGGTGCCAGAGGTGGCTTATCCATACACCCTTCTTGTGATTTCCCGTGAACCTTCTGCCATCATCATCTTTGGAGATTGCAAAATTGGCCGTGATTGGGCTGGCTGTTACACACCCACCTAAACATATCCTGTTTTCATACGAGTCATAGATATCCATCCTTTACATCCAAATATGCAGATTATATCCTATATGCAACAGAACTCAGATCAATTTGGTGGGTATTCAGTAGTGTTGGACTTAATTTTGTAGTCAAGACTTCCTTACTTTCTGGAAAGTCATATTTACATAGCTACTTCATCGTCTTATTCTGTCTACATGTCTTGTTTCCCTCTTGCCCTCCACTTGTCGACAGGTTATTGGCCCCACACCTCAGCATAGACAAATTTTAAATTGTGTTGGACATTTGTCTTGCTGTCAGCTGAGCCCATCAGGAAAAAAAGTGGTTGTGATGTCACACAATATAGTTTTGATAGCTACAGTAGCACTTTTGCAACCCCCCCTTTATATAGCACCCCATAGCATCACCATCAATATATATAGCACTATAATTACATATACAGTAGCATGTGAAAAGAATGGACCACACATCAAAAGAACTGTACTTAACTCTCCCCCCATGTATTCCCACTGGAATCCCACTGTAGTCTGGGTAAAGTCTGGCATTCTGGCTGCAGTCCTGGGGGAATATGGTAGGACTGCTTTCCTACTCTATTCCCATTTGATTCCAGTAGGAATTCCAACTCAATTTAGACATCATGTGACTTATTCTGAAAGTCATGTGACTTCATGCCTATCATATTTATTGTAAGTCTAATGTAGTCAGCCAATTTATTATTATATTTTGTCCTATAATAACCTCACAACTTTCTGCTTAGAACAGTTATATAGATTAAAATTCTAATATATTGATGTGGTACACAAAGATTATTTTACTGTATTCTAAGTAAAGGAAGGGGGGAGGAGGAGGGCAGAAATAAATGGGGGTGGAGGAAGGAAGGGATGAACAGGGAAGGGGGAGGGAAAAGGAAGGGGGAAGGGTGTAGGGACAGGGAAAAGGAAGGGGGAAGGGTGTAGGGACAGGGAAAAGGAAGGGGGAAGGGTGTAGGGACAGGGAAAAGGAAGGGGGAAGGGTGTAGGGACAGGGAAAAGGAAGGGGGAAGGGTGTAGGGACAGGGAAAAGGAAGGGGGAAGGGTGTAGGGCCAGGGAAGAGGAAGGGGGAAGGGTGACAGGGTAAAGGAAGAGGGAAGGGTGTAGGGCCAGGGTAAAGGAAGAGGGAAGGGTGTAGGGCCAGGGTAAAGGAAGGGAGTAGGGACAGGGAAATGAGGAGGGACAGACAGAGGAAGAGGGAGGGGAAAGGAAAGGGGTACATGGAAATGGGGAGGGACAGGGGAAGGGAAAAGGAAAGGAGGAAGGGGGGAGGGAAAGAAAAGGGGGAGGGACAACACTTGTCACTGTGTGTATGTGGTGGAGTGGGATGTGCTCATTGTTGTTGATGTGGCCATTTGTTGGCATCGTCGACATCATCCATTGGCATCGTCATCTGTTGGTGGTGTTGTTGTTGTCGTCCGTTGATGTGGCAGTGGTCCGTCAACGTGGTCGTGTGCATTGTTGTTGGCATGGGCATGTGTGTCCGTTGACGTGGTTGTGCACATCGTCGTTGGTGTTGGCATGGGCATCTGTTGACGTGGTGGGCCTCACTTGTCGTTGGTGGGGACTGATGGGATGGTGGTGTGGGCTCGTGTTGTTTGGTTGTTGTCATGCGCTGTCTGTCGTCGTCTGTTTATGGTGGTGGGTGGTTGTTGTGGGCATTGTAGGTGGTTGTTGTGGGTGTTTGCCGTCATTGTGGGCAGTCATCGCCGTTTGCCGTTGTGTGTGCTGGTGGTGGTGGTTGGGAGAAAGGAAGCCATGTCACACATTGTGACAATGGCATCATGTTTGTACTCCCACGTGAGATCACATGTATATCTCACATGTCTATGATCTCATGTGAGGGAATTTTCACCTATCCCATGGAATTCCGCCGGATGGTCCACAGATTTGGCAAAATTTTCACAGAATCAGGTGGGACCCAATATGGACTGACAAGTCATAACAACAAAAATACCATTCTGTGGATATTCCGTGCACAGTCCCACAAAATGCCAAATTCTGTGAATAGTCCCACAGAATTCTGGGACTGAAGTGGGATTCTGGGCAGAATTAGTGGGGGAGAGTAAAGACCTCCAAAAGAATGGAAAATTGTTAAAATTTGGACAACAGGCCAATGGTTGTCCTCATTTCATACATTTTATTGTAGATCAGACTCTCTAGTAGCAATACTCAGAATCTGCGGAATTTTGGACATTGTCTATGTAGGTTCTGGCAGCATCAAATGTGACAGGCACCACTTTGTGATGAAATGTGACTAGTGTTTGCAGGTCCAGTCTACAGGACTGAAAATATACATAGAACTGAACTGGACTGAACCACAGTCTGGTCTTTTTCCAGTTGCAGTTGCCCACATTTGTGGCCAGTCCAGTTGCCAGTTGCCATGTTTTTGTAAATATTAAAAACCAAAAAAGACCGGTTTAGACCGGTTTCAACTGGTCTTTCATCCCATTACATGTTGGACCTTACTTGCACACATTTTTACTTAATTTTCGGTTCCTCAATCATCAAAAATGGTCAAGAATTGGTTGAGATATGGCCAACAACATTTTTATATGCAATCTGTATGTATGTTCTCTCTGTTTTCACCATATCTCAGTCAAATCTTAACCGAATTGCTTCAAATTTCAATCAGTTTACAGAGAATTAAATTATCTATCCACACATGCAATGTACGTGAGGTAACATTCAAGATATCTGGCACAATAAAGTTTTCAACAAAAGACCGGTCACAACCAGTCTGGACCAGTTTCCTTTGTGTTGTGGACCAATTAGGACCGGTCTAAAAGGGTCCGGTTGCAGTCCCTTAATATCTGGATCAGTCTGGACTGGTTGCAGTTGCCAGTTGCCTCATTTTGAGGTAAAAAACTGGACTAGACTGGACTTTAAAACACTAAATGTGACCAAGTGTGTCATGTTCATAATCTGCTCCACATCCACACAATCAACATGCATCAGTTCTGTCACTGCAAATCACCTCTCATACATCCCCTCTTTGATGGTGAAATGCACCCCCACAAACTATCTCCAATATTGCCATCACCCTCCACCTTGCAAAACCAATGGTCATCTGAAACTACCATAAACTGGAGGAACAAGGTGCCAACCCCAACTTCTACTTGCATAAATCCATTCCAGGTCATCCGAGGATGATCAGCCCACATGTGGAGCATTGCACTACTCAATTAATCACCAGAGGAGCCTGCCACAATGCCATGGATGTCCAGTGTGAACTCTTCCCTCACCTAAATCCTGCCACAGTCTGCAAAATGTTTATTAGGAAGGGTCTGAATGGGAGGATATGCAGAAAGAAACCATGGCTATCAAGGAAGCATATTTTGAGCTGAAAACTTGGGTGCAGTCTCACTACCAAAGGACGATGTGATATTGGAGGCTTGTTTGGTATTCAGATGAGTCCAAGTTCAATCTCTTTGGCTCAGATGGGAAGCAGTACTGCCGGAGGAGGGTTGAGGAACAGTTTTTGGATAGGAATGTGGTGAAGACAGTGAAGCATGGGGGTGGGAGTGTTACGGTGTGGGGTTGTATCTCATGGAATGGAACAGGTCAGCTTCATCTCATTGAAGGCCACATGGATGCAGCCCAGTGCTGTCATATCTTGCATACTTCATTCATTAGCTTACTGAAGGACAAAAATTGCAACCCCCAAAAGGTCATTTTTCAGCAGGATAATGACCCAAAACACACCTTGAAGGTGGCAACCCAATGGTTCCTCAACCACAAAATCCGAGTTCTCCCCTGGGTGCCATCATCACCAGATCAAAACATTATAGAGCATGCCTGGGATGCCTTAGATTGACAAATGTGTGCTTGCACTCCCCATCCTCATAATGTGCATGAATTGTGGGAGGCTTTGAAGGAGGAGTGGGAGAAATTGGACCATCTGTACATCCAGAAGCTTTATAACTTGATTCCTGCTTAAGTCTAAGCCCTTAAAGTAGCAAAAGGACTGTACACTCATTATTAATCTTCTAGATACATCCCAGGGCTCTTCTGTGTTTTTACCACTATATTTCATGCACTTTCACTTCCAGAGCTGATATGACAACAGGACACAACAAATCTTTGAGGTGATTTCTTATCCACATGTCCACCAATTGCTTTAAAACTCATTCTGCTAAACATCAGTATCTGTATGTACTATATCATAAAGTATTTTCACTTGCATGTCATGTTTGCCATTTGTGAGAGCCAAAATGGCAGAAATTGGACCGTGGTCCATTCTTTTAACATGCTACTGTATAGCTTTAGCTGCTTACAACATAGCTCCCCACAGTACCATATTATGGAAGTCCTGTACTTATACATAGGCAGATATAGACAGTATTGTATGACATAGCACAGATAGAAACTAGCTTATGGTAAATGCAGAATAGGTATATATTTCAAATTAGGAACAGCATCTACAAAAGATAACTAGATGATGCTAGTCAATAAGCATGTCACCACCAGCACCTGTCTCCAAGCTCTCATCGTGCTCCCACCACCAATCCAATAGAGCCAACCATGCCTGCCTGCCACCACCTTTGAGTGCCCAGGTCACATCCCACCCTCCATTCCGGAATGGTGTGATGAGGCTCCAGAACCTGACGGCGACCAGGGCACCTGTGATGGAGGCAGGCGTGAACCCTGCGAGGGACTTGCATGGAGCGAGGGGAAGGTGGAGGATGGGAAGGCATGATGGGAGCTTGCATGTGCTTGAGCCATTGTGGACATGGCTGTGTCAGCCCATGAGAGACTAGAATGAGGGAGGTTAGGCCCTGGGTAGGATGGGTGATGAAGGGGGATACATACACGAGGATGCCTGTTGCAAGAGACTCCAAGGATGTAATACCACAACATTAGTTGAGTTCTGCAAAGCTTTTAGCTTGCAATGTGAGATGGAGGAAGAAGTTTGAAATTACCTATAAGGTGGTTGCCATGCCTGGCAGTCCTTTCCACCCCATGAACGATGACTTCTGGTCGTCATTCGTGTTGTCTGGTCAGCCCTGTGTATGGGTGCACTGTCCCCATCTCTGTGCCATCATGTCGGCGCCCAATTCCCATGTGACGTGGTGTCGCCTGGGTAGTTGTTAGCCCAGCGTGTGGGTGTTGGTCCTCATTTTGTTGCGTGGGCACTCGTTTTGCTGTGTTGGGGTAGTGTAGTTGTTGTTGGGTGGTGGGTGATGAATGTAGATGGCGGTGGTGCTCAGTTCATCATGTGGGTGCTCGTTTGTTGTATGACGTGGCACTTGCGTGTTGTCCTTGCTGTGTTATGATGTGTGGTCATCATTGAGAGCAGTGGGTGACAAAGGTGATAGCAGTGGTGACAAAGGTGGATAGTTGTGG
>NW_001889878.1:1337011-1338652 GCF_000143565.1 Laccaria bicolor S238N-H82
GGTCACAACACATATTGGGCCAGTAGTACGCATTCCTCAGTGAGCCATAGGTTTTGTGAAAACCAAAATGTCCTAAGACATCGTAAGCAAGTGAAAATAACGTTTCGTGAAGATTTCCTGTTTGGGGAATGATCAGTCTGTCACCGATATGCCAGAGATTATCGCGTAGAACCAAGCCTGATATGCTTGATGCCGCTGATGGCAAGGTTTTGCACCAAGTGTCATCTGCATACCCCGCTTTAATGGCATTTAGAAAGGCTCTGTCTGCCATAATTTCTAGAGTTGCGTTGATGGAGTTCAGTGACACATTGCATGCAGATAGTGATTTTGCTGTCCCCCAACTTCCTTGAGGTGAAGGTACCGACAGAGATGCCATGGGACACAGTGTGTCGTCATCTTCACAGAAATCGTATGGATGTCTCATGGCTGCATCTGCGGATGTTGAATCTGCTACAGGCAGGCGGGAGAGGGCATCGGCAATGTTGTTGTCCTCCCCTTTAATGTAGACGATCCTTGCATCATATTGTAAAAGAAATTCCATCCATTTAGTGTTCGCAGGTCCAGTCTACAGGACTGAAAATATACATAGGACTGAACTGGACTGAACCACGGTCCGGTCTTTTTCCAGTTGCAGTTGCCCACATTTGTGGTCAGTCCAGTTGCCAGTTGCCATGTTTTTGTAAATATATAAAAACCGAAAAAGACCGGTTTAGACCGGTTGCAACCGGTCTTTCGTCCCATCACATGCTGGACCTTACCCGTGCACATTTTACTTAATTTTCGGTCCCTGAATCATCAAAAACGGTCAAGAATTGGTTGAGATATGGCCAACAACATTTTTATATGCAATCTGTATGTATGTTCTCTCTGTTTTCACCATATCTCAGTCAAATCTTAACCGAATTGCTTCAAATTTCAATCAGTTTACAGAGAATTAAATTATCTATCCACACATGCAATGTACGTGAGGTAACATTCAAGATATCTGGCACAATAAAGTTTTCAACAAAAGACCGGTCACAACCAGTCTGGACCAGTTTCCTTTGTGTTGTGGACCAATTAGGACCGGTCTAAAAGGGTCCGGTTGCAGTCCCTTAATATCTGGATCAGTCTGGACTGGTTGCAGTTGCCAGTTGCCTCATTTTGAGGTAAAAAACTGGACTAGACTGGACTTTAAAACACTAAATGTGACCAAGTGTGTCATGTTCATAATCTGCTCCACATCCACACAATCAACATGCATCAGTTCTGTCACTGCAAATCACCTCTCATACATCCCCTCTTTGATGGTGAAATGCACCCCCACAAACTATCTCCAATATTGCCATCACCCTCCACCTTGCAAAACCAATGGTCATCTGAAACTACCATAAACTGGAGGAACAAGGTGCCAACCCCAACTTCTACTTGCATAAATCCATTCCAGGTCATCCGAGGATGATCAGCCCACATGTGGAGCATTGCACTACTCAATTAATCACCAGAGGAGCCTGCCACAATGCCATGGATGTCCAGTGTGAACTCTTCCCTCACCTAAATCCTGCCACAGTCTGCAAAATGTTTATTAGGAAGGGTCTGAATGGGAGGATATGCAGAAAGAAACGATGGCTATCAAGGAAGCATATTTGAGCTGAAAACTGG
>NW_001889878.1:1338702-1392222 GCF_000143565.1 Laccaria bicolor S238N-H82
GCCAAATTTGATTCCTCCGGAATTCCGGGAATTGCCTGGATTCCACCAGATTCCAGCAGGAATTGCCTGGATTCCACCAGATTCCAGCAGGAATCAGTGGAGGACAATAAAGACCTCCATATTGAGACTAAAGTTAGAGTTCTAATAGGAAACCTTGATGCAATCTTGACATTTTTGACCACCTTCTCATTTATCTCAGCCATCTGCTTCTTGATTTCCTCCATTATTGGCACATATTGAAGGTATACATCACAGCATTCCAAATAAACTTTGTAGCACTGTTTGTTGTATAAGCAGGCAAGTTATTCCCTCTGCTGTAGTGCCGCCCCGAGAATCCCAAATTTTATGACATCCAAAAAAGCTAGAATAGGCTGGTTTGAAAGACACTGATCAAGGATATCTATCATCACTGTAATCTCAGTCAAAAATTGACAGGAGCCCATACCTTGAGCTTGCCGGTGTAGAAATGAATAAAAGTGTGGAATTTACAGAAGACGACAAAATGTATTTCTGACCTCAGGAATATTTATTTGGACTTTGTAGGATACAGATGCTAACATATATTTCCCAGAGGATAGGTCATCATCACCATTCCTTCATGCTGATTCTTTCTGAAGATTAGCAGAAAACAAGGTACCAAAGCTGCAAACAAGACCTTTTCTTATTTTAAATTTGACTGGTGAGATGACTTTAATGACATAAAGCCATCCTGGAACATCTGAACATTCTACAATCTTGTTGAGAATTGACTGTTCAAGGCATCAGTCATTGCAAACTTCCTGATATGGTATGTGTGCCAGTCAAGGAGTGGCATGTGATTGCTTTACTTTGTCATCGAATTCATGACTTGCTTATTTTGGGAGGTGGGAATTTTCTTTTTGGTGAATTTGAAAGCTACAGAACATAGGGTATATAGCAGGGCATCAGTGGGGAAGGAGTTACGAAAGTTGGTAGGGGATCACAGGACTACAATATAATTTCTACATCGCTCTTCATTGCATGCTCTACAAACATTGCGTTGGCGAGCTCTCGAGTTCCAACCATGCAACATAACCCATGTATGTCACTGCCGGTTGCTGCAAGTGCAGCCAAACTGTATTCAAATGTAAGTAACAAAACAAAAATACATGCAGCTGACATACCTACTAGTATATATGCCAGGATTGCGTCCTCGAATGACAATGTAGTAGGCATCCATGTTGAGTCCCTCAAGTGCAGCTGTGATGGAGCTCAAACAAGCAGCAGAGCCATGGGAGGAAGGGGTGGCTGGAGGGTCAACAGATAAAGAGCTAGGTGAAGAAGGGGTGAGTGCTGAGCCATTATCACGAGCAGCTGGACGGACAGGGGTTGAAGGTGGGCTTGTCATGGCAGGGGCATGCCTAGAACATGTTGGGCTTGTGCAGGTTATAGTCTGGGAAGCAGGCAGAGTGGAGATACTGGACGAACCACGCAATGGCCAAGCCAGGGTGGATGAACCTCTGTGCGATGGCATGCTAATTGGACCAAGTGGTGGAATGGTGTTTAAGGACCGTGGTGGGGTGGAAGGCTCTAAATTGCTGCAACGGCGACGAGGCACACCAGCAGAGGGTGGTCCAATTGCCTTGGAAGCAATGGCAATGTCCCATGCGGTGAGAGCATCTTGCAAACTGGGGAAGCCCTCATAGCAAGCTCTTGAGAAGTATTTTACCTGAATCTCTGTAGCACTCCTATTTTGTTAGTACAATACAAGACAGCCAAGTTGAAACAACACACCATGATGTGAACATTCCCGTTGAGGAGCCCCAATAAACATTGTATGCCTTTTTCTTGGATTTGGCACCTGGGAGTGCAAGAGGTGGATGAACTGATCTTCGTCGTCAGAGGAATCATGAGGGGAATCATCTACAAGTTGGTTAGATAGACGAGTACACAATGAAAGGGTAAGCTTACCAGCTGGAATGGCATAGGATGGACCCCTTTGGGTCTGGTCGCTGAAGGGGATGCATGTCAAAAGGGGGTTGAGTTCGAGTAGGAGAACAACTACCTGGATGAGAAACACATACTCTGTTGGACTGCATAAGATGGTGTATGTGGGGGAAAGGAAGGATGGTTGAGTTTCTGAGTTTTAAAATTGGTGCACAAACACCCAAATGCTGACAGTCACTAGTCACTGTTGTCACCACCTTGTGTGATTGCAACATTATACCATACTTTCATAATAGAAGCATGGTATGGGTTGAAAGAAATTTAGAAAGTATCTGAAGGGTATGATTTCTTAGAAATATATAATTTCAAAGTGAGGACTCAATACTGAAGAGAGAGTATTGAAATCATATTATAATACTAAACAGTATATTAAATAAATACTGAAGAGAGAGTATTAAAATCATATTATAATACTGAATAGTATATTAAATAAATACTAAAGAAAGAGTACTGAAAGCATATCTTAAAACTAAACAGAATCAGCATACCAACTTGATACCAGTCCCTCAATAATATTGATGATATCTAAGATGATTACTATGAAAGTACAGTGCAATAACAATAAGAGTAATCAAAAAGTGATAGAGTGGTTAATAAACAAGTATCATTCAAGTATGGTAATATTAATAATAGAACACTTGGAGTACTAAAAAAGTATGAAATGAGATGATGATGGTACTAAAATAATATGAGAAAAGTATTATATAGGGGTACTAGGATCTGAAGATGAGATATGACAGCTGTTTTCATAATGATAGGCCAAACCAAATGGTACCCTTACCCTTACCCATGCAGGTCACCAAACCCATAACAATGCCTATGTGGACCCATGGATGTAGAAAGATATCATCTCCATACACCAGAAATCATCAACGTCACATTGAAAAATGATGACACAAAACTTAGATGCGAACTTTCAAGAATATGTCAAACTCTCTTTCACTTTCTTAGACTCTCAATGGACTTCATGTAAAGTTAAAGCAATCCATCACCCCTTCCTTTCCTCTTCATTCTTCTCTTATAAGCAATCTCTAGTGTTTTCTATCCCCTTCAGGGGATAGTTTTCCAGGATTCATGGATTTGCAGATTCTTAGACTTTCTACATCCATAGATTTACAGATCCTCAGACCCTGGTATCTCTGCATCTAATCATCCATTAATCATGGTATCTCTACATTCAACTAGAAATGTATGAAACTTTCAAATATCAAAGATCTTTACATCTCTATCTCCACAGATCTATGTATCCTCCCATGGATTCTAATATCTCTATATCAATAGATCTATGGCTTGGATGTAGAGATACCAGGGTATGATGACCTGTAGATCCCTAGATGTAGAGATATGAAAATCCATAAATCTGCTGATTTAAGATCCATGGATCCATGGATTCTACAGCACTTTACCCTCCCCAGGTTATTCCATATGGACTCCATGGAAGGGGGGTGGATTCCATAAAATGGGGGATGGATTCCATCCTTTTCCAGATGGAATCCATACTTTGGTTGATGGATTCCATACTTTTTCCACATGGAATCCATACTTTTTTCACATGGATTCCATGTTTTTCTTAGGTGGATTCATACAATTTTCAGGGGAATCCATGGTAAGTTCAAACTTAAAAAGCATTCTTACTGAATAAAGAAAATTAAATGTATTAAATATAATTACATAATATCATATTACATTTAATACTAAAGGGAGGGGGAGGGAGGTGGAGAGTGGAGGGGGAGGGAGTGGTGAAGTGTCATAGAGTGTGATGGAGGGGGCAGTGATAGAAGGGGGAAGGGAGTGTGGAGAAGGAAGGGAGTGATGGAGGGGGAAGGGGTGGAGAGTGCAAGGGGAGAGGGAGTGGGGATGGAGAGACATGGAGCTCACTCACCTGAGCTCATCATTGCCAGTGTCTATTCACGCAAGCAAGCATCTTCGTTTGTGGGGTCGTTTTCGTGGGCGCCCACAGTTGGTAATGTTGGTGGGCACTCATATCGGAACATGTTGTTTGGGTGCTGGGTGCTGTTCATGGGGTTGGCATGGGTTGTGTTTGATGGGCATGGGTTCGTGGGTGCTTGTCTTCGTTGACAGTGGTCCTTGCTCGTGGGCGCTCATTGACGTTGTTGGGCACTTTTCTTGGTCAGTGGGCAGTTGTGGTGGTGGGCACTCATTGATGTTGGCATGGTGTGGTGGTAGGTCCTCATGGCCGAACAGAAATGATGAGTGATGATGGATGTCATCGCTCATCATCTCATTGCCACGTCGCGGGTTGGTGTCAAAATGGAGGATGGGTGGGTGGTTGTGCCCACTCACCTGGGCTGGGCCCTCGTCACCCTCGTCCTCCACATCGTCATTGTCGCCTCCCATCTGTGTGACGTGGCAGGGTGGTTGTTGATGATGTTGTGTGTCATCGGGCGTCATCAGCATTGTCATCGTCGATGGTGTGGGCGGTCGTGGCTTGAGATGCTGGGGGGTGAATGGTGATGGTGGTGGTAGAAGGAAGAAACAATGTGGCAATGTTTCAGCAACAGCTGTCATGTTTGAGATGCCACGTGACAAATGATGCTATATAGATACTTTTAGTTTATCATATAACAAAGCCTGTGTGGCTCAGGTGATTACAGCACTGCTTCCACCCATGACATTGTGGGTTCAATTCTCTCAGATGCAAATTTTATTTTTTACTTAAATATAGTAAGGACACTATAAATACTATATCTATATGTATTCTAATGGTATAATGGTCATTAATTCCTTCCATGGAATCCATATTGACTGCTCCATGGAATAAATGTGGATATGCCTGCATTCCATATGGAATTAATCATTCCATGACCATTCCAGGATCATTTCATATGGAATCTATCATGTCTATGGAATCAGAAATTGGCTGGGTCCTTAGCCAACATTGATATGGATTCCACATGGAATAACCCAGGGAAGGTAAAGACCTCAGATTCTAGTATCTCTACATCAACTGATCCATGGAACCACAGACTCATATTTCTACATCTGCAGATGCACAGATTCTTGTATCTCTAAATCTACAGATCCACAGATCCATGGATCCTCATATCCTCATATCTCCTGACCCAGAAATCTGTCCTGGCAAATGTAAACTATGAAATGAGATGATGATGCTACTAAAAATATGGAAAGTATTATATAGGGGTACTAGGATCTTTGAGATATGATAGCTGGATAGGCCTTTGAAGGCCTATCATTATGAAAACAGCTGGAATATCTGGGGATCTGCAGATCTGCAGGATCTGTGATACAGATTGGAAGGGAATGCCCAGAGGCCATAGTCAAACAGTGGTATATAGCTAGATTTGGATATCTTACATAATTAATTGGTCTTTTGTCTTGAACCACCATCTTGTCAGCAGTATTGCCATCCTCTTGCACTACATGTAGTGCTTTGTATATCTGTACTTCCTACAGTATGCATAATCATGTTGGGCCAGCTGAGTATCTTGTAACTGCTCATTGCTCACTTATGGGTGTTGATCCCAGATCCACCCATTCTTGCCTCCTCCTTCCCTCTTGGCTTCAGCTATGCAAAGTATATTAAATAAATACTAAAGAAAGAGTACTGAAAGCATACTTTAAAACTAAACAGAATCAGCATACCAACTGGATACCAGTCCCTCAATAATATTGATGGTATCTAAGATGATTACTATGAAAGTACAGTGCAATAACAATAAGAGTAATCAAAAAGTATTAGAGTGGTTAATAAACAAATATCATTAAAGTATAGTAATATTAATAATAGAACACTTGGAGTACTAAAAAAGTATGAAATGAGATGATGATGGTACTAAAATAATATGAGAAAAGTATTATATAGGGGTACTAGGATCTGAAGATGAGATATGACAACTGTTTTCATAATGATAGGCCAACCAGAGATCCATCAGGGTGAAGGATGAGGATGACCAGAAGTGCTGGCAAACACCAATGCTTGATTTGAGCATGGAGGGTACAACCACAGGTAATATGCTAACCCTCACTATAGGTATACCAACCTGCACTATATCTGTCAAATCCAACCTGTACACCTACTAGTGATGGGCAGGGGTAACCCTGGGGTGTCTTCATCATGACCTATACCCTTACCCTTACCCAACCCCAACCCTTGGTGAGGGTTGGGGTTTTGGAAGGGTAAGGGTTGGGGTAGATGGGGGGTTTGAGGGGTAAGAAACCCTCTGGGGGTCAGCATCAAGGGTTGTTGGCTTTTTGTTTGTAGATTAAAATTCTTACAAAAAGGAATTTTTTTGCAAGCTCACAATGAAGAAAACTACCATTATTTGATGAACATGAGGATGTAGAGTGTCATTATATATATATACAATTCCATGTTTATAATACCAGAACACTGGTGATAATCTCCTAAACTAATTCTTTACTATCCTGTTACCCAAAATTTGCCCAAAATATATCATCCAAATATTTCATGAGGCAAAATTTGAGTTAAAATTTACCTGTTAGCTACCCTTGACTTACCCTCCTACAAACCCCAACCCTTGTGAAGGGTTGGGGTTTTTGTGAGGGTCAGAAAATCCTGACCTCTACCCTTACCCTCCTGACCCCTACCCCTGACCCTTAGAGGGTTGACAAACCCTTGCACATCACTAACACCTACCAAATGATACCCTTACCCTTACCTTTCATCTTGGTCTGTCCATTCGACAGTTTCATGACATATCAGTCAAAGTGTCTAGGAATGTAGACATATGAAAATTCAAGTATCCAAGGATCCATGGATGTAGAGATACAAGGATCTGTCAATGCATAAATATAGTGATATGAAGATCCAAACATCCAAGAATGTAGAGATATGAAGCTCCACAGGTCTAGGGATCTGAAAATCCAGGGATCTGTGGACCCATGGATGTAGAGATACTGGGATCTGAGGATGCAGGGATACATAGATTTAAATATGAAGATCTGAGGATCCATAGATCTGTAGATATGAAAATCTGGGGATCCACAGCTGTGTTTCCACATTAAAAAAATTGACAATAACATTCTTATATCTGTAAGCATATGCAGAGTACAAGCAAAGTGGGACTGAGTAAGGAAGGCATGGGGAAAAAAAACAAAGCATCATTCTCACAGATCTGCTTTCAAGCCTTCCTGTCAGTTTTAGCCCTTCAACAGGCCAATCTAAGGATCTGTAAATCTAGAGATTGATGCCTTTACATACCCCCAGCATTGCTTGCTTGGATTTACTTGCCCATCAAATGCCCCAACTTGAGTTGTTGAAGCTCATCCCCATGCACCTTGAAGAATGCAGTGAACCCTTTGCTGGTGTACAAGAAATCTGTGCTGAGAACAGAGAGGTTCTGGAGGGCGGGTATAGCCCATATTGAAAGGACAGAAAATGTGGCATTGTCCAGCATCACTTTCAAAAAAGAGAGCAGTGCAGGGAGGAGGTGTAGGGTATCATTGGTAAGGGACAGGTGGTGCTGGTTAACCCCAAGCTCAACTCAGTAAGCATATGTGAGATAGGGCCCGGTCTGGCAGATAGGCTGAGTTCAAGGAACTCCAAGCCTGCTGTGGTGTGCTCCAGTTGTCAGCCAATGACAGCTGTGTAAAATTGGATTCTGTGTTCATGCACATGGTTCTTCCAGCTCAGTCGATGGAGGGTTGATGGGAAGAGGGAGAGCAGTGCAAGTTTCCTTGCTAATTTGGCATGAAAGATCCATATGGAGTGGTACAGCAGCTAAGTCATGCCCCCTTCGTCCCCATACTTACCTGATGCATATCATAGATGATGCATTGTCATTGGATACAGAATTCAGGTGCAGGTGCCACGTCGTGTACTGCACAGTATGCAACATGGCAACCAGACGGCGGATGGTGACAGATCACCATCTGCCATCCTTGCCTATTGGGATAAATGAGGCCCAGGTGAGCAAGCCCCCTCCCCTTCACGTTTTTTCACTGACACAAAGTCTAGGTGATGTGGCAACCTGACAACAGATGAAATCCATTGTTGTTCGTTGCTGTGTTTATTATATAGGTTGCTGTTCGCTTTTTTTGCATGTGCCCCATCCCCATCTGAATGACGAATGACGCAACAGGTGCATCCAGTACTTTACACTCCCACTGTTTGTCCAACGGAATCCGACGGACTTTCAACAGACCCTGCCATTTCTGATGGACTCAGTGGACAGTCTGTCAGAAGACCGTCGGATTCCATTGGACATGACTGGATTCTGCTGCTAGTCCAGGCAAAGTCCAATGAAAGTCTGCTCAAGTCATTTAGAAGCAAGAAATGGTTGGACTGGCCGGAATTCTGTGTCTGTCGGATGTCCACTGGACTTCCATTGGATTTCCAATGGACAGAGGCAGAAACCAGTCAGTCATAACTGCTAAGTTCTCAGTCTGCTGGACTTCCACTGGACTTCCAATGGTCTTCTAAGCAAAAAATGTGCAACTTCCAACAGACTTTAAGTAGTGTTTGAAAGTCCGGTTCAGTCCAGTTTTTTGATGCCCAGGGGCATTAACCATAACCGTAACCAGTCTGCCTTTTCCCCAGAAGTCAAAAGACCAGACCGGACCACAAAAAACCATGGTCTGCAGTCTTTTTGCGGTCTATAGACTGGTTTTGGTCTGCATCGGTTTTAACCAGTTTATGACCGGTCTTTAGGCTAATATTTTAAAATTATGAATTGGTAAATTTATTAACATCTCTATTAGCTTCAAAACGAGCCCAAGAACGTCAAATTCCGTTAGGAATTGGTGCTTCTATAAAATAAGTCTGGTACATCTATTATTCCCAAAAGTAATTTACATTTTAATTCATATCTCTCTCGTTTTTTTACCAAATCGTACGTTCTTGGGTGCGTTTTAAAGGGTATTTAAGGGGCTACAAAAGACCGATTCACATTAACCGGTTTTTTTGCGGTCTTTACATCTCAAAAATTAAAGACCGTAACTGCAGGTCCGGTCTTTTGCGGTCTTGGTCCGGTCTGGTTACAGTCTTTTTCCAGTCACGTGACCGGACTTCCAAACACTAACTTTAAGTGTTCAGTCTGCAATTCTTATAAGTAAATCTAAACATCAGGCCCTGGTCAGACCTTATGCTGAATTCCTTAAGACATTGAGGTTTCAAAAAACAAAGTATATTTAATAACTACATAAATTTATTTTACTACATTCTATGTTACAGAGAAGGGGGAGGGAGTGGGGAGGGGGTGGTGATCAGAAAGGGAGGGGGAGGGACAAAAAATGAGGGGGGAGGGACAGAAAGGGAGGGGGAGGGAATGGTAAGCAGCAAGGGAGGAGGAGGGAGTGGGGAGGGAGTGGTGAGCAGCAAGGGAGGAGGAGGGAGTAAGGGAGGGGAGAGGGAGTGGTAAGCAGCAAGGGAGGGGGAGGGAGTAAGGGAGGGGGGAGGGAGTGGTGAATAATGGTGAGGGGAGGGAGTGGTGAGTAATGGAGGGGGGAGGGGATGGTGGGCATTGACTGATAGAAGGGGAGGGAATGGTGATGCTGGGCCCTCATCCCTGTTCGCATGTGGTCGTTGGTGTGCATCATTGACGTGTCATTGCATCATGTCATGTTGCCGTCCTAGTGTCGTGTGTTTTGTCATCATCCTCATGTGTCGTGTTGTCGTCCTCGTGTGTCGTGTCATTGTCATTGTCATGTTGTTGTCGTTGTCATTGTCGTATCGTGGGTGGTGCTGGGTTGCTGTTGCCATTCGTGGGGTGTTGGTGGGCTGTTGTAGCCATTTATGGGTGCTGGTGGGCGTCGTGGGTAGTGTTTAAAGGTTCAGTTCAGTCCGGTTTTTTGCCCCCAAAACGCGCAACCGTGGACTGCAACCAGTCCAGGACCGACCCAGATATTGAGGGAACCGAACCGAACCACCTAGGACCGGTCTTTTGCAGTCCATAATACCAGTTCAGACCGATCCAGACCGGTTTTTTTGCATATAATTTATTATATCAATATAAACCATTTGTATTGCAACCATTATTACTCTGAAAAATAAACGGGTTATATAAAATAGTAAAGCATATAAATACCCATCATTCTACCAATTTTCAAGAGATTTAATGAAGATTTGACATAGCTATGACTGAAACTGAATTACATCTCCTAGAGACTTGGGTAAAATATGGATTTGGTTATATCTTTCTCAATTCTTAACCGTTTTTGATGAAACAAAAACCCAATAAAAGGCAATAAATGTGGTTACAAGGCTATGTAACGCACGTAACCGTTTAACCGGTTGCAACCGATTAAAACCGGTCTTTGAACGGTTTTAAAAGATTTTAGAAATGAGGCAACCGGCAACTGGACCAACCCCAAATTGGGGCAACTGCAACTGAAAAAAAGACCAGTCCATGGTCCGGTTCAGTTCGGTCCACCGGTTTTTTGCAGTCCTATGGACTGAACCTTTAAACACTAGTCGTGGGCTGTTGTCCCCCTTTGTCGTCGTGTCGTCCACATCGCATGTCATTGACATGTCATCGTGCCATCTGTGTTGCGTGTCGTGTCGTCATGGGTCAGTGGGCTGTCGTGGCCGTTGGTGGGTGCTGGTGGGCATGGTGGGCCGCGTGTCGTCGTCTGTTGATGGGTCAGATGAGGAAGGTTGGGGTGGGGGTGCTCACCAATGCATGTTTGAACAACAATGAACGATGAATCTATCAGATTTGTCGTTCGCCGTTTGGTTGCCACGTTGATGTTGGCGACATGGCACCTGGAACCTGTGTCAGAGATTTGAAAGGTGGGGATGGGCACTCACTTTGAAAAGACGATGGTGCCGTGTGTCATCGCTGTTGGACGATGCTGGATTGTGGTCGTCACTGGGGATGGATGTGGTTGAGGAAGAGAGATGTGGATCATTGATGATGGGAAAATCAAGTGTCGGTGTTTGCCGATGACCGTTCTAGGAAGGCGGTCAAATAGTAGGTATGTATAATGCAAAGTACCTACCTATTTCAAAGCTGCCTTAGTGCAGCTGGTTCAGCATCATGTTCAATATTCTTCACTGCCTGAGGTCCAGTGTTCAATTCCATGATGTTGCATTTTTTTATATTATATAATTATAATAACAACAGTCTGTTGGAATTCTGTTGGACTTCTGCTGGATTTGTCCGCTGGAATTCTGTTGGTGCTTGCTGGTCATTTCCAGTGGACTGGCTGCTAGTTTGCTGTTAGTCCATTGGAAGTCCAACGGACTTAGAGGTCCGACCAGAAATGCTCGGAAAAGCTTCGGAAATTCACCGGAAAATTGCTGTAGTTGCAAAGCAGAAAAAATGTCTGTTCTGAATACCCTCAGTCCGACAGAGTCTGGCCGGAGTCTGCTCAGAAAAGCAGTGGCAGCATAAAGACCTCGATCATTTCAAGTTTGACAGGGAGCTCAAAAAATGGGTTTTCACAGCCTGCTGGGCATTGAGTGATGGAAAAGGGAAAAAGGTGGCATGTGGATGACATCATATTTCCTAAAATGGACATGTGCCTGATTACGTTGGGTGGTTGGTTCAGCCCAAGTCCCACTAAAAATAATTTTGATGTCTGGTCCTTATTTTAAATCCTGGCACCCCCTTGTAAATAAGACCTTTCCTTAGAGGGGGTCACGCAATCACTGACCCCTTCTAACTAGAGGGGACATGTGGTAACTGTAGGTGCTGCATACCCCACATTCCTGCCTCAATCCACCAATGCCCCTCCCCAATGTCCCTTGGCCCATATGTCCCCAATGCACTTGGTGAACAGAGAATGTTGAACAATCAAACTGCAGGGCACTCCTGCAGGTGGAGAGAACACCATTGTTTCTGCCGGTTTGCTCCCGTTGAGAGTTGGAAGCGATGGGAATGGGAAGAGGAGGAGCATTGTTGGTTCTGGGTTGGGGCCGGGGAAGATGTACACTTTGGATATCCTCACATTGGATAGTTTCGTGTTTGACCTGAGTAAGTCACCAAGGAGGTGATGAGTTTTTGGGAGAGACGACAGAAGGAGATGAAGGAGGACAGGAGGAGCATGGTGGGCAGCAGATTACTGAGGAAGATGGAGTATCTTGAGATTTTGGCTATGGATAGTCAGGTGCAGGTTCGGTAAGTGATTTGGGGAGAGAATTCAGAGAAATGATGATTTTTATGGATGTTGCAGCCTTTGGTCCTCATCATGTCAGAGTGCAAGGATGGACTTCTTGGCTCACCTGGCATACCCTCAATTGATACATTTTAACCCTGACAGATGTGGAGACTGGGTTTGCAATGAACCTGAGGTAAGTCTTTGATTGAAGTTATATATCATGCTGCTGATGGTTGATTTCTAGATTCAACAAATTCGTTACTTATCAAGTTGCAAGCTACATGACAACGCAAATCGTATCAGGTTCCTGTTATCCCTTTCCACTTTGAAAGGAGCGGCTTTGTGAAACCGTAGGGCAGATCAGGACTTCTTGACAAAGGCGTGAGTGCAAGATGGCAGCAGAGAATATCTGGGGTATGTGGGAGAGAGATTGTAATGTGGTGCTGTGAGGCGATACCACATTGAGGATATTCTGTGACCCAGGAACTGGGACGCAGTCACCTGGCACAGGACTCTTGTATCCTGGAGGGGAGGCATAAGGCTGCCTAGCCATATAGAAAAGGGGTGACTCTGTCCACATGTAATGTATAATGTGGTTGCAAAGTTAGTTTCTTTGTTATGTACATGATGCTATATAATGATAAATAAACACAAGTAAACATTATGATGATCCCAGGTCATGCAAGAAGGGAAGTAGTGTGTACTGTGTAGTACATTAGCTCACCGTTACAGGCTTTGTGAACTATGGAAGTGTCGTTCCTCATAGGAAGAAGGCGGTGCATCATCATCAGCCTGAACAGTCATAGTGTTGAGCTTCTGGGCTGATTGAACGACATAAGGTACACCAAGAACTCTTGAAAATCAAGCAAATTAATCTCTTCACCAAAGCCATTGTGCGACCACACGAAGAATGGATCTGGTCTGCCATTCCCTGGAGGTCTTTATCATGCCCCACTGATTCCTGCCAGATTCCGGTCATTCCTGCAGAATCCAGAGGAATCAAATTTGGCAGAGACACCAGCCAAAATGACATTCCGGGGGACAAATATTCCTCAGGAATGATGTCATTCCTGATTAGTAGCCAGAATGGTCCCCGGAATGGACAAAAAGGAATGCAACCAGAATGCAATGTCCGGAATACACATTACTAATCAATAATATTAATAACCATTAATACACCCATGCCAAAGTCGAGTCTCGGCAAATGCCGAGACTCAATTTCGCATCATCAAACAATCCACAATGTTTGTCTTCTAACCACCACCATTGTTGTCAACAACAACTGGGCACACCATGTCACCACCCTCGCCAACAGCCACCACCAGCCACAACCATCGCCGTCACCGCCCACCGAGGACGACAATGGACGACGACAGATGACGAGGATGACGACATGTCAGCGGATGACAAGGATGGCCACACATCAACAGACGATGACCACATCAATGGACAACAAGGACGACAACTACATGCCAATGGACAACAACCACATCAACAGACGACAACCACATCAACAGAGGATGGCCACGTCAACAGACAGCCACGACCACAGATGAGGACGTGCCCCCGACGATGGGAAACCAATGTGCCATGTCGCTGTCAGTGATGTGGCAACAAGGTGAGTGCCCCATCCCAACACGTCTCGTTAATGACCACCACGACAGGATGGGCGCTCACGACGATGAGCACCCATTGACAAACACCACACCACGTTACGACACAATGACAACAAGTGCCCATGATGTAGAGCACCCACCCTGTTGGCAAAGATGACAACAAGCACATATGATGACACCACGACAATGCAACATGACGGCAACGCAACATGATGATGGCAACGCAACACCACGACAGTGATGCGACACCACAACGACAACGCAACACGACAACAATGCGCGCCCACATTGTCAAGTACCCACGTCGTCGACAACGCACGCCCACGTCATTGAGCCTTCCTTCCCTCCCTTTTCCCCCCTTCCCTGTCCCCCCTTCCTTGAGCCTATCTTTGTCCTCTCCCCTCCCCTTTCTCTCCCCCTTCCTTGTCCATCTCCCCTCCCCTTCCTCTCCCCTTTCCTTTTCCCTCCCCCTTCCTTTTCCCTCCCCCTCCCCCTTCCCTGTCCCTCCCCCTTCCTTGTCAATCCCCTATTCCTTGTCCCCCTTTCCTTTTCCCTTCCCCCCTCCCTCCCCATTTCCTGCTCCACCACTCTCTCTCCCTACCACTCCCTCCCCCCTCCATCACTCTCCCCCACTCCCTCCCCCTCCCTTTAACACTCAATGTAGTAGAATAGATTTATGTAGTTCTATCAAATACACTGTGATTCTCCCTATTCAAGTCTAAATATCATAAAGAATTCTTAGAAGTTATGAGCATAAGGTCTGAGTTGATTAAGTCACATGACATCTAGCTAAGCTTGGAATTTTCCATAATATACTCTAGGCTCCAAAATATGTGTTTTAGGCCATTCCTGTCCATTCCTGTGCCATTCCTGTCCATTCCTGTGCCATTCCTGTCCATTCCTGTGCCATTCCTGTCCATTCCTGCGGATTCCAGTGGATTCCTGTGCCATTCCTGCAGGAATCAGTGGGGCATGATGGAGGACTTTGAGTAGTTAATTTGTTCAGTTGAGGAACAGAGAACATTCATTTCCTTCAACTGAAGATTGACCAAATGAAGCAAATGAGAGGTCTCGTTTGAAGGCCACACTCAGAAGGGATTTTTCATTATTTGTTAACTTAATTCAACTGAAGAAATTTTTGTTTGCTTCAATTTTCATTTGGAAATTTCTTCAATTGATTCTTCAAAAGCTTCATTTTATCCAGATGAAGGACAGCCTTATGAAGGAAACAGATCAAACAAAGGCCAAAATGTACATGATGCACCTGTTTCCTTCAAATGAAGACCAAATATTATTCATTCTGTTCAACTGAATTTTTGAAAGCCTGATTGAGCATATATTATCCCACAGGAGGCCAAGTCACCACTTCATGTATCGAGGCGTGACGGCGCGCCAACGACGCGTGTGAAAGGTCACGTGAGAGGTCACCCGAGGTCACCACCTGGGTGACCGCAGGTGACCGAGACTTTTGGTACATACTGTAGCATTTCGTTCAATTTGACAGGGCCCGTGACGCGTGACAAGCCTGTCGAAATTTTGGTTTCGACAACCTCAGAAATTCGCCGTGACAAGCCGAAAATTTGGGCAAATTTTCGACTATTTAGTGCCATAGGCAACGAAATTTTTGACATTTGTCACATGACCACCAGATGAATTCAACACCTTACGGAAATCTGCGTGACCACCGTGACATTTCAGCAACTTGAAGGGCCCCGTGACGCATGACCGTCGAATTGATTGAAATGCTACAGTACTATCACGTGGGGGGAGTTGGACCGTTTTTGGTGTCTGGCTCCGTAGCACAATAAATACAGTTTATTTTTATTGGCTTGTAGGGAGAAAAGCCTACAGTTTTTACCGCTTGATGTAAGTCTCAGCAGAATTTAATAGAATTTTATCGATGTGGTGCTACTGTAGCTTGATTTCGATGAAACAAGTTCATTTGCATACACCGAAGGGTGTCTTGGTCCAATCGTCACACATTTGTCACATCGGCATTTACAAACGCCGCTCGGCTTCCCTGCTTGTCAACGTTTTGGTCCTGTCGTCAGAATGACTCTGTAAGGGATCTGAAGCTGATTTGTACATATCTATCATCAGTATGTATGGTTAATAAGTAGTATCAATATCATGACTCGAAGCATGTCCTGGAGTTATATGTAAGAAAGTATCTTAGGAGTAGAAAATCGGAGAGAAAGGAAGTTAACGGAATCACGCCAAACAATTTTGACGTGTCGATGAGCCGAGTGGTCCAAGATTAGTAGATGTAGCGATATACAGATTAGGGCTGGGAGGATGTGGGTGGTTGATTGACTTCGGAGGAATGTGCACAATATGGGAGGCTGATAACAGAGGTGGCCCAGGTGGGATGTTTTCAGTATCCTGGTTGGTTTCGTTGGTTCGGATTTGAGGAAAAGGTGGTGGTACGAGGATCGATGCATTTATAGTTGAGGTGGATGCAATTTGAGAGCCTTCTGCCGCGGCTGGTGATGTTGCCAAGTGGTCTTCCGCAGCACGTGAAATTGGTGATTTGATATTGGTGTAAAGGCCTTCAAATCGTGGATCGTCCGCGAGCTCTGGTGTAGCACTCAGATGGGCCACGATAGCATCGGCATGCTGTGAATTTGTTGTTTTTTGTGTGAATGATATGTGAAGAAGGCATGCGATGTCTTCGAGTTCTGCCTTGCGTTTTGATCTCAGACTCCCGTGGTAGTGAATCGTCGCATCATGAGTGAGCCGGGCATGGCGTTCTTCGTTGCCCTTTTCGAGTGCAGTCTTGGCCTCAAGCTTCTCCTTTTCCACCATCTCTTTCTCCGCCTTCTCCTTCTTTTCCACCTCCCATGTTGCCAATGCCTCCTTCGACATCAAAAACTCAGCCGCAGAGTGAAACTGCCTTCCTTTCCGTCCCTCGGTTTTCTCTTTCTTGAGCTGCATCTGTGTCTTCAACTTCTCAATCTCCAGTCCGGCAAGTTCAGCATGCATTTCGAGCTTCTGTCTTTGCTGAAACTCCTTCAGATAAAGCTGGTGAACGTCATTCAAGTCCTTCTGAGTAGTCTCGAGCTGCCGAGCGAGTGGTGCGCGCCTATCGATGATTGAAGGAGCAAATTCGGGCACTTTGGGACCCCAGAAGTGAATGGGAGCGGCCTTGACAGGTGGCGGTGGTGACGGAGCATTGGGTGACAATGGTAGCATTGGTATGTCTTGACCATCAGAGTCATAGTCCCAGGAGATCTGTGATGCATCGAGAAGGCGACCATCCGAACCCACAGCACAGTTATCAGCGGCTGGGATGAACTCGGCATCTGAACAACTTGGTATCGTTGACGAAGAGTTCTCCTCACGATGAGTGTTGGTTAAAAGAGCCGGACTGCAACACATTGCTGCTGGTGCATCATCGGCGGCTGCGAGCAAAGGGGATGGTGGTGTTGATTCCATCAAGACATCGCTAGCACTGGCAGAGCCTCCCGTTGTTGCGTTGGGGAATGATGGCGGCATGTGGGCCTTTGTGGAGGAAACATGGCTCGGTGCGAAGTCCTCAACAGTGAAGATGTCCGGATTGAAAGGTTCAATGCCTGTCTTACGAAATGCTGCTAGAACACTTTCCTTATCGATGGATGCTGCCCGCACAGCCATATACTCCTTGACGAAATCCTGTTTCCGCAACCCTTCTCCCGTCTCCTCAACAATGTCCTCCATTCTCTCCAGCCATTTCTTTGACAAAGGCCCAAAGCATCCAACATCGCATGGCTGAACCTTGTGTGTGGTATGTGCACGGAACTTGTGGAAATGGATGTTGTTCTCAATTGCGTCTTCACGAAGGTCGTCGGTCAGGTGGGAACTGTGACCGTCGAATGTGAGGAGAATCAGGTCATCGACGTCTCCGAACTTGGCGGCCCTTGCACGGGCCTGAGGGATGAACACATCCCCGAACCACTTCAAGCATTGATAGTCGTCTGTCCAGCCATTCTGCGTCAGTCCGATCCTGTTTACTCAATGTTGTCAGACAAATTGGCAAAATTAATGAATTGGACACTCACGAGATGTTAGGGAATTCTGCCAAAAACCAGTCAAGGTCATAGGTATGTCCGCCTTGGAATATGAACCCAGGATCCAGCATTGTTCCATCTGCGCATGCACACTCGACAACTGTGACGAGTTCCAAACTCGCATCCCGCTGCTTGTACCTCGCTCGCGAACAACGAGCTATGAAGAACTTCTTGCCCGTCCTTTTCCTCCCTCCACCAATCTGCATTCCTGTCTCATCGAAGTTGTATATGTTCCAAACCTTGTACTGATACTCTTCCCTCGCTGCCCCAAGTTTTCGGAAATGATCAGCAATGCAATATGGATTGAATGCTTGAGCCCGATAAGGATCCAAGCCCGACGTCCCACAAAACTTCAACACCTCCTCGTGTCGCACCCTAAATGCTGTGACCCAGTCCAACGATGGCCGGCGACCTATCATCTTGAAAACCTTGGAGCGAATTTTCTCGCGACCCCAGGGCCTTGCTTCATCAGCATGGTGGAACATCCATTCCAACAGAACATCTTCATGAGCTGCCGTAAGGATCTTTTGCTTCTCGTGTGCAGTCCTAGGAGATTGATGAAGGCCAAGGTATCGGCTGTGGAGGGTTGTTTTCTTGACACCAAACTGGACAGCAAGAGATGCGTAGCTGGGTGTCTTGACCCCGACGTCCAGTGATTTCTCATGACGGAAAGCGATAGCAGCAGTGATCTGAGCTTCAGCATTATGTGCAGCCTCTTTCCGAGATTTGCGGCTGGACATTAGACGTGTCGCAATTGGCACGAGACCGCGACAGGTGCATGCAGCGGAGTCTCAACTTGTGTCACCAGGATCCGTGGTGTAACTAGCCGTCCCCGCAATATGCACTTCACAGAGCACTTGGACGGGATTCAATTACTAGAATACATTGAAACAGATTATATGATATACTTGAGATAGTTTTTTGAACAAAATTTGGCCATATGCTCGTGTATCTATCAAATTTGGATGTGTCACACCTTGGTGTAAATACTTTACATTTGTCTCGAGAACAAGCCACAAGTTAGAAATAATTGTGTAAAGAACCTGAATCAGTTTGAGAGACATCTATCTATCTATCACCAATTCTTGGAGGCCATCAGATGATCGTGGAAGAAGGAAGAGATGTAATAGTGAAATGGTCCAACCCAATACGACGGTCCAACTCCCCCCACGTGATAGTACTTGGTATGACACACCTCTGCTGCGCTGTTCAAAGGTGGAGAGATCACGAGGTGATGGTAGCACAACAAGGGGTCGCCGAAGCAAGGCGAGCCCCAAACCAAAGAAAATCTGAAGAGATTCTGCGAGAGGCACGATACATGAGTATTGAGCTGAACGAGGCCTTACAATGCTTCTTACAATCTAGCAGACAAAGTCTGAACTAGAGGGATGTAAGAATGAGGATGATGCTCAATATGACGAAAGCCTCACCAAATGCGCAGTGATTGGAGAGCGTTTGTAGTAAACGATAGGCGGAGCCTAGGTGTGGAGATCACTGACATTTGGATGAGTATGCGGCGCATAAAAAAGAGAGCGCGGAGCGCTTACCTGTGCTGGGTAGACGTGGTCTGAGAGAGAGGGCCAGCACAGGAGAGGGAAGCGACATCGATGACTTCTCCTAACCCAGCATCTGCCAAACTTTGGCACTGAGTCAGGGATCGATGTCGCAACCATGGTTGATGAGCGGGGCTCAAGGGGAAAAGACTCTGCGGAGCTGAATCTTTTCCTGGCGGAGTTTTGAGTTGGCGCAGAGGCCTACGAAATGCCTCCTTACCCTTGGAACCCGCCATTACGACGACCACATGTTAGCAACTGCTTCAATGATTGCTGCTCTTGCCAGTTCCCCCAAGCCAACCACTCTCCCTCCATTCAACCTCAGCAATTCCGCCCCTACATCCTCACTTACCATCATCCAAGAATATCAACTGCACCATTGATCATCATGCACCCTCGCCAAGTTTCTGTTTTTGCCCATCCGTCGTCATTCAACATGATCATACTGACGTTCCGTAGGGTGGTTTTTATTTTCTTGGCTTTCCCATTCCTTACTCTGCAGACCTTTCCTTTCAACTTGGTGTTATGCCACCGGTGGTAGCTTTTACAGTTTGGGGAGTGCTAGTCCGGCCAACGTCCCCCTTGTACCACCTTGTAATGATCTTATGATTACTACTTAGCTAGCAAGGTCGCTATTTCGGTAGTTACCTGAGTTGCTTATGCAGCGTAGTTAGCTAATAAATAATTCTCATTCCGACAACTTTTGACGGAGTAGTACACGTTTACATACAATAGGCAGGTATCAGACGTATGGTACAAGATAAATGGCATCACTGGCGGCGGGCAATTGGCGACATCACAAGAAAGCATAGCGAAAAAGACCCAACAATTTCCTTCATGAGCTCAAAAAAAGTCCACTACGACAGCAGCTGCTGAAGCCAGTAATTTGGCTCAGCACAATCCTCATCCGTCATCGCATCGTCCTCATAACCGAAATTCATCGGTTTAACGCTAGGCCACAAAGCACCGCCCAGATCAAAGCTTGATGACGACAACGACGAATCGGCTTGATTTGCTAGAAACCAAGGCATTTCTGTGAATGAGTAGATCGGATCTCGTTGTTGGTGGATGTATCCCCGTCTATCTCCCATGTTGTCCATGCTCACAGGAGGAGGAGGGCCTTCTACAACGATCGGAGCTGGGGTTGCGTTGTCGTCGATATATCCTTGCTCTGGTATCTTCATGCTGAAGAGCGACGGCCGCTGGATTTCGGTAGCGCCATGCATTCAGATGTTCGAATGGAGTAGCGGAGAAGGAGGACGTGGAAGTCGAAGCTTGGACGGGGGAAGGAGGAATTCAATGGGGACGTGACACAGAAGTCACGTCCCATGTACAGGGACCAACACTGTCACACGTCCTAAGGGAAATCATAAGAGAATGTAAGAGGATGGTTTATGAACGATGAAAGATTGACTCGCCTGCGAGAATGTGGTCCAGTGCGCCCAATTTCAGTCAAGCCTCTCACTGTCGTCGATGAGACTGAGTTTGACCCAGTCTGAGCAATCGACACCTAGACCCACTATAGTATAATTAGAGACATTGCGCCGAGGATTATACAGGGAAAGTACTAACGGGCTTGGCCCATCCGGGCACTCATGCCTGTAATACAATCTCTCTCTTCAATGACCAAGATAGAGGAACCCAAGGGTATGATCCCCCTGAGAAGCGTGGAAGGCAGCCAGGAAATCCAACGCGTGCACCACGCTCAACTGAATTCCACCTCTAAATAGCACTTCGCAGCATCGGCAAAACACCGACGGGACTTCAAGTCCCGAATGTTTGGGTCATCGAGAAACGCTGTCTCCAGTGCTATGAGAGCATTATGCAGCATGGGCGAGTAATGTGGCGTCTTGGGCGGGGTGTGGGAGCGGGGAACGATGAGTGCTCAGCACATGTCTTGAAGGAAGACGCACCAGGAGGTGAAGAGTTTGAAGAAGAGGTCGAGAGCTCTGGTAGTGCAACTTACATCAGCATTGCAGCACCTCAAAGAAAAAAAAAGAAACATGGAACGAACTTGTCATGGGACCTCCTTCTCCAGTGGCGGCCACCAATTCCTGATCACTTTCAGCGCCCTTCCACCGCTCCACCACCACTTACACCTGTGTTCCTGTCTTCATCCACAGGAACGGAAGCAGATCACCGCCTAGGACCCCCCATTCGACGCCCAAACGACCCCTCAGACACCAGCATACCCCGTATTCCCGCATAAATCCACCATACTACACTCCCCCATGTCTCTTGGCCCCATCGCTTCACAGACACAAGCAAACATCGACCCCAAGCGTCGAGATCCGCAGGGAGAGGGCGCAGTGGGCCAGATACCGCGCACACCTGGCTCAGTGCATTTTGTGAACAGAGGAAACCGCAGAGCGCTGCGGCGGGCGGGGAGAATATCATTGTTTCTTTGGGTTTGCTTCCGTTGGAAGTCGGAGGTGATGGGAATGGGAAGAGGAGCGTTGTTTACTCTGTGTTGGGGCCGTGGAAGATATGTCCTTCACGTTGGATATTTTCGTGTTTAACCAGAATGGATGAGGAGGTTGGAGGTGACGCGTCCTGGGGGGAAAAGACGGGGGAAGGGGAGGACAGGAGGAGTGTGATGGGCGAATTGGGCTATGGATAGCCGGGTGCGGATTGGGTGACAAGGTCCCTTTGGTACGTATGTACTTGATGATTCCTTTGACTAGTAAGTGAGGAAGGTTGGAGAGAGGGTGGGGAGAGCGGTGTATTGATTGGTTCATAAGGGTATAAGTGGATTGTGTTCGTTCACCCTTAAAAGAGTCTGCCGGAGGAGCACAGAGGTTTCCTTGCACCCTTGGCCGATGAGAATTGCTTTGAGATGGAAGGGGAAGAAAGAAGTTACAAGAAAACTTCATTGTATGCGACCCTTCCGGGATCCCCTCGGCCAGCGCAAGAAGAGTGTATGAAGAGCTGGCGTCGCGTCCATGGAGTGGTGTATATCGGATGTCCGCATGAAGTTGGTTGAAAGAGATCAAGGAACAGCATACGAGGTATCATGTTTTCGCGCGGGTATGGATCTTCACGAAGGTTGCGTCGGTCCAACCTCTCTTCAATGACCTGTTGGCTTCGACTCAGCGCTGTGTGTGACGAAACAAGTGCTCTCCCCATATAACGGCATCATCGCATCGGTCTCCGACATGGAGATGTCTGAGTTCGTCGTCAGGTGATCTGTAAATAATATCTCTTCCACCTCTTCCACCTCCGCCTCGCTGTCCTCCCCATCCTCCCCGCCATGGCTGCCCAACTCTCAGCTCGCCAACAAACAGATCTGTACGCGCAACCTATATCCATCCGTCTTTGTCACTAACGTTCACCTTCATGATATGAACAGGCACAAATGGATGCTCGATCACTTACCTCTACACAGCCGGATTCACAAAAACTTACAAGAGGAAGCTCCCTATTTGGTGTTTATACCC
The DNA here is from genome assembly GCF_000143565.1 of Laccaria bicolor S238N-H82. Taxonomy (NCBI): domain Eukaryota; kingdom Fungi; phylum Basidiomycota; class Agaricomycetes; order Agaricales; family Hydnangiaceae; genus Laccaria; species Laccaria bicolor. The sequence goes on from NW_001889878.1 coordinate 1,361,361, forward strand.
CCCATCTTCGCCTTACCTCCTCCGCCAAGGTCGGCCCAGTAGTGGGTTGTTGGTCAAGAACTGGACGAGCGTGATCAGGATGCATGAAAAGGTGTGTTCCACTCTCGTACCTTGCCTCCCTCATGAAATGAACGGCGCCTCGATTCGTAGATTATGGATCTGTAATCACGCCTCGCCCCAGCCGTCGAAGAATTATCGCATGCCTAGACCTCCGATGGCTCGAAACGCGCATATAAGGATGTTGTAGCGTCGGCTTCTGTAGACGCGATGAAGATCTGGATTGGGATTCGGGGGAATTGGAGAGGACATTGAAGAGCCATACGAAGGCGGTTTTAGATTGTCAGTAAAATTCGACGGGGAAAGTTTTGGGTGAGTGTTTTGTCTAAAACTGCAGAGTGGTCATGTGGGCTAAGGGATTCGATGTAGCGACGTGTTCGGACGATCTCTTTATGAAGCTGTGGAACGTCCCTGATGACTACAAGAACTTCGCTACCCTCAGAGGACCCGAACATTCCATCTCCAGCGTTTCTTTTTTACCAGGAGACACTCACGTCGTCGAGTCGAGTCGGGATCATGCTGTCAGGATGTGGGATGTCCAAACAAGGTGTGTTATCCCCCACTGCCTTTTTTACCTAACTAACCGCCTCATCGAAGTCATTGTGTAAAAGTCATAAGATCACACGAAGAATGGATCCGGTCTGCCATTCCCAGTCCGGACGGTCGACTTGTCTTAACATGCTCAGACGACCACGTACGCGTTTCGCTCCCAGTCCATAAATGTATTACACTCCTGACCTCATCTTCCTTCCAGACGGCGCGAATCACAGACCTAGAGTCATCCGCACTAAAGGCGGAAATGCGAGGTCACGGCAATCGTATCGAATGCGCCGTATTCGTACCTCCAGTATCTATTCCATCTGTGCGGGAACTGGTAGCTGTGGTAAATCCCTTCCTTTCTTCCCGTAGAGTTGCTGCTAAGTCGAGCATAAACATATCTAGCCTTCCACGGTCCAGTCCGCGAAAGTCGACTCCCTGGGGATCTCATTCGTCATAACAGGGTCTCGTGACAAGACGATCAGGCTCTGGGACGCGTTGAGGGGTCAATGTTTATGGACTTTTGTCAGTTCTTACTCTATAGGGTCTTATCTCTTCTAACACCTCGTTTTTGATGAACTCCAGGTCGGCCATGACGGCTGGGTTCAAGCAGTGACCTTCCACCCATGTGAGAAATACCTCCTCTCAGTAGCGGACGACCATACCCTGCCGATTTGGGATTTGAAGACTGGCCGATGCTTGCGAAAAGGTTTTCTTCACCCACACTTCCCCTTCTTTCTGAACTAAACGCGTTTCTTCTTTCCCCTCTCTACCTCTCGATAGTCGAAGCACACAGCCCCTTCGTACAATGCGTAGCATGGGGACCTGCACCCCTGACGGACGCGAAGAACGACGAGCCAGAGAGGATCGTTAATGTTTTGGCTACGGGTGGAACGGACAAGGTACTGTTGTTATCCCTCTACCTCCGTCTGACGACGAATCTCAATGTTCTTGATTTCAGTTGGTTAAGATCTGGAAACCCTGATTTCCATCGTCCGTCTGCTTATTGAGGATGTGGGACGTTGGTGATCTTACCTCCCGAAAGCAACACTTGGCTCCTGGCTCGCTTGACTGACGGCCCACTATCACCTCGAGTCTCCTGTCGGCCTCAAGGGAGGAAGGAAGATCCCCCTGCGTTTCACATCTGCAGTTCTACTGGTACCTCGGCCGGCGCGCCCCTGGGACTCGTTTGGTACCACCCCAGGTAGGTGTTACTCGTCTTGGGTGTGCTGTGTGGACTGATAGAGTGTTCGTCTTCTAGGTCTGCGGGACAAGCAGGACCAATCGAATGAGTGATTAGATGCATGCATGTGTTGACAAGAAGTAGATAGATCTTCCTCTTTGCGTGGATGCAAAGGCCTTGCGAATGAATGCGTTACGCAGAGGATGTCCATATCGTGGCCAGATGTCGACGCATTTGTTATGTAACTCCAAAGGTGCAAGTTCTGATGAATACTTGGTTCTCGACGACGTTTGACATATTTACATATAATGGGGAGGTGTCAGACGTATGGTATAAGATAAATGGTATCATTGGCGGCGTGCAAAACGGCGACATCGCAAGAAACGATAGAAAAGCATAGCGAAACAGCCCAAAAGAAGCCCAACAGTATCATCCTTGAGTTTACTACGACTCCTGCACCTGCTGAAGCCAATGATTCAACCTCGCACGATCCTCATCCGTCATCGCATTATCCTCATAACGGTATTCTCGATCTCCCCTGAAATTCACCAGTTCAACGCTGGGCCACAATGCACTGCGCAGAGTGAAGCTTGATGGTGATGAAGAGGGAGTATCGGCTTGATTTGCTGGGAAGGGAGTCCACTTTCGCGGACTGGATGGTGGAAGGCTGGACACGTTTATGTTCGACTCAGGAAGTCCACAGGTAGGGAAGGGGAAAGAAATGGATTTAAGTGCTTTCTTCCAAGGTAAGAAATGAAGAGCGCTATAGACTGGGAACGAAACGCCTACGTGGTCGTCTGAGCATGTTAAGAGAAGCCGACCGTCCGGACCGGGAAATTGGAATGGCAGAGCAGATCCAGTATTCGTGTGGCCGTATTGTCTGTAACACAATGACTTCAGTGAGGAGTTTAATCAGGCAAAGAGGGAGTGGGGTAAAACACACCTTGTTTGTAGATCCCACATTCTGACAGTATGACTCCGACTAGACGAGACGACTAAATTTTCTCCTCATGAGAAGGAAACACTCGAGATGGAATGTCCATGTCGAAATTCTTGTAGTCGTCAAGGGATGTTCCACAGCTTTGAAAACAGATCATCTGAACAAGACGCTATATCCAATCCCTTAGCCCACATGACCACTCGGCAGCACTACAAAAACACTCACCCAAACGTCGAATCAAACTGACAATCCGGGACCGCCTTCGTATGGCTCTTCAACGTCTCCAATTCCCGCGAATCCCAGTCCCAGATCTTCACCTGCGCGTCTACAGAAGCCGACGAAAGCTATCAGCGTTGATTTTGGGCGAGGCGTTATTCCACATCCTAAATCTGCGAATTGAGGCGTTGTTCATTTCATGAGGGAGGTAAAGTAGCGAGGTTAGAACACACCTTTCTTTGCATCCTGATCACGCTCGTCCATTTCTTGACCAGCAACCCACCAGACGGCTCAACCTTGTTGCGACCTTGTCGGAGCAAAGTTAGATCAGTGATCAAGTGGTAAGGCGATGGAGGGGGGTATAAACACCAAATCCGGGACTTCTTCTCGTAACTGGTCCAACGTTTTTGTGAATCCGGCCGTGTGGATGTAATCGAGCATCAATCTGGGCCTGTTAATGTCATAATGAACGTGAATGTTAGTGACAACGACGGATGGATATACGTTACGCGTACAGAGCTGTTTGTTGGCGAGCTGAGAGTTGAGCAGCCATGGCGGAGAGGATGGAGGACAGCGTCGCAAGAAAGCATAGCGAAAAAGACCCAACAACTTCCTTCATGAGCTCAAAAAAAGTTCACTACGACAGCAGCTGCTGAAGCCAGTAATTCGGCTCAGCACGATCCTCATCCGTCATCGTATCATCCTCACAACGGTATTCTCGATCTCCCCCAATATTCGTCGGTTCAACGCTACGCCACAAAGCACCGCCCAGATCAAAGCTTGATGGCGACGACAAAGAATCGGCTTGATTTGCTAGAAACCAAGGCATTTCTGTGAATGAGTAGATCGGGTCTCGTTGTTGGTGGATGTATCCCCGTCTATCTCCCATGTTGTCCATGCTCACAGGAGGAGGGCCTTCTACAACGATCGGAGCTGGGGTTGCGTTGTCGTCGATATATCCTTGCTCCGGTATCTTCATGCTGAAGAGCGACGGCCGCTGGATTTCAGTAGCGCCATGCATTCAGATGTTCGAATGGAGTAGCGGAGAAGGAGGACGCGGAAGTCGAAGCTTGGACGGGGGAAGGAGGAATTCAATGGGGACGTAACACAGAAGTCACGTCACACACACGTGCTGAGGGAAATCATAAGAGAATGTAAGAGGATGATTTATGAACGATGGAAGATTGACTCACCTGCAAGAATGTGGTCCAGTGCGCCCAATTTCAGTCAAGCCTCTCAGTCTCGTCGATGAGACCGAGTTTGACCCAGTCCGAGCAATCGACAGCTAGACCCACTATGATGAAAAGATTTTAGAGACATTGCGTTGAGGATTATACAGGGAAAGTACTAACGGACTTGGCCCATCCGGGCACTCATGCCTGTAACACAATCTCTCTCTTCAATGACCAAAATAGAGGAACCCAAGGGTCTGATCCCCCTGAGAAGCATGGAAGGCAGCCATGAAGTCGAACGCGTGCACCACGCTCAACTGAGGTTTTTGGCATTCCACCTCTAGATAGCACTTCGCAGCATCAGCAAAACAACAACGGGACTTGAAGTCCCGGATGTTTGGGTCATCGAGAAACACTGTCCCCAGCGCTACGAGAGCCTTATGCAGCATGGGCGAGTAATGGCGTCTTGGGCAGGGTGTGGGAGCGGGGAACAACGATTGCTCGGTACATGTCTTGAAGGATGAGCGTCGGGACGATACGGAGACACCAGGAGGTGAAGAATTTGAAGAGGAGGTCGAGAGCTCTGGTAGTGTAACTTACATCAGCATTGCAGCATCTCAAAAAAAAAAGGACATGGCACGAACTTGTCATGGGACCTCCAGTGGCGGCCACAAATTCCCGACCACTTCTTGCGCCCCTCCACCGCTCCACCGCTACTTACATCTGTGTTCCTATCTCCATCCACAAGAACGGAAGCAAATCACCGCCTAGGACCCACATTCGACGCCCAAACGACCCCCCAGACACCAGCATATCCCGCATTCCCGCATAAATCCACCATACTACACTCCCCCATGTCCCTTGGCCCCATCGCTTCACAGACACAAGCAAACATCGGCCCAAGCGTCGAAATCCGCAGGGAGAGGGTGCAGCGGGCCAGATACCGCACACACCTGGCCTCAGTGCATTTGGTGAACAGAGGAAACCGCAGAGCGCTGCGACGGGCGGGGAGAATATCATCGTTTCTTTCGGTTTGCTTCCATTGGAAGTCGGAGGTGATGGGAATGGGAAGAGGAGGAGCGTTGTTTATTCTGTGTTGGGGCCTTGGAAGATATACCCTTCACGTTGGATATTTTCGTGTTTAACTAGAATGGCCGAGGAGGTTGGAGGTGACTCGTCCTGAGGTGAAAAGACGGGGGAAGGGGAGGAGAGGAGGAGTGTGATGGGCAGTGAGTTGGTATCCTGAGGTTTTGGCTATGGATATGTAGCCGCGTGCAGATTGGGTGACGAGGTCCCTTTGGTACGCATGTACTTGATGATTCCTTTGATTGAGCGAGGAAGGTTGGAGAGAGGGTGTGGAGTCATAAAGTCTGGTTCGATGCCGGGGCAGTTTTCAAGCATATAAGTGGTTTGTGTTCGTTCGTCCTCGAAAGAGTCTGCCGGAGGAGCACAGTGGAGGTTTCCTCGCACCCTTGGCCGATGAGAATCGCTTTGAAATGGAAGTTACAGGCCACTGATCCTGAAAACTTCATCGTATGCGAGTCTCCCAGGATCCCCTCGGCGTACACCTTGAGCTTGAATTCCCGTCCATACGCTTTGATAAGGGCTTCGTGCAAGTGTAAAAGAGCTGGCGTCCATGGCGTCGTGGTGATCAGGATAAATATAAATGCGCCCAAATAAATATCTGCTACTTCCGTAAACGCGGATGTGATGCTCGCACAACCTCCCTCGATTGACCATCAAGTACAAGTATCCAATCCCCTCCAGATATACTTCCACAGCAGATCCCCTCCCAAAAGAGAGGAGAGCATGAGACGTGTCTTTCAAGCTCTCTAGCGGTGTTCAAGTCATCTCGGATTCATCTCTTGTGTAGGTATCTTCCTGCAAGAACCCACGCCCCTCTAGGTATCTTACCTCGAACTCCCCGATACAGGGTCTAGAATCTACTGTGCTAAGCTTCATGTTCGGGATCGTGACGGTGCAGACCTACATCTACTTCTCCACCTCAGGCTTTCGTAATTATAATGACCTGCATATCTTAAAGTGGTTTGTACGTCCTCTTCCTCTCGCAATTACTAAATAACGCCTCACCAGAATTCGCTGTGGTCCACCAAAGAGCCCTGTAAACTGGTCCTCTTGAACCTCATTCCGCCATTCTTCAGTGGCTGTTGAGTGTGACGTTTGTGGGGTCCAGGATTTGTGTATTGCGGGAAGTATGTGCTATTATTTGAGGAAGCAAAGGAGGGGGGGCGATTAAGAGGTGGGTCTTTGGTTATCTGTTGTGATTTAATATGATGCAGGTTAAATTTTTTTGATAGAACAGCGTTGCTTTTGGATAAGTCTTTTGTGTGTTCTATCCGTATGTATCATTTCCTACTACAAGCGTCTAAAACTATGCCTAATTTTCTATATAGAAACTGGTCTGATCTCGCTACCAGATTACCATCTTACTCCAATCGCCCGGGATATTTTTTGTCACTCACGATCGACTGGCACCTTGGTGGCTGTAGCAGCAGCAGACGCGGCCGTGCACTTTTTGTTCGACCACGCCAGCCGACGCTGAACGGCAGCCATACCTTTGTGCGGCCCGCATGACCCAATCACCCAGAGGCATTCTTTCCCCCCAGCAGACGCTTTCCCTCACATCTTGGAATATCCAGGCCTCCCAGTCGAGGCCCGTCGCACTCTCCGAGCTCATCCTCGGCCCCATTTCTACAGGACCCAAGTTTCCCGACATTGTTCTTCTCGAAGAAGTCTCGTCTATCTCTCCTTAGCGACCCCAGAGTACTCACGCTCAAGCTTCGTATCGACCGATGCCATTTGCGACCATGACGTTGCTCTCCACCAAGAGTTTTGCCTCGACGAGAGATTGAAGTCCGTTGTCAGCGCCGAACACGTCTATTGGATAGATGATCGGGCCATACTTTGCCAGTGCACTGGATCAACGCGGGAGCCTCGGCTGACCTTCTTTCTGGTAGCATGTCAAGTCTCAGTACCTGATAACGGTACGCAATCTACACGTCTCCTTTTTTTCGTCTCAACAACTTTTTCAGTGCCGATCTCTCAAAGTGAGTAACCGGCTCATTGTCGAGTTCACCTTCTCTGGACATCCATTTTCATAGCTGCAAACTTTTCAAAGACGGACTTCGGGTGCCAATATATTTGCTTCTTCGAGTCCCCACATTGGCCATGCTTACCTCGGTTTGGGAGTGTCAAGTGAGTTTACACCCTTTTCGATTCCGAACCTTCGGTAGCTAACGATTATTTACCAGCTAGCTGCACTGAAAGTCCAGCGTATTCCCTCACACAGCCACATTCGCCCACTCTCAAAAGCAGCGGTCAACGACAGTTGACCTTCGCAGTTCAATTTTTACCTCTGCATCAGCAACGTGCCCTTCCCCACCGCCAACTATGTCTTGGCTCTTTTCACAGTCCTCCCGACTGACTTCGATCGTCGGGAAGGCCTTTCAGACGACACGGACTCACAGCTTCTTCGTTTCGATGTCTAGTGGAGGATGATGAATCGTGACGGAAACGGACGATGGATGGGTCGAGGTTACTGTCGTCGAGCCGATAGTGCGGACCAGGTTCGAAAAATGACGTTGAAGTGGCACCCTTTGACTGGCTCTGTATCACTCTGAGAAATTTGAGGAGGAATGGCGAGCACAGTGGACGTACGAGCGGAGGTTGGACAAGTCCAATGTGACAGTGTAGGTGTATTCCGCCGCGGAGTGAGGGTTGCAATTTTGGGTCCACAAAGGTCCGAAACGCGAGCAATGAGATCGGGGATGAAGTGTCTGCGGAGTGTGTTGAGCTGGGCGTGATAGAGCAGTGGTGCCGTATGCTGGAGGCCCTTTGTGAGGCGTGCTCGAGTACCCGACACCGGAGTTGGTAGAGATGGATGAAAAGAGCGAGTGAGCGGTGGAGTTGCAGTGGCATGCGTTGTCCCGTTCAAACTTCCTGGTCTGCGGATTTTATTTCCGAGGTCGGAATAGACTAGGAGAAGAATGTGACTCCCGAGAGTGTCTGGATGTAAATCTCGAAGGTTATTAGATTCATATAGAGGAGGTCGAAAACTCACCCAGGGACTTGCCAGGGACTCGAATCGGCTGCGATAGGTTCTGCATAAGAAGTCGTCAGTATCAGTGGTAAATTTTGTTGCCACCAACCAGACGCGCTCGGACTCCCGTGCCACGAGGATCCACAACGCGTCTTTTGGAAGGATTGATGTGAGGCCAGAAGGAAATAAGCTCACCATGAAGTATCTCGGCCATAAATAATCTACAAGATGGTCGTCAGAAGCTCGAATCAACATGTGACTTTACCGTGCATCTTACGCGCTACGTCATAACGGCCTGGTCAGAGGCTCTCCACCATTTCCCTCTTCATATGACCATGCCATCCCTCCTCTTATCCAGTCAACTCTTCGCCTTCAAAAGACAAGATCGAAGGGGACGCTGAATGGGTACTCCCGAGTTCTCGCCAGCTGAGGGAAAACGGAAATATCAAGGTAGGCGTTTACTTACACGACCATACAACGTCTTACTCAAGTCTTGCTTGATCAAGGTTCCGAGCAAAGACCAGCGCGTTTCTAGGAATATGCTAGGCCAGAACAGTGTTCGAGAGCAATCGGTACGTTGACAACGTACCGATTGCTACCTATACCTGCAGAACATCGCACGCCAACGACATCACCCATAGCCGATGTTTTCAACACTTGCCAGTGAAAAACCTCTTCGCAGGGCTATAGTACGTCCATCCCCCCCCATTTACTCTTCATCTCATGAACTTAGTAAGAAAAGTCTCGGTTATCAGCGGAATCCTCAAACCGCTCGCGTCGAGGTGCACAATCTTCCACCGTGCCTGTCCCCACAATCGGTGACGTGGACGGTGCGATCGAGTTGAGGGAGGTATATGTGAGGATTCCTGACGCAGGCAGTGGGCCTTCGTCGGACAATGTGGACGTGGATGGGGATGTGCCCTGCTCAACTACCAACCAACCCGCCAACAACCATCTGTAGCAATGCTCCCCAAGGGGCACCAGAGCCCCACTCCACAGCTGAATTCACACAAGATGCACTCTCCCTCGACATGCTCGCGTCGCACAAGGTTATCAACGTCAAACCCGTCCGCTGCGTTCACTTCTCTTGCAAGCCACAGCACGACATGCCGCTCACGCCATTAGCAATTTCTCTCGCTGGCAGGGGCTGATGTAGAGTTTGGTAGGCGGTTGTCATATTCCTGCACCTGGCTACGATGTGGTTTCGACGGTTTGGTCAAACCATGACGAAGACGGTTTTTTCTTGTACATTAAGTATTGGCTTCGAATGATTATTTGCTCTGAAAACTTTGTCAGTTGTCTTGGGACATATGAACCTCTACAAAGCAGAGCTTGAATGCGAGTTTAACTGCCCACAAGTTCCCTTATTCTGCAATACTCCCAAGGGCCCTTTTTACACAAAGAACACGTCGCCACATCAGTCCGACTCAGTCATGTCGTGAAAATTTCTCTTTCCTTACGCGCCCCCCTGGATAGGCGGGTAGTGTGCTCTCTGCGGGGATATCGACAAGCGTCTCATTGGCCAAATTATCTACTGACTTAATCCTGCCAGCAACGGCACCATCTCCACGCCCTCAGCTCCCCTAACACCCACTATGCTAGACCTCGAACCCTCCTAAGAAAGGCAAACAATCGCGGCGCACCGCAGCGTGTTTTGAGTGCTGACGCTGGGGCCAGCAATGCGCCTGCGTCGGAGAGCTTATTGTCTTCTAAACCATGATCGGGACCGGCGTCCTGAACGTAAGTAAAGCTTGGTCTAATCTGTCGATTGAAAGGCCAGCTACTCAGTTCTTCAGCGTGTTTCCAGAACGCCAAGTTAATAACAACCCAATCGATCAGCCATGTTCCTTCACCCGTCGTTATCCTCCTCGTCCTCCATGGACTTCATTCTTCTTCTACCCCAGTTACCAGACCAACAGGTTGAGGATCATCCCCTCGACCATCGTCGCTCTCTTCTCGGCCCGCACTATCATCGACAAGCTCTCCTGACGGAACGGCTGGAGAATTTTGGTGGCTCGCTTTGTGTCCGATACCACCAGCAAGGCATGGATGATGAGAAGGGACTGTAAGACGGTGGTAGTGGGCCGTCAGTCAAGCAAGCCGGGAGCAAGTGTTGCTTTTGGGAAGTAAGACCACTAACGACCCACATCCTCAGAAAGCAGACGGACGACGGAGATCAGGGTTCCAGATCTTAACCAGCTGAAATCAAGAACTTTAAGGTTCGACGTCAGACGGTGGTAGAGCCATAGCAACGTACCCCATCCGTTCCATCCGTAGCCAAAACATTAACGGTCCTCTCTGGCTCGTCGTTGGAGTGTCGGGCCTCGACACTCCAAGCACTGAGGATGCTTGTTTGGTCGTGTTTGGCAAGAGCTTGGGAGTAGATAGTTAAGAACGAAGGGAAAGTGAGGGTAAAGAAAACCTTTTCGCAAGCATCGGCCTGTCTTCAAGTCCCAAATCTGCAGGGTATGGTCGTCCGCTACTGAGATGAGGTATTTCCCACATGTCACTGCTTGAACCCAGCCGTCGGGGCCGACCTGGAGTTCGAGGTGTTAGGAAAGATAAGATGCAACCTGTAGGCAGAAAACTGACAAAAGCCCATAAACATTGACCCCTCAACGCGTCCCAGAGCCTGATCGTCTTGTCACGAGACCCCGTTATGACGAAGGAGATCCCCAGGGAGTCGACTTTCGCGGACTGGACGGTGGAAGGCTAGACACATTTATGCTCGATTCAGCAACTCCACAGGGGATGAAGAAAGGATTCACCACAACTACCAGTTCTCGGACAGATGAAATAGATACTGGAGCTACGAATACGGCGCATTCGATATGGTTGTCGTGACGTCGCATTTCCGCCTTTAGTGCGGAAGACTAAGTCCGTAATTCGTGCCGTCTGAAAGGAAGCAGAAGAAGGTAAGGAATGAAGAGCGTTTAAGGCCTGGGAACGAAACGCGTACATGATCGTCTGAACATGGTAAGAGAAGCAGACTGTCCAGACTGGGAATGGCAGACCGGATCCATTCTTCCTGTGGTCGTATGACTTGTTTGGATATCCCACATCCTGACTGTATGATCCCGACTGGAGGAAACGACCTGATTGTCCCCTGGTCAGAAGGAAACACCCGAGATGGAGTGTTCGTGCCCTCCAAGGGTAGCAAAATCTTGTAGTCATCAGGAACGTTCACGGCTTCATAAAGAGATCGTCCGAACACGTCGCTATATGCAACCCCTTAGCCCACATGACCACTCGGCAGTACTACAAAAACACTCACCCAAACGTCGAATCAAACTGACAATCCGGGACCACCTTCGTATGGCTCTTCAACGTCCTCTCCAATTCCCCCGAATCCCAGTCCCAGATTTTCACCGGCGCCTCTACAGAGGCTGACGCTATAACGGAGTACAGAGGGTCAAGGCTAACAGCGTTGATTTTGTGCTTGTGCCCGATGAGAATATATTTGGCGGGTTCGTTAGGCAATCATCAATCATTCCTTATTTGCGCGTTTCGAGCCATCAGAGGTCGAGGTATGCGATAATCCTTCGAGGGCTTTAATCTACGAATCGAGGCGTCGTTCATTTCATGAGGGAAACAAAGTAACGAGGTTGGAACACACCTTTTTCTGTATCCTGATCACGCTCGTCCATTTCTTGACGAACAACCCGCTAGAGGGCGAGGTGGGGTCGGGTTTAAACTCGAGCTTGTCGAAGGAAGGTCAAATCAGTGATCAAGTGGTAAGGGGGGGGGGGGTATAAACACCAAATGAGGGGCTTCCTCTCGTAACTGGTCGTACGTTTTTGTGAATACGGCCGTGTGGATGTAATCAAAGATTTACACCTGATCATATGATGAAGGTGAACGTTAGTGGCAAAGATGGATGGATATAGGTCGCGCGTACAAATCTGTTTGTTGGCGAGCTGAGAGTTGGGCTGCCATGGCGGGGATAATGGGGAGGACAGCGAGGCGGAGGAAGAGGTGGAAGAGATTTGGGACACTGATCACCTGATGCTGCTATATTGCGATGCAGCCGCCTTGCTTCGTACCTGTTTTTGCCGCTCACTCTCATCTCCTCTTTCAACGTTCAACGTTCAACCTCCTCCACTGCAACAATCGAGCAAATGGAGAAAGTTGGAAATCGTGGGAAGCGCACCAAACCCAGAGACTCGGCTGGTCCATCGACAAATATGAATTTGGGTTCTATCGACTCTGTTCATTCACCTGGACTGGAAGGAAACGACGCAAGAACTGCAAAGAGGCAGAAAAACCACACTTCACTCGATACAAGCAGAACGAATATCGCTGGTATGCTAGTCGGTACGCCCAACACAGATAAAACCTCTTCGCACCTGATTTAAACATTTCGGCACTGCAGATGGACCTACGGGCCTTCGCTCTCCACTAGACAGTAATACCGCTTTGTGGGAAGGTGGGTACCATATTAACTCAGCTTCGTAAACTGTGCAAGTCTGATCCACTTCCAAGATCTTGTTACCTCTTCCAACAGTGCCACACCCAAGATTTTAGGCCCTTCAGGCTCCGGCGTCTTATCGGCGCCTCGTCTCCCGCACCCTCAACGCGTCCTTCCAGCTCATACAATGACCATGCCAAATGACAGCAATACCCCTCCCCAACCCTTCAACAGATTCGACAATCTCCCTCAACCGCTCAATAACAGCCCGGTCTTTCTCCCGCATATTCCTTGTCCAACAATGAACCGTCAACGCGCTTATCCTCGTATTCACGATGCTTTCCACGAGCTTCAAAGAATCCCCTTGGGAGGGGAGCAAGCGGATCTTCGCAGTGATGGTTATCTCGGGGGGCATTTCCCACCTCAAGTACACCACGCAGGGATAGGTGAGAAGAATCGTTATATGTTCATCAGTCAAAACTTGAATATTCTTGAAGAAGGTGAACTGTACCCTTCTCAACATGCTCGCCCATGGGGTGGTGTGGGCCCCATGGCCATTACAGGTGAGAAAGCCGTCATCACAATATATAAATAAAGCTGATCATTGAACTCTTTATAAAGGTAACGGCTGCGGAGCAGGAGAAACCAACTTTTTCCCCGATGCTCATCACTTTGCGATTAGCGGCGGCACGTTCAACATTGTGAGTGGAACAGTCAGATACTCACCCAACAAGCTGATGGCGCTGGACCTCTTATAGATCAATAATCACGAGGACGAGGCTACGAAGAATTCAAGGGTCGATGCTATTGTCCTCTTGGGTTACAAATTTGCTCATTCATCATCTAGATTGACCTCGCATGGAGGACCGAGAGAAAGGTGGATAGTATACTCGCCGAACTCAGGGTAAACATCAGATTCCTCAACCAGGATGAGCACTAAATCATTCTACAGCTCACAAAACTTGACCCACTTCTCGCTCGTAAGGCGATCTACGACGCTGACTTGGGGGCCGGGGCGACAGTGACCCGTGAACCATGCACCGCAGGCACTCGCGAGCAAATTCTAAAGGAGATAATTGCATGGGCTGACGACATCTCGGCGGACAGCCCACCTGTCTTCTGGCTGACCGGCCAAGCTGGCGCTGGAAAGACAACGATCGCATATACCATCGCTGAACACTTCGATGAGCTTGAGGATACTGGACCACACACCGTCTTAGGCGGGAACTTTCTCTGCTCCCGCCAATTTGAGGAGACAAAACGACAGATCCACATCATTCCTACCCTTGTATACCAGCTTGCTCGCAAGTCGAGATCGTACGCCCATGCCTTGCATGAAGCAGATAGGTTCGACTCAGTCAACAAGCTCACCAAGCAAATGAAGGACCTCCTTGTGGGCCCATGGCAGCAGTCCGAATCCGGACGTCATGTGGAGCTCCCACCTTACCTCATCGTCGTTGACGCATTGGATGAGATCGAGGCCGATGGAGGGTCTCTGTTTCTTCAAAACTTACTCGAGACAATCAACCAGCGTCGCCTGCGAGGTCTCAAGTTTCTTATCACGAGCCGGCCAGATCGTCGCATCGAGAACCTCTGCAAGACCTTCTCGTTCAAGGCAGTCTGCCGCCTGCAAGACGTGCCGATTGAGCGTGTAGGACTAGATATCACCCAGTACTTACAGACCAAACTTCCAAACTTTGCAGACAAGCCGGAGCGCGAGACTATGGAACAGCTAGCAGGCGGCCTTTTTATTGCAGCAGCAACCATCGTGAGGTATTTGACACCACGTGGCACTCGACCGATAACAGAAAATGAGCAACGCATTCTACTGGAAAAGCTGTGTGAGGGGCAATCATTTTCGTCATCGGGTGCACAGCAGCCATTGCTCATTGACAAGCTCTACCAACAAATCATGCTTGATGCCTTTTGTAACCTTGACCGTGACCTCTTCAACTCTCGTTTGCGCATTCTCCATACCTTCCTCTGTACATTCGAACGCACACCAGCGTCTTTTACTGCTGCCCTCCTCTCTGAATCTGAAGAGACTGCAATCACCGTCTTGAAAGAACTTCATGCAGTTCTTTATTGCAAAGATGGCCAGGTCCTTTGGTACCATGCATCATTTCCTGACTTTGTCTTCAATCATGCTCGCTCAACATTCAAGCTTGGCAGTCATCAGATGTCCGCAACATGTGATCAGGCCCAACACCATGCTTTTCTTACGAAATGTTGCTTTGACCGCATGAAGGAGTTGCTCCGTTTCAATATCGGTGACATAACATCCTCGTTTTTACTTGACACTGAGGACCCAAAGCTGATGCAGCGGGTTGGCACCAATATCAAACCGGTCCTGAGGTATGCCTGTCGGCACTGGGCTCAGCATTTGGCCCAAACTGGTCAAAAAGATGGGGAGGATCTCAGTGACTATATCACTGACTTCCTCTGTATTCGTGTTCTCTTTTGGATTGAGGCTATGAACCTACTTGGATCCAGTGGTAAGTGTAGCACAATGCTTCAGCACACATGTGGGTGGGTTCTGAAGGTGAGAATATTGTCACTTGATATATACTGCTTCTAAAGCTTTTAGTCAGAATATGAACAAGGAAGCTGAGCTTGCTGCCAACATTGCTGAGGCACGCAATTTTGCCACATACTTTGCTGGAAATCCACCAGCTTTGTCTACACCACACTTGTATATCTCAACATTGGCGTCCTGGTCAACAGGATCCATTATGTCTCAACAGTGGAGAGAAAAGTTCCGTGGCATCCCATCCTTCACTCATAGGAAGGCTAGTGATGTGCCACTGATAGTAATAGAAATGGATGCATCCATTTACTCTGTTGCCTTCTCCACTGACAGCACCCACATTGTCACTGGCTCAGACAATTCTGTGCAGGTGTGGGATGCATCAACTGGGGCTGAGTTGAAGCTACTTAAGGGCCACAGGGCTTCCATCTTGTCTGTCGCCTTCTCTACTGATGGCACCTACATTGTCAGTGGCTCAATAGACAGATCTGTGCGGGTGTGGGATGTGTCAACTGGGGCTGAGCTGAAAGTGCTCAATGGCCACATGTATTGGGTCTCGTCTGTTGCCTTCTCCACTGATGGCACGCACATTGTCTCTGGCTCATGTGACAAATCTGTGCGGGTGTGGGATGCATCAACTGGGGCTGAGCTGAAGGTGCTCAATGGCCACATGGAAGTGTCCATACTGTCTGTCGCCTTCTCCACTGATGGCACCCACATCGTCTTTGGCTCAGATGACAAATCTGTGCGGGTGTGGGATGTGTCAACTGGGGCTGAGCTGAAGGTGCTCAATGGCCACATGTAGGTGTCTCGTCTGTTGCCTTCTCCACTGATGGCACCCGCATTGTCTCTGGCTCATATGATAAATCTGTGCGGGTGTGGGATGTGTCAACTGGGACTGAGCTGAAGGTGCTCAATGGCCACATGAAGGTGTCAACTCTGTTGCCTTCTCCACTGATGGCACCCGCATTGTCTCTGGCTCATGGGATAAATCTGTGCGGGTGTGGGATGTGTCAACTGGGACTGAGCTGAAGGTGCTCAATGGCCACATGCAATCTGTCTCGTCTGTTGCCTTCTCCACTGATGGCACCCACATTGTCTCTGGCTCATAGGACAAATCTGTGCGGGTGTGGGATGTGTCAACTGGGACTGAGCTGAAGGTGCTCAATGGCCACATGGATGGTGTCTCATCTGTTGCCTTCTCCACTGATGGCACCCACATTGTCTCTGGCTCATATGATAAATCTGTGCGGGTGTGGGATGTGTCAACTGGGGCTGAGCTGAAGGTGCTCAATGGCCACATGCAATCCATCACGTCTGTTGCCTTCTCCACTGATGGCACCCGCATGGTCTCTGGCTTAGATGACAAATCTGTGCGGGTGTGGGATGTATCAACTGGGACTGAGCTGAAGGTGCTCAATGGCCACATGTCAGGTGTCTCATCTGTTGCCTTCTCCACTGATGGCACCCGCATCATCTCTGGCTCATGTGATAAATCTGTGCGGGTGTGGGATGCATCAACTGGGGCTGAGCTGAAGGTGCTCAATGGCCACATAAATGCTGTCACCTCTGTCACCTTCTCCACTGATGGCACGCACATTGTCTCTGGCTCATATGACAAATCTGTTCGGGTGTGGGATGCATCAACTGGAGCTGAGCTGAAGGTGCTCAATGGCCACATGCAATCCATCTCCTCTGTCACCCTCTCCACTGATGGCACTCATATGGTCTCTGGCTTAGATGACAATTCTGTGAGGGTGTGGGATGCATCAACTGGGGCTGAGCTGAAGGTGCTCAATGGCCACACAGGTTGGGTCCAAGCCGTTGCCTTCTCCACTGATGGCACCTGTATTGTCTCTGGCTCATGTGACAAATCTGTGCGGGTGTGGGATGTATCAACTGGGGCTGAGCTGAGGGTGCTCAATGGCCACACAGAAGCCATCTGCTCTGTCGCCTTTTCCACTGATGGCACCCACATCGTCTCTGGCTCATGGGACAACTCTGTGCGAGTATGGGAGGCATCAACAGGAGCTCAGGTGAAGGTGCCAAATATTCACACACATCCACAAAATTCTATTACCTCTCCTGCTGATAACACCTGTGACACCTTAGATGATCCTTACCCTGCTTGGACTACTGATCGATACCCTTGGATGTGTTCTGTACTTGGTGGATATCGGCTCATGTGGGTGCCAGAGGTGGCTTATCCATACACCCTTCTTGTAATTTCCCGTCAACCATCTGCCATCATCAACTTTCGAGGTTGCAAGATCGGCCATGATTGGGCTGGCTGTTACACACCCACCTAAACATATCCTGTTTTCATATCATAGATATCCAACCTACATATCCAAATATGAAGATTATATCCTATATGCAATAGAACTCAGATAGATTTGGTGGGTATTCAGTAGTGTTGGACTTAGTTCTGTAGTCAAGACTTCAGTAGCTTCCAGACAGTTGTATTTACATAGCTACTTCATTGTCTTATTCTGTCCACATGTCTTGTTTCCCTCTACTTGTCAACAGGTTATCAGCCCTGCAC
Organism: Laccaria bicolor S238N-H82; assembly: GCF_000143565.1. Lineage (NCBI taxonomy): Eukaryota > Fungi > Basidiomycota > Agaricomycetes > Agaricales > Hydnangiaceae > Laccaria > Laccaria bicolor. Next base: position 1,379,006 of record NW_001889878.1, read on the forward strand.
CTCAGCATAAACAAATTTTCAATTGCATTGGACATTTGTCTTGCTGTCAGCTGAGCCTGCGGTTTCTGCTTCCCCTTATCAAATGACAGCCATCTGAAAATCCCTCCCAACACTCCAAAAATCCTACCACTATACACTCCTAATAGTCTCCCAATTCCAAGTCTGCATGTGCACTGTCTTTGTCCCTACATTCTCCTTCCAGAAATGGAAGGAACCCTTGCAGAACTCAACAATGCAGAAGAAGAACGCAAGTGGAGAGAAGCAGGGAGTGCCAAGCAATGGTGGTCTTTTGTGTAGAGATTGAGAACTCTGATGAGTCAGGTGTTTGTGCTGGTTTTGTGGTTGAGAAGGTGGATGTCAAGATTGGTGGGGAAGGCATGAAGGTGACACTTATTGGCTAGGGAGGTGGTGGGTTTAGTTCAGATGCAGTGAAAAAAATGTTTCCTTCAATTTTTCTTTGAGAATTGGATGTCTGGCACAGTACAATTTGCTCTATGCCGTTTCATTTTTGCAATCTCTGAAGAGATGGATGCCTATTTGTTTGCAAGAGCAGCTGGTGTGGGTGGGCCTCCTTACCATCAACAAGCTTGCACACCTCACCCCTCCCCGGTGTACTTTACCCTCCCCCACAGATTCCAGATGGAGTCCACATGGACTCCATAAATCCATCTGGACTCCATCTGGGATCCATCTGGAGAAGACCTCACCCTACAATTTCATTGAAAATCCATCTGGACTCCACATGGACTCCGCCTGGAATCCAAGTGGCCTCCAGTTGGATTCAATCAGAGTTTCAACATGGACTCTGCCTTGTGCAAATTACAGAAAATCCCAACTTTAGCCAGACATCATGTGATTAAATCCAACTCAGACCTTATACATATTCAATCCTAAGAATTCTTGAGATATTTCTATTTGAACCAGGAAAATCTAAGTGTATTTATTGAAGAGAGCTACATAAATGTATTTTACTACTTTATATGTTAAAGGGAGTGGGGAGGGGTGGTGGAGAGTGAATGGAGAGGGGGGGGAGTGGTAGGGAGAGGGGTGGTAGAGTGATGGAGGAGGGAGGGGAGGGGGAGGAATGATGGAGGGAAAGAGATTGATGGAGGGAGGGGAGGGGGAGGAATGATGGAGGGAAAGAGATTGATGGAGGGAGGGGAAGGGATTGATGGAGGAGGAAGGAGAAGGGAATGATGGAGGGGGGAGGGAGGGGAAGGGAGTGATGGAGGGGAGAGGGAGGGGAAGGGAGTGATGGAGAGGAGAGAGAAGGGAAGGGAGTGGATGTTGATGTGCTGTGGTCATGGTTGTGTCATGGTCATGGACACGTCGTTGACATGGACGTGTTGTTGTCATGGATGGGTTGTTGTTGTGGTCATGACAATCGTTCCCTTGTGTATTTTCCCAGCTGTCACTCCATACACTTTCACTTCACACAACCTTCATCATTGCTTTTACCCTGCAATTGCAGAACTCGACCCCATGGACCATAACACTATTGAATTCATTCGCTACACTGCATCCTCATCTATTGCAAATACACATGTTCATGAAAACCTCCTCAAAGATTCCAATATCTGTGACCTAGAAGTTTGGGCACTTGATGCCCTTCCTCTCCACTGAGTTTTTCTTTTTCTTTTTCTTGGCGAAACGATGGGGGCATTGTTTTTCAAGTTTTACCTATTGTGGAAGTGCATCATGTTCCACTCATGACGCCTTTGTTATTTTGGCCCTTTACTGTTGTTTTAAGTTTTTTATTCTTTTTCATTCATTTTCTATTCATCCCGAGCTTGTTACTAAAGAGTCGAGAGTTGGTGAAAAGATTTATTTTGTCAGAAAACTTCATTTTGACGTCACTGGTGGCTATACAAAAGCTTGCCAGTCAAATGATGCAATCTCCAGCATCTTGCTGTAAATGCCCTCCTCAGATGATGTCATTGCCAGCAAATTCTTTCCCATCAGCTTTGTATTGGAGGAATTCGACTCAGGATTTGATTTCGGTCTTGTATGCTCATTTTATTGTTTTCTTCTTTTTTTTTGTTTTTGTTTGTGATGTTTATTAAATTATAACAAACCCTTTCAATGCTAGAGCTTTTCTTGAGGATTGGATGGTGGGGTTGAGAAACCAATGGCTGGGAGGCTTGTGTTGAGGGCAGCGACGTGCAAGTAAATAAGCCTCTCCCAGCATCAAGCAACTCCCCGAGTAATTCCCAGTCTAAGAGTTTTGCCAAGGTGTTTGACAGGATGCGCCAAACTTTGTTTTATTTGTCCACTTCCCCAAAACCATTGCCCTTTTCCTTCTTTTCTTCTTTTAGACTCATTGGGGACAGGCAGCACACAAGAACATGCAGAATGCCTTGTGATTCTAGATTTTATATTTAAAGGTGTTCTCCCAACTTGCAAAATGGAGTACTTCTTTCCCTCTCTCACTTTCCATTTTCCTCTAAGAACTTCAAGAATTCATGATTGTCCCTCAATGATGTTCCATCACCTTTACTTACTTCAAAGACAACCTACCACATTACAAAGAGCTTCAAGAACAAGTCCCTACGTATACAAAGAACCCCCCCCTTCTATGCATATAGTTGACTAAGATGACCCTCTCACTGAATCATGTAAAGCCTCTTTATCAGTGTGCACTCATGCACTTAGATGCTGAGTCCCTTTTCCTTTGTTCTTTTGTCCCTTTTCCATTGTTCCTTTTTCCCCCCTTCTTGATTCAGTAGATGACCAGTTTTCTGTTTCCTCTGTTGAACATTCATTCTTCCACACTGAAAATCCCTCCCAACACTCCATGAATTCTAGCACTGTACACTCCAAACAGTTTCCCGATTCTGAGTCCACATGCACACTGTCTTCGTCCTGTACGTTCTCCTACCAGAAATGGAAGGAACCCTCAGAGAACTCGACAATGCAGAAAAGAACACAAGCAAAGAGAAGCAGGGAGTGCCAAACAAACTGTGGTCCTTTGTGTGGAGATTGAGGACTCTGGCAAGTTGGGTATTGGTGCTGGTTTCATGGTTGAGAAGGTAGATGTGAAGATTGGTAGGGAAGTTGTGAAGGTGACACTTATCGGCTGGGTTGAGTTTGGATGCAGTAAAGAAACTGTTCCCTTTGAGGATCAGACCTCTGGCACTGTGTAATCTGCTTGACGCCATTTAGTTCTTGCATTCTCTGGAGGAGATGGACATGTTTTCATTCACAAGGGCAGCTGGCCTGGGTGGGCCTCTTCAATCTGACCTCCAATGCACACTGCAACATCTTTGGAAAACCCTACATTCCCCCTTGCCCATCATGGATACATGTCCCTTACTATAACCTACCAACACTTTCTCCTCATGATGGAACTGTGAAGTTCTTGACCTTGCAGCACACCAAGCCCAAGCCCTGGATGTCATGGACACCTCAGACCATGCCAGAGGGCACCCCAGCATCCTTCCAAAACCTGCATCCCTCTTCTTTCCTGTATTCACAACCAACTCTGCCTCCTCCTCCCCCATGCATTACACCAGCTCTAGCACTCCAACATACACAACTGGACCAACACCTCAAGCCTCTAGCAAGTGGTCTACCTTAATTCCTGGTGGCTACTTTACAGGAAGATCAGTCAATGGCCTCATGCACATGCCCAATCCATCAGCAATGTTCCTCCACCCAGGATTCATCATATCTCCTTGCAATTCTGGGACACATCGCCCCTCCACTACTGCCTCTACCACCATCCACAGAAACAGAAGCAGAAGGGCATCTAGGGCCCATTTGATGCCCAAATGACACTTCAGACACCAGCATGCTCCTCATTCCTGCCCACATCCACCATACCTCCCTCTCCCATGTCCCTTGGGGTCAGCCCAAGTGTTGAAATCTGCAGGGAGAGGTGGTGAGATACCGCATATGCCTGGCCCATACATACCCAGTGTATTCAGTGAACAGCAGAGGATGTAAAATAAACTGCAGGGTGCTGTGGCAGGTGGGGGAATATTGTTGTTTCTGACAGTTTGCTCCTGTTGGAAGTTGAGAGATGGGAATGGGAAGGGGGAGCATTGTTGGTTTTGCATTTGGGGTTGGGGAAGATATACCCTTTAGATGTGCTCCTGTTGCATATTTTTGTGTTTAACCAGAGTGGGCGGCTGAGGACTGGAGAGCAAAGATGGGGGAAGGGGATAAAGGAGGAGGGGTGGTGGATTGCCAAGGAAGATGGGGTTTTGGCTATGGATAGTTGGGTGCAGGAATTGCTGATTTTTATGGATGTTGCAGCCCACTTCAGCCCTTGTCATGCCACAATTTGAGGAGGGACTTTGCTCACCTGGCATACCCCTGATTGATACACTAACCCTGATGGACATGGAGAATGGGTTTGCAATGAACCTGAGGCAAGTTTTCAGGATTGAAGTGATATATCACACTGCTGATGAATGGTTTACCCAGTCAATATTACGAGTCCTGGAGTTTACATAAGGAATCATTCTTATACAGACCCGTTTTTTTGTCACACTATTCTTTGAGAGCTATAGACAAAGAGTAACAAATAGATATCAACTCATCTGCAGCTGTTTCAGTGTTCTCTCTTTGCTGGGCTGAATTGTCCTTTTGTTCGTGCCATTGTCATACTTTTAGAGGTACATATAGTGTTTTGTTATATGATAATGTGTGTGCAAGTGGTAAATTAATAGGGAATGCATATACTCATTCAAGTCAAACACATATGATTGAGAGCCGGTGACCCCTGGCAGCATGAACACATCCGCAACATATGTCTGCACGATTGAAACATGAGGGTCATCCCCCCTCCAACTAATGCAATGCCCTATAAAGTGAAAAGGGCGGTCGGAGTCACAAGTAACTGTAGGATTAAGCCCAAGAAGACTTACGATGACACTCATCCTGACAGGAACGGCCCTATCGGCACCATGATCGTCCCATGGACCATAAATGGCAGCCTGAACTCTGGCTCCCCGACGTTCCCATTCTTCCACTTGAAGTAGATATAGATCTTGTCCATGAATCGGGCATTCATTTGAGAGCAGATTGCGAGGCCGATCCCGAGAGTGAAGTAGTGCAGACCCTGAATGCTGGGTCCCTCGTTATAGACGTGGGCGATGAAGGAAGGCATGGTAGTAAGAAACACTGCCCGTTGGATACAAGTTAGAGGATGTGTTTTAGAAACGAGGAATGAGGGTTTATGATAGAAAATGTTGAAGATGAAGGCCATGTATAGTCTAAGAAGCTGTATAATTCACTCACTTGCAAAAACTTTAAATGGTCGAATGAGGGCTTTCGAGAACACATGTTGCCAACTATGTGGAAGAGGTCAGGAGAACTAAACCAAGGTCCGAAAAGTAGATGATTGAAGGCACACATTTGGTTGTTATCGTTATCAAAGGCTCCTTTCGAGAAGCAATGGAGCATAGGCTATCAGGGGGTAAGATACCATAACGGAAGGAGGGGAAGCAACACTTACTTTCTTGCAAAAAGAAGAAACCAGATATTTGGACAATGGTGTCTGCCACACTTGTTGCCCAAAACTGCATTGATGAGTTTGTCAGCATACAGCAATGGGAAGGACAGAAGGGACAGGAAGCACTCACCACCCAACACCATGTAGACCATTGCATACAGGGCCAATGTCAGGTCCTAATAGAGGCACGAGAGAATAGATAGTGATTGCTCTCCCTCTTTCCTCTGCACGCCAGACGTCACCACGGACACCTCGACGTGTGGAGGACGAGGGTCAGCAAAGAGAGTGCAGCCAGGAAGCAGTGAAACATACAGACAGAGGGGTGCTCCCACCAAGGCCTGATGGAAAGCGAAAGGCAGTTGAGATTTATTGTGCGCAAATCCACACCCAATGTTCCATGCCACATGTACAATAAAAGAAGTGATTATTCAAAGATTTATTCTGTCGTTGGGGTGACATACCAAGAAAGAAGAGATTTGCTAATTGAAGTACTCTAGAATGGCCGTATATTTCAAGAAACTTCAAAAGACCTCAGCTTCATATAAAACACGAAAACATCCGAACTCACCAAGGGACTAACGGCGTATCCCAAAACAAAAATAGACACCGTCATCACAATGAGCACCTTGCTCGTCATGATCTGCTCTGTCGCTGGGGCGACCATGGATGAGGAAACGGGACTGATGAATGTGAATGATGATACCACAAGTGTTGCGGCCCAGTTCTTTTTGTATGACCAGCTGTACAAAAATTGAATATGGTGATGGTGAAGACTTTGCAATGGACTCACTTTTTGGATCAGCAGAGTCATCCAGTCCATCCCAACCTACCCATAGCACATCATCAAGAGTTAATAGCATCGTCGTCTTGATCTGGTGCTTCTTTGTCACTTCAGTCACCCATTGACAACTGACTGTTAGTCTTGCAAACTCCATGAATACTACGGGACTAAATGTCAGGGTGTATATCTATATTGTATATATTTTGGGGCTTGTATATCTCCACTTTTACCTAAATATATTTTGTTGTCCAATGTCACACTAAATATATTTCTAGTGTGTCACACACCCCAAAATATATTTCCTCCCTGGAATGGACTCCAAATATATTTCTTATGCCTGGACCCTGAATTGTGACTGTCACAATGTAGAAATATATTTCTTGTCTGGGATGGACTTGGGATATATTTTGCAGCTAGGGTTGACTAAGGATATATTTTTTCACCCACAAGGGGTGTCTGGGGTCCTATATTTAAGAGAAAAACTTGGGATTTTTTTTAATATAGGGGATAGGGGATTTACCTATTATTTTGTAGGCAGAATACCCTCATTGGGATGTTTGTTGACAGATATTTACCAATAGCTTTGACCCATGTGTAGTATATGCATTGATGTGTGCACTATTTCCTAATTGGGAAAATCATTACACTTTTTTCTGCCACACCTGATGTCAGGCACAGTGCACATTTAGGTTGGGAAGTGTTTCCCATGCTTTTTGAGCCAGAAGAATTAATGGCTAGCATGGTGTGGTCATTGATAATGATGATGTGCGCACTATTTCCTAATTGGGCCATTTCCTAATTAAGAAAAGCGTTACACTTTTTCAGACACACCTGATGTCAGGCACAGTGCACATTTAGGTTGGGAAGTGTTTCCCATGCTTTTTGAGCCAGAAGAATTAATGGCTAGCATGGTGTGGTCATTGATAATGATGATGTGCGCACTATTTCCTAATTGGGCCATTTCCTAATTAAGAAAAGCGTTACACTTTTTCAGACACACCTGATGTCAGGCACAGTGCACATTTAGGTTGGGAAGTGTTTCCCATGCTTTTTGAGCCAGAAGAATTAATGGCTAGCATGGTGTGGTCATTGATAATGATGATGTGCGCACTATTTCCTAATTGGGCCATTTCCTAATTAAGAAAAGCGTTACACTTTTTCAGACACACCTGATGTCAGGCACAGTGCGCATTTAGGTTGGAACTGTTTCCCACGCTTTTTGGGCCAGAAGAGTTAATGGCTAGCAGGGTGTTGTCATTGTTAATGATGATGTCCGCATATTTCCCAATTGGGAAAGTCATTACATAATATCAGTTTGGTTTGTAGTGTCCGGTTTTTTCATTACAAAATTGTATAGTGTCCGCTTTTTTCATTAGAAGAATGTGTAGTGTCTGCTTTATTCATTAGAAAATTGTGTAGTGTCTGCTTTTTTATTATAACACTTTGTAGTGTCCGCTTTATTCATTAGAAAATTGTGTAGTGTCCGCTTTTTTCATTACAACACTTTGTAGTGTCCACTTTATTCATTACAAAATTGTATAGTGTCCGCTTTTTTCATTAGAAATGTGTGCAGTGTCCCCTTCTCTCATCACAAAGGTGTGTAGTGTCCGCTTTTTTCATTACAAAATTGTGTAGTGTCCGCTTTTTTTATTACAACACTGTGTGTGTCCGCTTTTTTTATTACAACACTGTGTAGTGTCCGCTTTATTCATTACAAAATTGTGTAGTGTCCGCTTTTTTCATCACAAAATTGTGTAGTGTCCGCTTTTTTATTACAACACTGTGTAGTGTCCGCTTTTTTTATTAGAAAACTCTGTAGTATCCGCTTTTTTCATTAGAAAACTGTGCAGTGTCCGCTTTTTTTCATTAGAAAACTGTGCAGTGTCCACTTCTTGCATTATAAAGGTGTGTAGTGTCCGCTTTTTCATTAGAAGAATGTGTAGTGTCTGCTTTATTCATTACAAAATTGTGCAGTGTCCGCCTTTTTCATTAGAAATCTGTGTAGTGTCCGCTTTTTTCATTACAAAACTGTGTAGTGTCCACTTTTTCATTACAAGTGTGTAGGTAGTGTCTGCTTTTCTCATTAGAAAACTTTGTGGTCTGCCTTTCTGATATCTTGTCACTTCAGCAAAACAGCTCTTCATCATTTGGAATTCATACACCAGTTGTGTTTTGACTGAGCATTAAGTGTCCTAACTTTCTCCTTGAACAGCATCTGACAGTAGCCCCAACAGCTGGCAAATCAATTACTGAGATTGTCTTGAAGGAGATCATGTTGAGGTTGGCTATGGTCAGACATAGATGGACAGAGATGAGTCCCCAGGGAGATGCAATGAATGTTGGACAACATGACTGAAGCTGGCCAAGGGGACAATTAGGACACTTGATGCTCAGTCAAAACACAATTTGTGTATGGATTCTAAATGATGAAGAGGTCTTTGGCTGGAGTCAGTTTCTCTGAAACATTGAGATATATCCCCAGGAAGCTACAAGATAACAGAAAGGCAAACCACAAAGTTTTGTAATGAAAGAAGTGAACACTGCACACATTTCTACTGAAAAAAGCGGACACTACACAATTTTGTAATGCATCAAGTGGACACTACAGAGTTTTGTAATGAAAAAAGCGGACACTACACAATTTTGTAATGAATAAAGCAGACACTACACAATTTTGCAATGAATAAAGCAGACACTACACACCTTTGTGATGAGAGAAGGGGACACTGCACATATTTCTAATGAAAAAAGCGGACACTATACAATTTTGTAATGAATAAAGTGGACACTACACAGTGTTGTAATGAAAAAAGTGGACACTACACAATTTTCTAATGAAAAAAGCGGACACTACACAATTTTCTAATGAATAAAGCAGACACTACACATTCTTCTAATGAAAAAAGCGGACACTATACAATTTTCTAATGAAAAAACCAGACACTACAAACCAAACTGATATTATGTAATGACTTTCCCAATTGGGAAATATGCGGACATCATCATTAACAATGACAACACCCTGCTAGCCATTAACTCTTCTGGCCCAAAAAGCGTGGGAAACAGTTCCAACCTAAATGCGCACTGTGCCTGACATCAGGTGTGTCTGAAAAAGTGTAACGCTTTTCTTAATTAGGAAGTGGCCCAATTAGGAAATAGTGCGCACATCATCATTATCAATGACCACACCATGCTAGCCATTAATTCTTCTGGCTCAAAAAGCATGGGAAACACTTCCCAACCTAAATGTGCACTGTGCCTGACATCAGGTGTGTCTGAAAAAGTGTAACGCTTTTCTTAATTAGGAAATGGCCCAATTAGGAAATAGTGCGCACATCATCATTATCAATGACCACACCATGCTAGCCATTAATTCTTCTGGCTCAAAAAGCATGGGAAACACTTCCCAACCTAAATGTGCACTGTGCCTGACATCAGGTGTGGCAGAAAAAAGTGTAATGATTTTCCCAATTAGGAAATAGTGCACACATCAATGCATATACTACACATGGGTCAAAGCTATTGGTAAATATCTGTCAACAAACATCCCAATGAGGGTATTCTGCCTACAAAATAATAGGTAAATCCCCTATCCCCTATATTAAAAAAAATCCCAAGTTTTTCTCTTAAATATAGGACCCCAGACACCCCTTGTGGGTGAAAAAATATATCCTTAGTCAACCCTAGCTGCAAAATATATCCCAAGTCCATCCCAGACAAGAAATATATTTCTACATTGTGACAGTCACAATTCAGGGTCCAGGCATAAGAAATATATTTGGAGTCCATTCCAGGGAGGAAATATATTTTGGGGTGTGTGACACACTAGAAATATATTTAGTGTGACATTGGACAACAAAATATATTTAGGTAAAAGTGGAGATATACAAGCCCCAAAATATATACAATATAGATATACACCCTGACATTTAGTCCCGTAGTATTCATGGAGTTTGCAAGACTAACAGTCAGTTGTCAGTGGGTGACTGAAGTGTCTTTGTCTTCTTCTTCTTCACTCTTGAAATAACCAACTGGGGGTTTTTCGGTGGAGCTGTTGGGATTGATGGTCTCTGCCATAGAAGATGGACGAACATCGACAAATTTTAAACTGAAAAGTGGACGTCCACTTTTCAGTTTAAAATTTGTCAATGTTTGGTTGGTCCCATTGATAGAAGAAAAATTGCATAAGTAAGGATATTCGAGAGGTTTACAACAGTACCCATCCATCCAATGATGAGAAATGGTATACCAAAAGAATGTATATAATTATAGCGAAGCATCTCTCCCCATCCAGCACACTCGGGACTCAGCGCACTGCACCCAAACACCCCAGAGGAAGTGTTGCATCATCCACAAATGTAGCAGTGGCCTTCAAACCAAGTCCACGACTCGCAAACACCTTGAATTAGTGTTTAAAGGTTCAGTCCATAGGACTGCAAAAAACCGGTGGACCGAACTGAACCGGACCATGGTCCGGTCTTTTTTTCGGTTGCAGTTGCCCCAATTTGGGGTTGGTCCGGTTGCCGGTTGCCTCATTTCGAAAATATATTAAAACCGTTCAATGACCGGTTTTGATCGGTTGCAACCGGTTAAACGGTCACGTGCGTTACATACCCTTGTAACCACGTTTATTACCTTTTATTGGGTTTTTGTTTCATCAAAAACGGTTAAGAATTGAAAAAGATATAACCAAATCCATATTTTACCCGAGTCTCTACGAGATGTAATTCAGTTTCAGTCATAGCTATGTCAAATCTTCATTAAATCTCTTCAAAATTGGTAGAATAATGGGTATTTACATGCTTTACTATTTCATATAACCCGTTTATTTTTCAGAGTAATAATAGTCAAGATACAAATGGTTTATATTGGTATAATAAATTATACGCAAAAAAACCGGTCTGGATCGGTCTGAACCGGCTCCATAGACCGAAATAGACCGGTCCTAGGTGGTTCGGTTCAGTTCCCTCAATATCTGGATCGGTCCTAGACCGGTTGCGGTCCACGGTTGCGCGTTTTGGGGGCAAAAAACCGGACTGAAATGAACTTGCGAACACTACCTTGAATTGAATGATACACTTATTCCCGCCGTTGTACCTGTTCTGGTCAGCTTGAATTATCGTGTTACATGCTTGGATGACCAAAAAGAAAGGTCAGTGCAGCATCTCCCGGATTCGTACATGCGAGTCAACTTTCCTTCACATCTGATTGAGGAACCCTCAAAGGCAAGTCAACAACCTTGGCAGAGACCCACATAAGCCGTGCCCTCCGCCCTCTGATACATCAGGAATGCTGATGGAGGGTAACCAGTCCTCCAGTCTAAGATGCCCAAACACACATTCTGCGAGGGGGTCTGGTAGGGGCGTGGCTGGTGGTGGTACCATGAGAGCCCCTTGGACCTCCCCGTCAAAGATCTACATCTGATAAGACGTGGTAGACGTCCAGGCCCACGTGGATGCCCTTGGGCAGTACGGCCCTCACTTGGCTTGGACAGTCCCGCTTGTGAGGAAGGATGTGCTGGAGGGTTTGTTCTTCATGTTGTGGATGGTGACATTGCAGAGGATGCACAATGAACTCAATCTGGTCAACAACACAGTAAATCTGGGTGTTGTGCCTTGCGAGGGCAAGGCGGATGGATGGTGGAGGCATCAAGTGCTATCAGTACGCGAGTTGATAGGCAATTGACTGCAAGATTTAGAGAACGTACTTACCTCGTTGGCAAGTTGACTGCCAAAGCCAACCGATGTGATGTAAGAGACGAGGCGATTTGTAGCCGGCTCATCGATGATGGCGGCTGGAGTGCTGCCTCTCCCAAAGGCACGATTCTTTAACACTTGTGCGCAAGCCTGATCATGTTGCAAGAGGTTGTGGACACCAGTGAAGTTGATAAATCTGGCCAACGGCAGCGTCACTGGCGACCAGTTCACAACGACTGGGTTGGCAGCAGCAAGCAAAGTGAGCAAAAGAAGCAGAAAGAGGAAAGATGTAAGGGCCATGATGAAGTGCAGACTGAAAAGCGGCAGCAGCAACTTAAGAACTCTGGATGGTGAAGGAGAGCCTTCTATACTGTTTGACAAGGTGATGTTACACCACGCCTTCTTGACGGATTGCTCTTCAGGGGGACCAAATAGAAAACGTCGAGAGAAAACATCCAATCAGACGGCCCTAGGTAAACTAGCTATAATGGCCAAGAACTTCCTGCCTTCCACGACGTTGATGTATCTTCTTTTAAATGTTGACCCAAGGATAGCAAAATAGAGCCAAAATAAATCATCACCTGATAATTATTCTCGAGGAGTAAGAACCACTACCTGGCTATCGTAGCGAATTAAGTCATGGTAAATTCTCAGCCAGGATTGTATCAGAAGCCCACGCTAGTATGTTGGCTTGATGCCTTACAACCACAATTGGCACCCTCGCAAGAATTACAGGTTGGGAGGTAGATTTGACTGTCATTTGCGGCGAGGATTGAGGTGATCAACTACATTTGCCCACATGGAAGCTTGAAAGGTGACTGCAGAAGAATGAACTGTGATCAACCTGCGCAATACCAATAGTTCAAGTGGTACGTACACCCGATTCCCAAACAACAGTGCTCTCCAGAACACTTCCTGCCTTTGGAAGCCTGTCTTCATCGCCCACGGATCCGGATCCATAAATGAGGCAGATATGAGACAAGATGAGCCTTGAGGACCAGCCAGTGCTGTTACCTGAAGCAATCAGAATGGATACTTTGCCAAAATACATCTTATATCAGAATGGGTAGTTGCCCACTGGACAGTTTACCAAGAGTCATGATGTGTCGTCAACGTAGGCTGTAGAGTACGTCAGTGAGCTCAGTGGTCGTGCTCACTGTTGGTGACGATGTCGGGCACTGTTTTCAGGGTCCAGGGCGCATTTCCAAATGAAAAATAGCAATAAAATAGGGGAAAAATCAGAAAAAGATGCAGTACTTTACCCTCCCCCATGAGTTCCGGC